>NC_073624.1:231910532-232258032 GCF_029407905.1 Bubalus kerabau | reverse complement strand
TTCTAAGTTCCTAAGTTCCTGGCTCAATTAAAACCTGATTATTTTGTCCCCATGGTCTGAAGTGAGATATGAAATTAAGAGAATTGACTTTGTCAGGTTTCAAGTTTCTTCCCTTCTCAGACTCAAGAAATTAACTCCTCATCAGACTGACAAATAACCATGGCATTTGGCATTATCATTATTAATTTGTGCACCTCCATAACTGCCCTTCTTAAGGAGCCTGTGTTATTTGACCGCATGGTCGATGATGTTGACGTTTGCCCAAGACAGTGACTATTACATAGTAGATACTCATTTGTTGAAGGAAGAACTATGGATGGACAGATGGATAATCATAATTATAATCACAACTGTGTTAATATGTTATCAATATTCTTAGAATAATAATGTATGATACATCAGCCCCAGCAGCAGCAGCCACTGTTTACAAGCAACTAAGTTCAGTTCAGTCACTCAGTCGTGTCCGACTCTTTGCGACCCCATGAATCACAGCACACCAGGCCTCCCTGCCCATCACCAACTCCCAGAGTTCACCCAGACTCACATCCATCGAGTCAGTGATGCCATCCAGCCATCTCATCCTCTGTCTTCCCCTTCTCCTCCTGCCCCCAATCCCTCGCAGCATCAGAGTCTTTTCCAACGAGTCAACTCCTCACATGAGGTGGCCAAAGTACTGGAGTTTCAGCTTTAGCATCATTCCTTCCAAAGAAATCCCAGGGCTGATCTCCTTCGGAATGGACTGGTTGGATCTCCTTGCAGTCCGAGGGACTCTCAAGAGTCTTCTCCAACACCACAGTTCAAAAGCATCAATTCCTTGGTGCTCAGCCTTCTTCACAGTCCAACTCTCACATCCATACATGACCACAGGAAAAACCACAGCCTTGACTAGACGACGAACCTTTGTTGGCAAAGTAATGTCTCTGCTTTTGAATATGCTATCTAGGTTGGTCATAACTTTCCTTCCAAGGAGTAAGCATCTTTTAATTTCATGGCTGCAGTCACCATCTGCAGTGATTTTGGAGCCCAGAAAAATAAAGTCTGACACTGTTTCCACTGTTTGCCCATCTATTTCCCATGAAGTGATGGGACCGGATGCCATGATCTTCATTTTCTGAATGTTGAGCTTTAAGCCAACTTTTTCACTCTCCACTTTCACTTTCATCAAGAGGCTTTTCAGTTCCTCTTCACTTTCTGCCATAAGGGTGGTGTCATCTGCATATCTGAGGTTATTGATATTTCTCCCGGCAATCTTGATTCCAGCTTGTGTTTCTTCCAGTCGAGCATTTCTCATGATGTACTCTGCATATAAGTTAAATAAGCATGGTGACAATATACAACCTTGACGTTCTCCTTTTCCTATTTGGAACCAGTCTGTTGTTCCATGTCCAGTTCTAACTGTTGCTTCCTGACCTGCATACAAATTTCTCAAGAGGCAGATCAGGTGGTCTGGTATTCCCATCTCTTTCAGAATTTTCCACAGTTTATTGTGATCCACACAGTCAAAGGCTTTGGCATAGTCAATAAAGCAGAAGTAGATGTTTTTCTGGAACTCTCTTGCTTTTTCCATGATCCAGTGCATGTTGGCAATTTGATCTCTGATTCCTCTGCCTTTTCTAAAACCAGCTTGAACATCTGGAAGTTCATGGTTCACATATTGCTGAAGCCTGGCTTGGAGAATTTTGAGCATTACTTCACTAGCATGTGAAATGAGTGCAATTGTGTGGTAGTTTGAGTGTTCTTTGGCATTGCCTTTCTTTGGAATTGGAATGAAAACTGACCTTTTCCAGTCTGGTGGCCACTGCTGAGTTTTCCAAATTTGCTGGCATATTGAGTGCAGCATTTTCACAGCATCATCTTTCAGGATTTGAAATAGCTCAACTGGAATTCCATCACCTCCACTAGCTTTGTTCGTAGTGATGGTTTCTAAGGCCCACCTGACTTCACATTCCAGGATGTCTGGCTATAGGTCAGTGATCACACCATTGTGATTATCTGGGTCGTGAAGATCTTTTTTGTACAGTTCTTCTGTGTATTCTTGCCATCTCTTCTTAATATCTTCTGCTTCTGTTAGGCCCGTACCATTTCTGTCCTTTATTGAGCCCATCTTTGCATGAAATGTTCCCTTGGTATCTCCAATTTTCTTGAAGAGATCTCTAGTCTTTCCCATTCTGTTGTTTTCCTCTATTTCTTTGCATTGATCTCTGAAGAAGGCTTTCTTATCTCTTCTTGCTATTCTTTGGAACTCTGCATTCAGAGGCTTATATCTTTCCTTTTCTCCTTTGCTTTTTGCTCCTCTTCTTTTCACAGCTATTTGTAAGGCCTCCCCAGACAGCCATTTTGCTTTTTTGCATTTCTTTTCCACGGGGATGGTCTTGATCCCTGTCTCCTGTACAATGTCACGAACCTCTGTCCATAGTTTATCAGGCACTCTATGTATCAGATTTAGGCCCTTAAATCTATTTGTCACTTCCACTGTATAATCATAAGGGATTTGATTTAGGTCATACCTGAATGGTCTAGTGGTTTTCCCTACTTTCTTCAATTTAAGTCTGAATTTGGCAATAAGGTGTTCACGATCTGAGCCATAGTTAGCTCCTGGTCTTGTTTTTGCTGACTGTATGGAGCTTCTCCATCTTTGGCTGCAAAGAATATAATCTATCTGATTTCAGTGTTGACCATCTGGTGATGTCCATGTGTAGAGTCTTCTCTTGTGTTGTTGGAAGAGGGTGTTTGTTATGATTAGTGCATTTTCTTGGCAAAACTATTAGTCTTTGCCCTGCTTCATTCCGTATTCCAAGGCCAAATTTGCCTGTTACTCCAGGTGTTTCTTGACTTCCTACTTTTGCATTCCAGTCCCCTATAATGAAAAGGACATCTTTTTTGGGTGTTAGTTCTAAAAGGTCTTGTAGGTCTTCATAGAACCGTTCAACTTCAGCTTCTTCAGCATTACTGGTTGGGGCATAGACTTGGATTACTGTGATATTGAATGGTTTGCCTTGGAAACGAAGAGAGATCATTCTGTTGTTTTTGAGATTGCATCCAAGTACTGCATTTCGGACTCTTTTGTTGACCATGATGGCCACTCCATTTCTTCTGAGGGATTCCTGACCGCAGTAGTAGATATAATGGTCATCTGAGTTAAATTCACCCATTCCAGTCCATTTCAGTTCACTGATTCCTAGAATGTCGACATTCACTCTTGCCATCTCTTGTTTGACCACTTCCAATTTGCCTTGATTCATGGACCTGACATTCCAGGTTCCTATGCAATATTGCTCTTTACAGCATCGGACCTTGCTTCTATCACCAGTCACATCCACAGCTGGGTATTCTTTTTGCTTTGGCTCCATCCCTTCATTCTTTCTGGAGTTATTTCTCCACTGATCTGCAGTAGCATATTGGGCACCTACTGACCTGAGGAGTTCCTCTTTCAGTATCCTATCATTTTGCCTTTTTGTAAGTAACTAGCCATATGAAATTAATATACATCTATATGCCAAAAAAACCCTCAATCCATACTTCCCATCTCATATAAAAATTTATTCATGTATTATAGAACCTAAATGTTAAACTTCGCACTATAAAACTGCTAAAAGAAAACATATGAGAAAACCTATGTAATTTCAGATAAAGCTAAGATTTCTTATACACATCACCTAAAGCAAGAAAAACTGATGAGTTGAGCAGCATCAAAATTCAAAACTTCTACTTTACAAGAGACACAGTTCAAAGAATGAAAAGATAAACCACAATTGAGAGAAAATACTAGCAAAACACATATCTGACAAAAGATTTGTGTTCAAAATAGAAAATTCTCAAACTTTGATACTAAGGAAACAAATTGTTGCTGTTTAGTTGCTAACTCATGTCTGACTTTTGTGCAACTCCATGGACTATAGCCCTTCAGGCTCCTGTGTCCATGGGATTTCCCAGGCAAGAATACTGGAGTGGTTTGCCATTTCCTTCTCCAACATTTATCACAGGACCCAGTGATCACACTCCCTAGCTATTTACCCAAAACAAATGACGTTATATTTATCTAAAACCTGTATTAATATACAAATGTTTATAACATCTTTATTTATAATTGCTCCTTACACACTGTAAACAATAGAAATGTCCTTCAAGTGGTGGTGGTGGCTTGGTGGTTTAGTCGCCAAGTCATGTTCAACTCTTACAACCCCATGGACTGTAGCCTGCCAGGCTCCTCTCTCCATGGGATTCTTCAGGCAAGAATAATGGAGTGGGTTGCCATTTCCTTCTCCAAGGGATCTCCCCAACCCAGGAATCAAAACCAGGTATCCTGCATTTCAGGCAGATTTTTTACTGACTGAGCTATGAGGGAAGCCTCCATTCAGCTGGTGAATAGATGAATATGGTATATCTGCACAAAGGAATGCTATGCAACAATAAACAGAAAATAATCAATGATATAGGTGTACTACAACATGGATGAATCTCATGAACTATGCAAAAAGAAAGGAGGCAGTTTCAAAGCGTACATAATATGGGGTTCCAATTAAATGACATTCTGAAGAAGACACGATTGTAGGAACAGAAAACAGATTCATGTTTGCCAAGTCTAGGAGTAGGTGCAGAGGTTGAATAGAAATGGAGAAGTCAGGAATCTCTTGGAGTAATGGAGCTGTTTTGTGTCTTGATTGTGGTGGTAGTTACATGGCTATATGTCTTTGCCAAAAATCCAAAAACTATACACAGAAAAAAAACCTAAAAATTGTATCACATGTAGATTTCAAAAGTGAATATATATTGCATTCTAAGAAAAATCATAGAAACATATAGCTAAAAATCTCTCAAAATCTTTAAAAATAATAACTAACACCTGTTGAGTTCTTACCACGTGACTCTGTGTGAAGCATTTTTTGCACTTTGTCTCACTTAATCCTCACCAACCTTTTGAGGTATGATCTATGGTGATTCCCATTTGCAGATAAGTAAAAGCAGAGTCACAGAGGTTAAGTATCTTTGCTCTGATCTCAGTTTGCAGCCAAAGGCACGTGTTTCCAAAGGCTGTATTCTGATCCATTGCCCTGCACAGCATTCCACTGATAAAAGCAGGAAATAGGACTGGAACCCAGAGCCCAGTCTCAACCCTGTTTTGCTACCAACACATCACATGAGCATAAATAAGTACTTAATCTTTCTGTGTTTTCTTATTTCAAAATCCAAGGCCCTGGAAAAATGATTTCTCAGTTTCTATTTAATCCTAGTTTACAAATCTACAAATATATTTTGGTCACTTGCTGCCTGAAAAGACCAACATTTCTCATTATTTCAGGCTCTTTACATGCCCTCCTGCTGCCCTGTTGGGGCCCTGACGTCTGAAATTCTACCATTAGCTCTTTATTGCATAAGATTAAAGCATAGTGCCTCCAGAATAGTGCAATGCATATATTGGAGAGCTTGGAGTCTGGAAGCAGGTATAGGGGTTGGTCAAGTCACTCACAGTCTAGCAATTGACAGAGTGGGATGATTGACCAACAGTGATCCAAGATTTTGTGTTATATATTAAGGCCCTTGTTGTGAAGTGGTGTTATTTGGACTCATAGGCAAGAGTGTGAGCTCTGGAGACAGACCGAGTTGAGTTTAAAGCCTCTCTCCATCCTCAATTTTCTCATTGACAAAATGGGGCAATAACAATAACAACAGATATTGCTATATAGGTCACTATATGCCTATAAAAAAAAGCAAAAAGCAGAGACACTACTTTGCCAACAAATGTCCATATAGTCAAAGCTATGTTTTTTCCAGCAGTCATGTATGGATGTGAGAGCTGGACCATAAAGAAGGCTGAGTGCCAAAGAATTGATGGTTTTGAACTGTGGTGTTGGAGAAGACTCTTGAGAGTCCCTTGGACTGAAAGGAGATCAAATTGGTCAATCCTAAAGGAAACCAGTCCTGAATATTCATTGGAAGAATTGATGCTGAAGCTGAAGCTCCAATACTTTGGCCACCTCATGTGAAGAGCCGACTTATTAGAAAAGACCCTGATGCTGGGAGGGATTGGGGGCAGGAGAAGAAGGGGACGACAGAGGATGAGATGGCTGGATGGCATCACTGACTCGATGGACATGAGTCTGAGTGAACTCCAGGAGTTTGTGACGGACAGGGAGGCCTGGCATGCTGCTATTCATGGGGTCGCAAAGAGTCGGACATGACTGAGCGACTGAACTGAACTGATGCTGGGAAAGACTGAGGCCAGGAGGAGAAGGGGACAACAAAGGTCAAGATGGTTGGATGGTATCACCGACTCAATGGACAGGAGTTTGAGCAAGCTCCTGGAGATGATGAAGGACAGGGAAGCCTGGCATGCTGCAGTCCATGGGGTCGCAAAGAGTCAGACACAACTGAGCAACTGAACAATAATGCCTAATATGCATATGAAGTACAGTAAAACAATGATTAATCTCGCTCACAACTATTATGTTATTGGGGAACTGGACAAAACCAATATTCTGGAATCAAAGAGCAAAGGAGGAAACAAATGCTCAGAGAGGATTAATAAGTTGCTCAAGGTCAAATATCTGGTAGAATTAAGAATACTCCACAGAACAGTGTAGCAATTGAAGGAGAGATTTGACGAAATGCCTTCTAATATCCGTGACATTCTGCATGTCTCTGACCTTGTAGAAATGATCTGCGTCCTTCGTGTTTCTTCAAGGCCCCCTCCCATCACCATCCATAACCAGAAGTTGGCAAGAACTACAAGCCCCTAGTGTGCTATGCCATGGTAGAAAGTTTCCTCCACAAGACTGATCTCCCCATCTTTCTTAAGGGTACAGATTGTTCCCACAGGAAATACGACTGCCCAGAAATGATGCTGTGCTTGGCACTATCTTCACTCTCATATTATCTTCTGTTCCTCACTGGAGTCATCTCTGGCACTCTCTGGAATTCCACTTCTGTGACTTTTCATTTGCTTCCTCTCAGAATAGTTGTATAATCAACAATGCTTGAAGTCAATATATGACTCTACACCAGTGGCTCTGATCAGGGTTGATTTGTCCCCTGGGGGGACATCTGGCAACATTTGGAAATATTTTTAGTTGTCTCAGTGGGGGAGAGGGGACTCATAGCATCTAATAAGCAGAGGCTAAGGATGCTGCTGAATAACCTACAAGACATAGGATGGCTTCCAAGAAAGAAATACATGGCCCCAATGACAAAAGTGCCAAGTCTGAGAAACCACTCTACAGTGATAAAAGCACTTACATATCCATCTGCCCATTTGATTCTTATCACACCTTTGAGATGAAAGCCAGGTCAGTATTCACATTCATCCCCAAATATCTCTTTATAATAAGGTGGATATATACAGATGGGTAGTCCCACAGTTGGACTGAGAAAACTGAGACCCAAGGAAGTAAAGTGAGGCTGCCCTGCCCTTCTCCAGGTGCTCTTCCTGAGCCAGGGATTGAACTTGTGTCTCCTGCATTGCAGGTGGATTCTTTACCACTGAACCACCTGGGAAGCCCATATTCAATATTCTGTGACAAATCATAATAGAAAAAATATGAAAAAGAACATATATATATATATGTATGAGAGTCACTTTGCTATGCAGAAGAAATGAACACATTGTAAATCAATTATACTTCAATAAAATTAAAAAATAAAATGTGATAGTCAAGTTGCTCCTACTAATTTCAATCAATGTGAACTCCTCCCAAATGGGCATTGTAAGTCAGTGTCCCCCTTCTCCTTGAAGCAAACCCTGACTCCTCTGGCTAGAAATCAGCCCTTGCCCTCAGAACATTTCTATCTCTTGTTGGCATGGTTCTCCTAGTCTTTTTTCTTCTCAGTGGCAGCTCCACATTTGAGTTAACTTTTATTCTTCTGGTGTCAGTACCTGGAACAGTACTTTGGGTGAGAGGAAAATGAATGTCAAGTGAAGAGCCCAGGGTTTCATGAGCTGCTTCCAGCTCCTGCCTTTATTTCTGCTGATCTCACCTGAACAGCTTCTGCCAAACACGTATCTTGGCTGGCTGTGCCAACCAGTGAAAAATGAATTAAGAAGGACAGCTAATGAGAAGATCAAACAACCCACAGAACTGAGTAACTTATACCTTCTAGAGAAGTTTCACTGCTCCAAGTATCCTAAATAAATCATGGACCTTCTAGGGATGGTCCTTTGCACTCTGTCCTGAAAATCAAAGCAAAATGTCAATATTCTTTCTTTAGATGAAAGCTCTGAACTGAAACTCCAGTAAAGAATCAGGCCTAGAATAAGGGATTATCTGTCTTCAAGTGCTTACCCTGAAGAAAAGGCCCTAGGCCAGTCTCCCTGAAAATCTGTTCCCTGAAACCCCAAACCCACGGTGTACTTTAGGAAATAAAAGACAGGTTCAAGTAAGCAGGCAAACACCACACACTGTATTCCCCCTTAAACATTCACAAAGCATATTCACAAGAGTCCCTGAAGAGGCTTTTAAAATCCCCTGCTGCTTAGAGACCTGCATAACATATTAACACTGAAGTTACATACTTTGGGAAACATGTCCACTGCCAAGTTTTGCCTCTATCTTTCCTGACTCACCCTCTTGGGACTTTTTACAAAAACAGGGTGCTATTTGGGAATCATATAAAGCCACTCTATGGATTACAAAGTATAAAACTGATATTCAGGACTGTTATTATAGCAGTCATGTCAATAACAGAGGTGTTAAATCAATACTCCAGAACTATTTAGTTAGCACCCATTAAGGGTCAGCAGTAGGAATGTTTGTTCAGCTGCTAAGTTGTGTCTGACTCTTTGTGACCTCAGGGACTGCCACATGCCAGGCTTCCCTGTCCTTCACTGTCTCCCTGAGTTTGCTCAAACTCGTATCTATTGAGTCAGTGATGCCATCCAACCATTTCATCCTCTGCACCCCCTTCCCCTCCTCCCATCAATCTTTCCCAGCATCAGGGTCTTTTCCAATGAGTTTTGTTATATAGGAATATAACAGCAAGCAATAAGGTCCCTATTCTCTGGTCTAATTCTTGGAATGGTATCATCTTCACACTTGTCATCCCCACTCCCTGTGCTGTGCTTAGTTGCCCAGTCATGTCTGACTCTTTGTGAGCCCATGGACTGTACCCATCCAGGCTCTTCTCTCCATGGGAATTCTCCAGTAAGAATACTGGAGTGGGTTGCCATGACCTCCTCCAGGGGATCTTCCCAACCCAGGGATCAAACTCAGGTCTCCCACATTGCAGGCAGATTCTTTACCATCTGAGCCACCAGGGAAGCCCAAGAGTACTGGAGTGGGTAGCCTATCCCATCTCCAGAGGATCTTCCTGACCCAAGGGTCTCCTGCACTGCAGGTGGATTCTTTACCAGCTAAGATACTATCCTATGTAGTTCAGGGAGCCTAGAAGATGATCTTTGTTGAGGAAAGAACAGAACTACTATTCTCCTTTAAGAGCAAAAAAGTCACCAGGAAGATGATTCTCCTCTGCTTTCTGAATTATAATCCAAGAGAAAGTTCAGTGGAAAGATAAGGTTAGCTCTACTGATATCCAGTGTCAACAAGACACAAACTATGAGCACTTTTTCAGGGTCTTCTAATCTATAAAATGTCATGAACACACAAACCTTGAGAGCCAAGTTATTTAAGCTGTCCTACTGTTTAAAAAAAAAAAAAAAACAGAACTACATGGAATGTTTCTGAAATTTGTCTTAGAGGCCTGATAAATGTGTGGAGGTTGAATCCATCATGTCTGCCTCTGGAGGAGTACTAAAGCGAGAGTTGAGACAAACTCTTCACAGCCTGTATATGAAAAGAAACTGGCTCAAAATTATCAGTGGGAGCATAATTTTCATATCCTAGTAGTACAAGCTCTTTATAGAGAAATTTGCCAACATCCATCAAATTTTAAATGTATATTTCATTTGACCCAAAAGTCATTAACTCATTCCAGAAATATTTACTGTGTGTTATTGGAGCTGCTAGAGATACAATCCACAAACTAGTGAATATACAATATTTTAAGTGATGATAAGGAACAAGCAGGAAAACAAATCATGTTAGAAGGAATGGAGAGTGCCAAGGTGGGACAAAGATATTCTGGGAAAGCCTCTCTGGTTCAAGTGAAAAGTGAAGGGAATGATGGGTAAGCTATGTGGGTACCTTGGGAAAGAGTGTTCCAGGTATGGGGACATTATGTGCTCTGAGGTCAGAGAGCATTTGACACTTTAAGAAACAGAAACAAGGCCAGCAAAGTGAGATAACTCAGAGAGGAAGCAGGATCCAAAGCCTGCAAAAGTCAAAAATCAGATTATCGCAGGCCTCCAGGCCAGAGTAAGGACCTTGATTTTGCTCTAAGAGATGCATGAAGTCATGGGGACATTCTGAGCAGAGCAGGACAGAAAGTGAGGTTTTTAGACAATCACTGTGACCTCTTGTATAGAGAAGAGACAGTAGGGGAGCAATGCAGAATGAGAGAGACAAGATCAGAGGCCACTGCAATAAATCAGGGAAGACAGGATGGTAGTCTGGACCACGGTGGTAGCCACAGAATGGGAAGAATTGATCACAGACAGGATTGGCGGCTAGTCTGGGGTGTGAGAGAGAGAAAGAGAGGCAACAAGGATGAATACAACATTTTTGGCTTGAGACACTGGAAAGCTGCAATGCCATTTACTATAATAGGCTTTTTCTTCAAAAAAGAAACAGATTTCAGGAATGGATTTGGCATTTTATGAGTTCAGTTTTAGATTTGTTTACTTGGAGAAACAAAATGTAGACATCCAAACAGACAGTCAGTGGGCAAATGAATACATAGATCTGGCTTTAGGCAGGTGTCAGGATGGAAATATATATATTTGGGAGTTCTCACTGTATGGTATTTAAGGCCAAAAAATCATGCAATATCTTCTAGGGAGTAAGACTAGGTAGGACAGAAAAGAGGGCAACATCATAAGAATTTATTCTACCCATACATTCATGAATATGTGAAAAGTGACATATTTTTAAGAACATTCATAGGAGCATTATTATACAAAAGATTAAAAGCAATAAAAATCCACTAATAAAGAACTGGAGTAGTAATTATAGCAACCTTTCAATGGACTATTCTTCAGTAGTCTTTTTAAAAATAAAGCTAACATCATACTTAAAGCTAAGAAACTAAATATTTTCCCCCTGAAATCAGGTACAATGCATGGAGGTCTACTCTTACCACTCTTTTTCAATAAAGTACTAGATGTTATAACCACTGAAATAAGCCAGTAAAAGAAATAGAAGCCATACAGAGTTTTAAAAAAAGAAGAAATAAAATTATCTCTATTTGCAGGTGACCTGACTGTCTAATGTAGAAAATACAGGGACTCTATTCAAAATTAATTCTGGCATTTTTCAGCAATGAGTGGGTTGATCAAGCTTGCAGGATGCAAAAGCAAAGCACAAGAAATAAATACATTTCCTATACTAACAACAAACCTATGGAAATTGAAATGATAACACAGTAGGTGGCTCAGAGGGTAAAGAATCCACCTGCCAATGCAGGAGACCCAGGTTCAGTGCTTGGGGTGGGACGATCCCCTGGAGAACGGAATGGCTACCCACTCCAGTATTCTTGCCTGGAGAATGCCATGGACAGAGGAGCCTGGCAGGTTATAGTCCATGGGATCGCAGAGAGTCAGACATGACCGAGCAACTAACACCTTCACCTTCACCATTGGATTAATCATATCACAATGTTTATGTATATTAAATCATCAGCTTTTACATCTTTTAAAAAGTAATGTTGTACAACCTAAATAAATACAACTTTTATTTGTCAGTCATATCTCCATGTAGCAAGGAAATAACATGCTACCATTTACAACCAATCCAAAAAAATGAAACATTTAGATATCAACATGTACAGATTATCTGTCTGCTGAAAATTACACAATGCTGATTAAATAAACCAAAAAAGATCTAAGTGAATGGAGAGCATAGTTAATATTCAATATAATAAAGATGTTACTTCTTCCTAAATTGACCTACAGGTATGTCACTATTAACAAAAGCCCAGCAAGTATTTTATATGCATAGACAGGCTTACTCTGAAATTCATGTGGAAAACCACAGTCCACAGGATAGCTAAAACATTCTTATATAGAAAAATAAAGTGGAAGAAATCAGTCTGCTTGATTTCATGGCTTATTATATATTACAATAATCGAGATGGCAGGTTTTGGTGGATGGATAGACACAGATCAATAGCACAGAACAGAAAGCACACAATTAGGTTCACACAAGCATGTGCTATTGATTTTTGATGCAGGTGCAAAAGTAATTCACTAGAAGGACAGCCTCTTCAACCAGTGATGCTGGAGTAATTGAACACCAATTAGCATAAGAAATGAGCCTCAATCTCAGCCTCACGTATTATACAAAAACTAAGTTAAAATTCGTTATGAGTATTGCTACTCCTGCTTTCTTTTGGTCCCTATTTGCATGGAAAATCTTTTTCCAGCCCTTCACTTTCAGTCTGTATGTGTCCCCTGTTTTGAGTTCATAATAGCCAGGACATGGAAGCAACCTAGATGTCCATCAGCAGATGAATGGATAAGAAAGCTATGGTACATATACACAATGGTGCATTACTCAGCCATTAAAAAGAATACATTTGAATCAGTTCTAATGAGGTGGATGAAACTGGAGCCTATTATACAGAGTGAAGTAAGCCAGAAAGAAAAACACCAATACAGTATACTAACGCATATATATGGAATTTAGAAAGATGGTAACAATAACCCTGTATAGGAGACAGCAAAAGAGACACTGATGTATAGAACAGTCTTTTGGACTCTGTGGGAGAGGGAGAGGGTGAGATGTTTTGGGAGAAAGGCATTGAAATATGTATAATATTATATATGAAACAAGTCGCCAGTCTAGGTTCAATGCACAATGCTGGATGCTTGGGGCTGGTGCACTGGGACAACCCGGAGGGATGGTTTGGGGAGGGAGGAGGGAGGAGGGTTCGGGATGGGGAACACATGTATGCCTGTGGCGGATTCATTTAGATATATGGCAGAACCAATAGAATATTGTAAAGTTTAAAAATAAAATGAAATTTAAAAATGAAGAAAAAAAAATAAAATGTGTTATGGACGTCAATGTAGAACTATAAAACTTTAAAAGAAAATATGGCAGAAAATCTTCAGGATCTAGGGCTAGACAAAGTTTCAGACTTGACTCCAAAAGCATAATCCATTAAGGAAAATGCTAATAAATTAGATCTCATCAAAATTAAGAACTCTTGCTCTGTAAAAGTTGATGGAAAGAGAATAAAAACACAAGCTACAGACTGGAAGGAAATATTTGCCAGCCATATATCCAACAAAGGAATGGTATCTAAAATATATTTGAAAACTCAATAGTAAAAGATAAAACAGCACAATTAGAAAATTGGCAAAAGACAGAAACAGACATTTCAATAAAGAGGATGTATAGATGATAAAGGCACAAGAAAAGATGTCCACTATCATTAGTCATCATGGAAAAACAAATTAAAATCATAATGAGATACCAAACAGAAAGTCTACAATAAAAAATAGTGACATCACCACATTCTTCTATGGATGCGAGAAAATGGAAAACTCGTAATTGCTGATGGGAATGTAAAATGGTACAGCTACTACAAAAAAATGTGACAGTTTCCTATAAAACTAAACACACAATTACCGTACAAACCAGCAATCATCACTTGTGCATTACAGAAAATTGAAAACTTATAAAAAAAAAAACTATGTAAATATTCATAGCAACTTGAGTAATTGTAATAAAAATCTGAAAACAGCTCAAATGTACCTTCAGCAAACGAATGATGAAACAAATTGTGATATATAAATACACACTCTTTAATAAAAAGGAACAAGCTATAGATATAGAGAACTTGGGCAAATCTCCAGGGAATTATGTTCAATAAAAAAAATCAAATCTAAAAGGTAATACAATGTATGATTCCATTCATATAATATTTTTTGAATGACAAAAATTTTTCTAATGAACAGATTAGTGAGTGACAGGAGTTAGGGACCAAGAAGAGGTGGGAGGAAAGGAGGTGTGAAGCGTGAAGAAAATGTTCAGTGTCTTGACTAGCCGTGGATAGAGAACTACACATGTGATGTAATTGCATAGAACTAAATACTCCTATATTCTCTCTTATACCTAAATAAATATAAGTGGAACTAGGGAAATCTCTGGAGAAGGCAATGGCACCCCACTCCAGTCCTCTTGCCTGGAAAATCCCATGGACAGAGGAGCCTGGGAGGCTGCAGACGATGGGGTCGCGAAGAGTCGGACATGACAGAGCGACTTCACTTTCACTTTTCCCTTTCATGCATTGGAGAAGGAAATGGCAACCCACTCCAGTGTTCTTGCCTGGAGAATCCCAGGGATGGGGGAGCCTGGTGGGCTGCTGTCTCTGGGGTCGCACAGAGTCGGACACAACTGAAGCGACTTAGCAGCAGCAGCAGCAGGGAAATCTAAGATCAGCAGGTTGTAGCAATGTCAACATTTTAGGTGTGATACTATGCTAACAGTTTTGCAAAATGCTGATATTAAGAGAAATTATATAAATAGTACACAAGATCTGTTATTTCTTACAATGGCATGAGAATCTACAATTATTTCATTAACATTTCTGATTAAAAGTAATTGTTTAAACAAAATACAAAAAAGAGAGAGACTGCTCTATTTATACTGAGAAGAAAGATATTAAATATTTATTTGAGTTAATTTATCTATGATACAATAAGTGAAAACACAAGGTACATAAGAGAAACCTACCATTTTAAGGGAAAGGAGCAGACAATGGAGGGACTGGTAACAGTGACTGCCTCTGGGGAGAGAAATGGGGGAGGGGGGGTGGGAGGGGAGACACATTTTTGCATTTCACTTTTTGAATTTTGAGCCATGGGAATATATTATCCATACCCCATCTCAAAATTAATAAATTTTAAATAAAAATAAGTTGTTTCTGAATGCAAATTGGTAAGCCTGAACAATGAAATAAAAACACAGAGAATCAATCCACCAACACACATTTTTTTTTTTTAACTGTGCCCTAAGATAGATGCTGGAGAAGGAAATGGCAACCCACTCCAGTATTCTTGCCTGGAGAATCCCATGGACAGAGGAGCCTGCGGGGCTACAGTCCATGGGGTTGCAAAGAGTCAGACATGACTGAGCGACTTCACTTTCTTTCACTAAGATAGATGAGGGCTTCCCTGCTAGCTCAGATGGTAAAGAATCCACCTGCAATGTAGGAAATCCGGGTCAATCCCTGGGTCAGGAAGATCCCCTGGCAAAGGAAATGGTAACCCACTCCAGTATTCTTGTCTGGAGAATCCCATGGACAGAGGAACCTGGCAGGCTACAGTTCCTGGAGTTGCAAAGATTTGGACACAACCAGCCAACGAAACATCCATGCATGCTCATGAGATAGATGCATAGATTAAGGCTATAAAATACTTGAAATAATGTGTAGAAAGCATTACCAATATCAAATCAGAGAGAAACATTCATAAACAGGGAGAAAGAACTAATATTATTTGACAGCTATGCTAAGGTCCAACTGAGGAGTCTAAGCAGTGAAGGCTTACGAGAAATTAGTGATGGGGGAGATTTAGAGTTGGGATAGAAGAAAGGTTTCCTACAACAGATGGGATGACCTTGATCTTGAAGTTCAGAAAGAATTTTTGAACAAGTAAAGAGGGGACCAGTATAAAGATATTTGATGGTGGTTTAGTCCCTAAGTTGTATCCAACTCTTTGTGACCCCATGGGCTGTAACCTGCCAGGCTCCTCTGTCCATGGGATTCTCCAGGCAAGAATGCTGAAATAGGCTGCCATTTCTTTCTATAGAGAATCTTCCCTGACCCAGGAACTAAACCTGGGTCTCCTGCATTGCAGGCAGATACTTTACTGACTTGTGCTACCAGAGAATGAACCTAAAGATCTGTTTAGGTGAACAGATTTCAGAAGTGCTAAATTTTCATAATGTTCTAGAGATTACCAAGTCTGTTCAAATTATTGGAGGGCTCTAAAAGAGGTGTTAATGTTTTGTACATGTGCAAACTGAAGACTAGAAAAATTAAATGAAGTTTCCAATGTCCCAGATCTTATAAGTTAAAGAGAATAGGAGTCCTGACTGCTAAAAATTCACTCATTCCACTAGATAGGAAACAACAAAGCTTCAGATGGCCAATATAGTAAGGATACATGGAGCTTCATGCCCAGTCCAGTTAAAAGCAGCTCTATCACCAGAGTTGAAATTTACACTCAGAAAATTGACAGTTTGTTTAGTTCTAGATGTACCAGTTGAGCACCTTCCATAAATTTGCTTATTTCATCCTCATCATCACCTTTTGATTTAAATATATTTAATCCTAATTTTGTAGAAAAGGAACTCTGGGACCATGGATATAAATAACATGACTCAGTTCACAAAGCTATCACATAACAGAGTCACAGTGGAAACCCCAACTGGTCTGTTTCTGCATCCAATGCTCTTTTTACATCACCGATGCCACATCTTGCTAAAGTTACCAATACATTACCTTGCTTTCCTCAAATCCTCCCAAAAAATAATAATAAGTCTGACTTGGCATTTTAAGAATGATTATAAAGCTAGTAATTACTAATATTTCACTTATTTATTTAATATTTTCTACTTCTTTTGATCTTTATAGCCACAGTGCAGATGAAAGAAATAATGCTAATATGTTCTTCTGCTTATTAATCAGAACCAGCTTTGTCCTTGCAGACATGTAAATAGCAGAGCTAAAGGCATCCTAAGACATAAACAATCAAGTCCTTTCATAAATGAGAAAACAAAGACACAGAGAAGCAGAGGGGCTTCCTCAGGGTCCCACAGCTGATCAGTTAAAGATTTGGGACTGGCACTCATGTTCCCTGGTTCACAACTTTAGGAGATGAATTACTGATAGCAAGATGCAATAGTAACACAAAACAAATTCTAAAACATACTGACTCCAAAGATGAGGCTGTTTAGGAAGACAGTAAAGGAAAGGATGAAAGAAGTAGTATTTAATAGTAACAGTTAGGCTTTACAGATCACAACAGACAAAAATCAATCTTCATTCACTATCTGAAACTGAATCAAATATCTCAAAGGGAAATGCATAAACACCATCTATGAAAACAAACTCCAAAAAAATCAATTGCATTTTATGCATTTGAATCCTGGGGAATATATTACTCCACTGAGACGGTGACTTTGATTTTGACTTGGCTTTGAATAAGACTTTTAAAAGTGGCCATCAGTGAGAATAGGATATAAAATCATACACTCATATAAGACTCCTTTTAACCCAACCCCTTCGTTATGAAGATGAAACTACTACATGGAACAGAACAAGGATTTAAAACAGAACAAGAGATTCCCAAGTTGATCTTTTTTTCTTTTGAGATAAGGAATAAAAGTCAGATTAGCTAATGCTTGGTCAATAAAAGCACAGACTTTAGAGGGAAACAAACTTATGTTCCAGTCCTGACTCCACTACCACTATCGGCCTGATTGTAGCAGTCACATCTATTGGCCAGCATGTGTCTATTGCTAATCCCCATTTCCTTGGCCTGCCTCCTGTATAAAGCCAGAGGAAAGCAAATACTCATTTCTCATCATTCCTTGTGCCTGTGTGTGTGCACGCATACTCAGCAGTGTCCACATAACTCTGGCCAAAAAGACATATGTAAAACCAGCCAGGGTCCTCATAGAAGATTTTTACTTTTCATAATTAAAAAAATGCACATGGCTAGTGCTACCCATCTCCTCTTGCTGCTTCCCTGAATACAGATTTGCTGCCTGAATCAAGTACTCTAGGTCATAACCATCATGTGGCCAGGGGTATTCAAGCATAAAGAAGAAAAGCCAATACACTGAAGGCGGTGGAGGCATAGCAGAATGTTAGAAAGAACTTGAATCCTTAATGACATCACTGAAGTGGAATAAGTAGCAACAGGATCACCAGAATTCTCATTTGAGGGGAAAAAATACCCACATTTATGTAAAACAACATTCGTTGCAGCCAAAAGACAACTGATAGAGTTACCTTGGACAAGTTAACCTCTTGAAGCCTCAGTTGCCATATCTGTAAAATGAGGAACAACCATACTATCTCAAGAGTTTACTGTCACATCATTAGTTCAGTATACATTAACTGAGCATTTACTAGGTAAGAGACAGTTCTAGGAGACGGGGATGTAGCGGTAATTAAAGGTTTCTTTGACTATAGAATAGACATTCTAATCTTAAAATTCATGCAATAAAAAATAAAGAAGTTAATTTTGAAGACTAAAGCTAGAAACACATGTGAAGGACCTGGCACAGTGCTCGGCACAGAGTAATGCTCAAAAAATAGCAGCTGCTACTATTATAATTATTATTGGCCTTCAATAATTACTGATTAAATTCTTAGGAATTCCCCAAACCCACGTATAAAAGAGTTATTAGAAATACAGGGATCTCAAGCCATCCCATAAAGCTACCAGGAATCCTTGCAGTCTGACCTGCTGGTTAATTTTTTCTTCTCAAGCTGGGAGCATTCTCTCGATCTTGAGGCACCAAGGTTCATATGCCTTTAGAACTTTCCAATACCAGGACTTGTTCTGAATGATCAGACCAAAAAGACTCACATAGTTGGAAAAGAAGAATGAAGTTGGAGATGAATGGGATTTGCTATGGGTGGATGGCCATGAGACATCTCACTGGGACAGGACAATATAATCCAAAATGCTTTTGTTTTTCAGATGTCATTTCATTTGAAAATTGATTTCTTGAGTAGGAACTGAAAGCCAATGGTAAAGAGTTAAGCTTGAAAGTACCATTGAGTGAATCCAGGCTTTAGTGCTAGATCCAAAAAATGATTTTCTGTGTGGTCCTGAGCAATCCTTCCTTTCTCTGGTCCCCAGTTTCCCCATCAGCACAGTAATGGAGCTGGACTAGACCAAGTCAACTCTGACATCCTGTCATTCTACTTTTCTCAAATCATCTGCTCTGTTGAGATGCCCTCCTCCCAGCAGCACTGGAACAAGGGTGCCTCTCTCAGCAGATTTGCTAATGCCCAGCCACCAGGGGAAAAAAACTGCTGACGGAAGCTCTGGCTGCCTCCGTGTTGTTAAACACCTACTTACAGCTCTAATCGGCTGGTTTTCACGCCCAGGAGATAGGGATTGATTGCTGACACCGACCTGGCAAGAAGACGATCCTGCAATCACCAGCCAAAGCAACTTAGGCATGCAGACTGGAAATTTGGCAAGTGGTGCTGTGAAGGGGAGACATAGCAGGGAACACAAGAATGGGAGGTGGTTTTGCTTAGTGGTTAAGAGCATTGGTTGCAGAGTCAGGTGCTTCTAGATTTCATTCCTATCTCTATCCCATTCTACCTGGGTGAAGTTGGACTTGTTATTCCACATGTTTCTCAATAGCAGCAGACTCTGCCCCACTGTCCCAGGGAGTGAACCTGGATGGGTCTATATGGCACCGTAGTCTTTTCTGCTTGCCTGTGGCCATGTGACCCAATCCTGGCCATTGAGACCCGAGATGATTTTTTTTCTGGGTAATTCCTTGGTAAAATAAATAAATAAAAGAGACATCTGCAAGATACTTCTTGGTCATTATGGTTATAATGCTAAGTCTCTCTGACCATAAAGACTCTGTTAATAAAATGAGTATCACAGAGCAAAAACATGGAGGGAACCTGGGCCTGCGATGATGTCACTGAATCACCATATTCTTCACAACCCTAGAACTGCCCTATTCTCAGCCTGCTTGCTCTTGCTAGATGAGAAAAGAAATGCCTATTACTTATACTACTTTTAGTAGGTTTTCTGCTTATTGTATCCAAGAGTCTTCTGAGAGTAGCAGTCATAATAATTGCTGTTATCATTGCTAAAATTCTACTGTCCAGAGTAGTATGTGTGTGTGCTTAGCCAATCAGTCATGTCCGAATCTTTGTGACCCCATGGACTGTAGCCCACCAGGTTCCTCTGTCCATGGGGATTCTCCAAGCAAGAATACTGGAGTGTGTTGTCATGCCCTCCCCCAGGGTATCTTCCCAACCTAGGGATCGAATCCAGGTCTCCCACATTGCAGGTGGATTCTTTACTATCTGAACCACCAGGGAAGCATACAAAGCAAAAATTCAGAGTTAGAAATCTGGGCTCAAATCTTAGTAACTCCACTCAGTATGCCATATCTCCATTTCCTCACTTTTTATTTACAGGTATACCTCTGAAAATCATGAGGATTTGATAAGTCCTAAGGATCTACACAAACTTAAAGGAATATTTATTAATACCCACTCTACCATTGGTAGTCTCTGACATGTAAGGAAAAGCACAGTAGCTGAGAATCACCAGAACTGGTTCCTCATCGTGGCTCTGACACTGACTTCCTTAGTAACACTGGACAAGTCCCTCCCTTTCCCTGAACCTTAGTTTCTCTGTAAAATTAGAGTCATGAGCTGGCTTAAATCTAGTGCCATTCTTGGAATTGATATTCTATAAATCAAAGTGATATATCTTTTTTCCTTGTGTAGCAGGAAGACATTGACCGAGGTGACAACAAATTTAGTAGGAAGAGCCATGAGAACCTCCTATGAGAGCTGTGTGCTGTGCTTAGAGCTTCTGCATTGCCGTCAGCTACCACACATGGCCAGTCCCTACCTAGGCAAGATTTCACTCTACTCTCAGCATTATGCTGCCTGTATAACTATCCTGTTGGACAATTTCTCTGGCATCTCAACCCACAGAGAAAATACTTCCTGAAAGTTCCTAGTTTTTCCTCATGAAGAATGAGCTACTTAAAAAGCAAGGCCAATAAAAGCAATGCTTCTTAAAGTAAAATTATTTTGGCTTAATGCAGAAATCATTTAAGAAAACAAACTAAAACCCCCATCCAAATCAAGCCAACAGCACTTCCAAAATACCCTATCTAGACACAACACCAGATGGAACAGAAGTAGATGCTGTTTCATCCATTTTCCTTACCTTGTGCCACTGCATGGAGATGGACAAGAGAGCCTTCCCATCTGTGTGGTGTGTGGACCTTTAAAAAGCCCTTTATGTGACTCTCCCAACAGTACTATAAGAAATGAAGGCAATGGAGGTGGCAATATAGCATAATAGTTAAGATCTATACTTTAGAATACATGGTATCTGAAGCCAAAATCTAGCTCTGCTCAGTTCATTCTTTTTCCTTCTCTCTCAAAATGTATTATACACTTTCTATGTGCCAGGAACTCTTTTAGGCTTTAATATCACTCTCCAACATGCATACATATCCTCCTCTCCCAATCACTCCCAGAACCTCATGTGTGTTCAGGTACTGGGCCCTTTTGGCCTCCCTCAGGTCAAAAGGATGAATTGTGTTCATCGACACTGGTCATTGCAACATTCCCCTTTGATTGTTATAAGTCTCACAATAAGCATGCGTCCCAGGGGTCTCAAAGACCATGCAAACACTTGATGTTTTTCTAAAAGCACTAATGGCTAAAGCTTATTACAGCAGAAGGATATATAATAAGATCATCAAGGGGAAAAGACACAAGGCAGAATCTAGAGAAATCCATGCCCAGGCTTTGAGAAGCTATCTCCATCTGGTGAGGTGACACATGAGTGTGCCTGTGCTTGCCAACAATAAAAATGTAGTTACAAGGGTGCCTACTCTCATCACTTTTATTCAACAGAGTAATGGAAGTCCTAGCTAGAGCATTTAGGCAAGTAAAAGAAACCAAAAGCCTCCAAATTGAAAAGGAAAATGAATAAAGACTTGAATGTAAAACCTGATACCTAAAACTCCTAGCAGAGAAGAGATTGCTAACTCCTTGACATCAGTCTTGGTGACGATAATTTTTGGATTGGACAATAAAAACAAAGGCAATGAAACCAAAAATAAACAAGTGGGACTATATCAGACTAAAAAGTGTCTGCACAGCAAAGGAAACTATCAACAAAATGAAAAGGCAACTCATTAAATGGGTGAAAGTATTTGCAAATAATATACAGGCATAGCTCAGTGATATGGTGTGTTCAGTTCCAGACTATGACAATAAAGCAAATACTGTAATAAAGCAAGTCACATGAGTTTTTTGGTTTCCCAGGGCATATAAGTTATGTTTAGTCCATAGTGAAGTCCATTAAATGTGCAATAATATACTTTAAGAAAATGATATACATACATAATTTTAAAAATACATTAGTGGTAAAAAAAAAATGCTAACCATAATCTGAGCCTTCAGCAAGCCATAGTATTAATAGCAATATCAGAGCTCACTAATCATTGATCACCATGACAAAATAATAATGTGTGTGTGTGTGTGTGTGTGTTAGTTGCTCAGTCGTGTCCGACTCTTTGCGACCCCATGGACTGTAGCCCACCAGGCTCCTCTGTCCATGGAATTCTCCAGGCAAGGATACTGGAGTGAGCTGACATTTCTTCCTCCAAAATAATCATATAGAAATGTTTAAACTATTGCAAGAATTACCAAATATGACACAGACGCACAAAGTGGGAAAACAACACCGATAGACTTGCTTGACAAAGGGTTACCACAAACCTTCAGTTTGTAAGAAAAAACAAACATCTGTCAGTGTGATACAGCAAAGCACAATAAAATGAGGTATGCCAATATCTGATAACAGGTTAATAACCAAAATATATAAAGAATTCAACAGCAAAAATATTTTAATGGGCAGAGGATCTAAAGAGACATTTTTCCAAAGATGACATGCAGATGGCCAACAAGTACTACAAAGACGCTCTAATCAGGGAAATGCAAATCAGAATCACAGTGAGGTATCACCTCACACCTGTCAGAATGGTTATTTTCAAAAAGTCAAGAAATAACTATTAGCAAGAATGTGGAGAACAGGGAACACTTGTACACTGTTCATGGGAATGTAAATTGCCATAGCCACTGTGGAAGACAGCATGGAGGTACCTCAAAAAATTAAAAGTAGAACTAACATGGGCTTCCCATGTGGTGCTAGTGGTAAAGAAACAACCTGTCCATGCAGGAAAGGCAAGAGATGATGGTTTGATCCTTGGGTCCAGCAGATTTCCTGCGGGAGGGCATGGCAACCCACTCCAGTATTCTTGCCTGGAGAATCCCATAGACAGAGGAGCCTGGCAGGCCACAGTCCACGGGGTTGCACAGAGTTGGACACGACTGAAGCAACTTAGCACACACACATGCAGAACTACCATATTATCCAGCAATTCTAATGCTGGGTATTCAAAGAAAATGAAAACACTCAGAAAGATATCTGCACTCCCATATTCATTGCAACATTATTTACGATTGCCAAGATATGGAAGCATCCACCAACAGATGAATGGATAAAGAAAATTATATATATATATATATATATATACACACACACACACACACAAATATACATATATGTATACACACATGCACACATGCATATAATGGAATACTACTCATAAAAATATTCACAGAACTTATAAAAAGAATGAAAATTTATAATTTTTAACAACATGGATGGACGTGGAGGGTATTATACTTACTAAAACTAATTCAGGCAGAGGAAAACAAACACTATAGCATCCCATTTACATGTAGAATTTTTTTTAAAATGACCCATCTCATAGATGCAGAGAACAGATTGGTGGTTGCCAGAGGTTGGGGGTAGGAGACAGGCAAAATGGGTGAAGGAGATCAAAATGAACAAACTTCCAGTTATAAAATACATGCCATGGGGATGTAACATATTCCATGATGACGATACTTAATAATACTGTATCACATGTTGGAAAGTTACAAAAAGTAGATCTTACTAGACTCATTGTATTGATCATTTTGCAATATACACAAATATTGAATCATTATGTTATATACCTAAAATTAATATAATATTATATGCCATTATATTTCAATTTTAAAAATCAAAATAATGCAGTAACATGCACAATGTTTTTGCCTAGGGAAGCCCATTTTGACTTGGCATCGAGGTTTTTACTGGGGACTGGTCATATCAGCACACTCTGCTCAGCATATTACCAAAATTCCATACTCTCAGAAGAAAAGCACATGTTCAGCATAAATTACATTGCTTCCTAGGTGGCACTAGTGGTAAAGAATCTCCTGCCAATGCAGGAGACACAGGAGATGAGGGTTCGATCCCTGGGTCAGGAGGATCCCCTGCAGGAGAGCATGGCAACACATTCCAGTATTCTTGCTGGAGAATCTCCAAAGACAGAGGAGCCTGGTGGGTTACAGTTCACAGTCACAAAGAGTGGGACACAACTGAAGTGACTTCACAGCACAAATAGTTGAAGAGCCATAAACCACCCTTGGGCTTCCCTGGTGGTTCAGAGTGTAAAGAGTTTGCCTGCAATGCAGGAGACCCAGGTACGATCCCTAGGTCAGGAAGATCCTCTGGAGAAGTGAATGGCAACCCACTCCAGTATTCTTACCTGGAAAATTCCATGGACAGAGGAGCCTGATGGGCTACAGTCCATAGGGTCACAAAGAGTTGAACATAACTGAGTGACTAACACAAACAACCCTTATCTGTTAGGGATTAAGTCAAATGCTGAATTCTTAGAGGCCAGCCAAGGGCCAACCTTGCAAGCAGGCTCTTCTAAAAGTAGCACCCTCTGTCTTGCTATGTTAACTCTCTTGTGCATAACATGTCAGTTCTGATCAATAAGACATAAAAAGAAGTCTGTTGGAGACTTTCTGTCCGGGAAACTAAGAGATCTACATAAGGAAAAAAAAAAAAAGCCTTTTTGTCTATCATTTTTACTTTCTCCGTATTGGGATGTTGAATAAAGATAAAATACCCAGAGTTAAGGCATCAATCTTGCAACAGCAAGGGCACAAACATGAAGATAAAAATACAACACTCTATGACCAAAAAGAGGAGAGGGGGAGTGCCTGGGTTCTTGAAAGTAAGTGCCACAGAGCAACTGAACTAATACCATTAGCCACCTATCTCCACATTTTATATTTTGTAAGGGAAACAAGCCCCTGCAGGCTTAAGCCACAACTATTAAAATCCTGTTACTTGCAGCCAAATTCACTTCTAAATGATACAACGATCAAGCAAAAACAGCCACAGCTCTTTTTTTAAAAAATGAAGCTTCCAGTCTAGTGGGGGTCGGGGGGACAGATAGCAAAATAGTTATACTACTGGATGTATAACTGCAAACTGAGACAAGTACTCTGAAAAAAAAGGGTATTTAGTTACATTAGAGTATATAAAATGGAAACTGACCTGGGCTAGTTACGAGCGAGAAGGAAGTACCCATGGAAAATTTTGTTCAAGTTATTTATTTCCATACAACAAACTGCTCCCAATTTAATAGCTTAAAACAATCACTTTATTTAGGTCACAATTTCGTGAGTTAGATATTCTGGAAAGGCTTCGTTGGGAATTCTCTCTTGGGTCTCTAATGAGGTTTCAGTCAGTTCTCAACTGAGGCTGCAGTCTTCTGAAGGTTTGGCTGAGCTGGGGGTTTAGGACAGGTTACTCACAAGGCTAGCAGGTGATGCTGCTGCCAGTGGGGAGCTCAGCTGGCTGCTGACCAGAGCGCCTCCGGCACAGACTCTAAGGGAAGCTGGAGTTCTTGTGAGGTGACTCAGGACTCCAAGTACCACTATTCCAAACAAAGTGGAAATTGCCTGGTATATTATGACCTAGCCTCATAAGTACATAATGTCACTTCCATCACACTCTTGGTCAAAGCAATTATAAACTGCTCAGACCCAAGAGTGAGGATATAGACCCTTCCTGTCAATGGGTATTGTCATTATTATCCAGTCACTCTGTCGTGTCCGACTCTGCGACCCCATGGACTGCAGCATGCCAGCCTTCCTTGCCCTTCACTATCTCCCAGAGCTTGCTCAAAATCATGTTCATTGAGTTGACGATGCCATCCAACCATCTCATCCTCTGTTGCCTCCTTCTCCTCCTGCCCTCAATCTTTCCCAGCATCAGGGTCTTTTGCAGTGAGTCAGCTCTTCGCCTCAGGTGGCCAAAGTATTGGAGCTTGAGCTTCTGCATCAGTTCTTCCAATGAACATTCAGGGTTGATTAGCATGCCAAAGAAATGAAGGGCCTATTTAGATTAATTTTAGGCTTCCTTAGGAGATGAGAGTTGAACTAACAACTGGAGAATGAATAGGTAGCATTAAGCAAACAGAAGAGGAAAGGAGACATAACATCTACAGAGAAGAGCCTGGTCCAAGAAAGAGCAAGTTATAGAAGAAATCACAGTGTATTGGAGAATAAAGAGAGTGCAGCACAGAAAGTAAGATGTGGGGGATGGGATGGGGGAGTCATGGTCAGAAGAAAATTCGTGCTGGATTTTGTAGGCTATGGTAAGGACCTCAATCTTTATCCTAAAAGTCACTATTTGTGTGACCTTGAATAAGTCTCTAAAAACTAGTGTCACTCTCTGTTGGGGAGGTGGGATAGACATTTATCATTCATTCCTGCCTTATAAAACTGTCAAAAGATTTAGTGAGATGGTATCTTCACAGTAAGTGAAAGTGAAAAGTGAAAGTCAGTTGCTCAGTCATGCCCAACTCTTGCGATTCCATTGACTGTAGCCCACCAGGCTCCTCTGTCCAGGGGATTTCCCAAGCAAGAATACTGGAGTGGATAGCCATTCCCTTCTCCAGGGGATCTTCCCAACCCAGAGATCGAACCTGAGTCTCCTGCATTGCAGACAGATTCTTTACTGTTTGAGTGTTAGAAAAATAGCAGTTGTAGCTATTGTTGTGGTCATTTTTATTGTATTTTTATTCTATTACTAAATAGGGCATTTGCTTTGCAGTTAGGAAACTAAGACCCATAAGAGTTTAAGTGGCTCAGAATATCCAAAAAACAAGTCATTGAGCAAAGATTGAAACCCAAGTCTCTTGGCCCCTCATTTAAGTGTTCTCCCTTCGTCGCCACTTCAGCCAGGGCAGTATAGAGGCAGAAGTTCAGCCACACTTGGACACCCCCTGTATTTCTAGATGCATCTGATAGAAGCAGGCATGGGTTTTAGGAATCTCAGTAATAAACTGAGGCCCATCACTGCTGCTAACAAGCCAGGAAGGCTGGTCTGTGTGTAATTGATGCAGGAAGTGATGTAACGAAGGGCAAGTGCATTGACTCTGCCACCAGAAAGAACCCCAGCTCAACACTCTCTGGGTCTGCAGCCTCCAGCAAACACTGAGCTACACTGAGCTTCAGCGACTTCATCTCCAGAGTGGGAATGATATCCACCTAATTTTGAGTGATTTTGAGAATAAAAGAGAAAATGAATGTGAAACATTTGAAGCCTCAACAGTACCCCATTAATATCTCTTTTCCCACTCAGAAGTCTAAACCTCAAAACACTGAAATAACACCAATTCTTTCCACGAGACCTTATCACCACTGACAATAATACTAAAGTGAATTGGACATTCATAAGTGTGGGTCCGTAAGTCTACTGAGTAGATTCCAGATATGGAGTCTTTGCCCAGAAACTCTCCCCTCAGATTCTAGCATATATTGCTCTTCTGTTCACTCAAGTTTCTACTCAGATAAGGAGGAGGTGAGGAAAGGCTTCATGAGCTAGGATTTCATAATAGGTGGGATTTGGCAACATAGAGATCAGGGTAGAGGACATGATACATCAAAAAACAGCATGAATTAAAGCACAAATGCAGGAAAAATGGGGGTCCTCTTTAGGACCATGGTAGACAGTTCCAAGACTATGGTAAGAGGCAATATGGGATGGTACAATGGGTATGGAACATACACAGGTGAACCCAGGAATGTCATTCTAAACATTAAGAAGTATTAATACAATAGGGCCTAAGGCCCTGACCCATTAATCCAACAATCCATCAATTGTGTGCACCTATCCTCTTTCTCAAGATTGCTGGGAGAAATATCAGTACTCTCAGATATACAGATGACACCATCCTTAAGGCAGAAAGCAAAGAAGAACTAAAGAGCCTCTTGATGAAAATGAGAGAGGAGAATGAAAAAGTTGGCTTAAAACTCAACATTCAGAAAACTAAGACCGTGGCATCCAGTCCCACCACTTCATGGCAAATAGATTCGGAAACAATGGAAACAGTGAGAGACTTAATTTTCTTGGGTTCCAAAATCACTTCAGATGGTGATTGCAGCCATGAAATTAAAAGACACTTGTTCCTTGGAAGAAAAGCTATGACCAACCTAGACAGCATATTAAAAAGCAAAGACATTATTTTGCCAGCCAAGTTCCATCTAGTCAAAGCTATGGTTTTCTCAATAGTCATGTTTGGATGTGAGAGTTGGACTATAAAGAAAGCTGAGTGCTGAAGAATTGATGCTTTTGAACTGTGGTGTTGGAGAAGACTCTTGAGAGTCCCTTGGACTGCAAGGACAGCCAAGCAGTCCATCCTAAAGGAAATCAGTCCTGAATATTCATTGGAAGGACTGATGCTGAAACTGAAATTCCAATACTCTGGCCACCTGATGTGAAGAACTGACTCATTGGAAAAGATCCTGATGCTGAGAAAGATTAAAGGCAGGAGGAGAAGGGGACAACAGAGGATGAGACGGTTGGATGGCATCACCAACTTGATGGTCATGAGTTTGAGTAAGCTCCAGGAGTTTGGGATGGACAAGGAAGCCTGGTGTGCTGCAGTCCATAGGGTTGCAAAGAGTCAGACACAACGGAGCAACTGAACTGAACTGTGTTCTCTCTCTTTCACATACACACACTCACTATGGACCTCTTGCCCAATTATTCTCTTATAAACCTAGAGGACCACTTGCCAGTCTGGAGTTAAGATTTATAAGCCTGTCACTGATGGAAATCAGAGCTGGCAGACAAGTTATGAGAACATAATTTAGGGGACCGCAGGGGGAGATGCCCATTCATTGACTCAGCATCAAAGGAGTATGAGGAGAAGAAAGGGAGGGAGGGAGGAAGGAGAGAAGAGGAGAGAGGATAGGACAGAAGAAAGATGGGATAAAGGGGTAAGGGAAGGGGAGAGAAGGAGAGAGGAGGAAGAAACTGGAAGAAACTCTAAAATTCCCACTTTCCCTGGAGTAAGAAGAATGGCTGCCAAAATCATTCTTCCTGAGTCACCCTTGTGGGTAGATAGAGCAGAGAAAACCTTGTGAGCTAATGATAGTCTGGGACACATTACTTGCAGCCTACAATATGCCCCCATCTGGTTCTGGCTCAGCACCGAAAATTCCTCCAGTTAGGGATGCAGGCATCTTTAGGAGTCCAATGTTAAAATGCAAATAACTCTAGGAGGAATACAACATTAAGCTATTATCAACTATTAGCATTTCTACAGGGAGTAGACTCACAGAATCAGAGGTTCTCAGGGCAGGAAGAAATTTTTAGAGATTAATTTATGAGTTAATTTACTAACACCTGGACCTTCAGAACCATATCCTCAGGGGAGAAAAGTACAGCCCACATCTGGTTCTGTCTCCTCTACCTCATTCATCTCCTCCTCCACCCTAAGGCACACTCATTCATTCATTCATGAACTCTTTACTAAGTGCTGTTTTAGATATTAGTGATAGAGGGTAACCAAAGCAGGCAAGGTCTTGGCATTCTAGTGGAGAAGTTTGACAGTTATAAAGAAACTCTAATTTTTTACGCTCACCCTTAGTCTCTGTGTTCACATTCCTGTGGTGAATGCTAAACCCTAATCCACACTGCTGTCTCCCTTTTTGGAAAGCCTGCTGCATTATTCAAATTCTCCCATAGTTTAGTTTTTAACAATGCTCTAATTTCTTGTTCTGCATTCTCACCCGGACTGTAAGCTCTTGGAAAGCAGAGATATTGTCATGCCTAGTTGTATCCCTTACTAAGCCAAGCCTAAGACAGAGCACACAACAGGAATTCAAGGGCCTGACAATCCCTGCAGATCACAGGTATTTTTCCTCACCACTAAACTCCTGGCATTTAGTTGGTACTTTATAGACATTTTTTTCAATAAATAAATACTTGTTGACTGATACACAGAGAAGACATTCCAAGTGGGGTGTTCTGGGGAAATGGGCAAAGCAAACAAATGAACAGCATTTGGACACAAGACATTTGAAGGTGGCATCAGAACAAGAAAGAGTAGATACTAAAAGGGAACAGGAGGTAAGAGACAAACCCTGACCTTATCATTTTTTTTAAGATTTATTTATTTTTTATTATGCTAGGTTTTCATTGCTGAGTGCAGGCTTTTTCTAGTTGCAATTAGTAGGGGCTACTCTCTAGTTACAGAGTATGGGCTTCTTGTTGCCGTGGCTTCTCTTGTCATGGACACTGACTCTAGGCACAGAGCTTCAGTAGTTGCAGTGCATGGGGTCAGTAGTTGCCACGCACGGGCTTAGTTGCTCCTGGCATGTGGAATCTTCCCGGACCAGAGATCGAATCCATGCTTCTTGCATTGGCAGGAAGATTCCTAACCACTAGACCACTAGGAAAGCTTCTGGCCTTATCATTTCCTACTGTTTATTTTCCTGGTATGACATGGGCGAACTGTGCCTTCTAACTTGGTATTCAGTGAATGAGGACTGATTTTTCAACTGATCTGGCTTGTTGACTGATTTATTGCAGCATTCAACATGTACTGCAAATCTGCTGAATGTGAAGCACTCTGTAAGACTCTTGGAGGATAAACTCTTGATAAGAACTAAACTCAGGTTCTGCATTTGAGCAGATTTTGTGAGACCACTGTGTGATGATTCTGAAGGTCTCATCCCTGGGTGTCCAGAGAGCAGACAGCAGATGAATATCTATAGCTGTGAATAGCAATGACCTTGAATGCTTTTGTTACAGACTGGAAATATCCAGCGCATGGGATAAGACAGAAGTGCTCTTAGTGAAGTGGTCACCTGGGGCTTCCTAGCCTCATTAGCGCCCTGGCTGCCTGATTGATTCAATCACATCTCGTAAGCTCATTTATTCTATGACTGGATCTGAAATACCCTTTACTTGACAGGTTCTGGAAGTAGATAGCTTGGATTCCATTCCTGGCTCCTCTTCTACTTATTGGTGAAGTGAAATTGGGTGACTTACTGAATAACAGTGTCTTAGTTTCAGTTCAGTTCAGATGCTCAGTCATCTCTGACACTTCGCGACCCCATGCACTGCAGCACACCAGGCTTCCCGGTCCATCACCAATTCCCAGAGCTTGTTCAAACTCATGCCCATGGAGTCAGTGATGCCATCCAAACATCGCATCCTCTATTGTCCCCTTCTCCTCCTGCCTTCAATCTTTCTCAGCATCAGGGTCTTTTCTAAGGAGTCAATTCTTTGCATTAGGTGCCCAAAGTATTGGAGCTTCAGCATCAGTCCTTCCAATGAATATTCAGGACTGATTTCCTTTAGGATGAACTGCTTGGATCTCCTTGCAGTCCAAGAGACTCTCAAGAGTCTTCTCCAATACCACAGTTAACAAGCATCAATTCTTTGGTGCTCAGCTTTCTTTATGGTCCAACTCTCACATCCATAGATGACTACTGGAAAAACCATAGCTCTGACTAGATGGACCTTTGTTAGCAAAGTAATGTCTCTGCTTTTTAATATGCTGTCTAGGTTGGTCATAGCTTTTCTTCCAAGGAGCAAGTGTCTTTTAATTTCATGGCTGAAGTCACCATCTGCAGTGATTTTGGAGCCCAAGAAAATAAAATCTGCCATTGTTTCCCCATCTATTTGCCATGAAGTGATGGGACCAGATGCCATGATCTTTGTTTTTTGAATGCTGAGTTTTAAGCCAGCTTTTTCACTCTCAGTTTACTCATATATAAATTAGGGATAATAATAGTGCCAGTGTGTTTCCTAGAGTAATGGAAACAAAAGCAAACAAAGAGATAGGACCTAGTAAACTTACAAATAATTGCACAGCAAAAAAAACCATAAACAAAATGAAAAGACAGCCTATGGAATGGGAGAAAATATTTGCGAATGATATGATCAACAAGGAATTAATTTCCAAAATGTACAAACAGCTCATATAACTCAACAACAACAAAACAAACAATCCAATGAAAAAAATGGGCAGAAGACCTAAATAGATACTTCTCCAAAAAACTACAGATGGGTAGCAAGCACATGAAAAGATGCTCAACATTGCTGATTATTAGGGAAATGCAAATCAAAACTACAATGAGGTAGGTATCACCTCACACTGGTCAAAATAGTCATCATCAAAAACCCTACAAATAATAAGTGCTGGAGAGAGTGTTGGAGAAAAGGCAACCATCCCATATTGTTGGTGGAAAGGTAAATTGGTGCAGCCACCATGGAAAACTGTATAAAGTTCCTTAAAAATTGTAAAACAAAGTTACCATATGATCCAGCAATCCCACTCCTAGGCACACATTCATAGAAAACTCTAATTCGAAAAGATACTTGCACTCCAATGTTCTTAGTGGTACTATTTACAATAGCTAAGATATGAAAACAGCCTAAGTGTCCATCAACAGATCAATGGATAAAGAAGATGTGGTATATGTATACAGTGAAATACTACTCAGCCATAAAAAGAATGAAGCAACGTCATCTGCAGCAACAGGGATATACCTAGAGATTATCATACTAAGTGAAGTAAGTCAGACAGACAAGAACAAGTATCATATGATACCACTCATATGTGGAATCTTTTAAAAATGATAAAAGTGAACCCATTTACAAAACAGAAATGGACTCACAGACAGAAAATCAACTTACGGTTACCAAAGGGGAAAGGAGAGGAGGGATAAATTAGGAACTGGAGAGTAACATATATATACATACTAATATACATAAACTAGATAATCAATTAAGGACCTACTGTATAGCACAGGGAATTATACTCAATATCTTACAATAACCTATAATGAAAAATAATTTGAAAAGTATATATTTATATATGTATATATAACTGAAAGAAAGAAAGTGAAGCTGCTCAGTCACGTCCGACTCTCTGTGACTCCATGGAGTATAGCCTGCCAAGCTTCTCGTCCATGGAATTTTCCAGGCAAGGGATAATGGAGTGGGTTCCAATTTCCTTCTCTAGGGAATTTCCCTACCCGGGGATCGAACCCAGTTCTCCTCCACTTCAGGCAGACTCTTTACCATCTGAGCCAAGAGGGAAGCCCAATAATAATCTAAGAGACAAATGTATTTTGAAATACTCATTCACAGAACTAACTCCAAGAAGTAATGGAGGTAAGGTGGGGGGTAGGGAGAAAAGGAGTGACTTTAGACTTCAGGACTATTTAAGTAAACTAAGAACAAGAACAGAACTCTAAGCTTCATGAGGAAAGGGTTTGTCTGTTTTGTCCATTCCATGTATCCAGAACATGCTCATAACTGGTAGCCATTTAATAAATATTTTTAGGATAAATGAAAGCTAAGAAATAAATGAATGCAGATTCTGACTGCGAGATGCACCCCCCTCCCCATTATTTCTCTTTATTTCTATCTGCACTGTTGAAGAATAAGGACCATTTCTTAAATTCAGAGGCCTCTCCAACCTGACCCTATCTCTACCCATCTCATGAACACAACACACTCATTTCCTAACCTTATGCCTTTACTCACACCACTTACCTGATGTGAATCCCACCCATTTCTCTTGGCTATACACCTGAAATGTAAATCAACTCTACTTCAGTTAAAAACTAATAATAATAGTGGTGACAGCTGAGGATTATATTGAAAGCTAAACAAGTTGGTATATGAAAAACACAACTATTTCTGGCATATAGTATATATCTAATAAATAACTCTTTGCTATATTCATAGTATGTGGTGGAACAGATACCTCTCTTCCCAGAATTCGTGTCTATTGAGGGAGAAAAGCAATTACAATGCAGTGAGAGAAATGCTGGGTGGGGTAAAGTCAAGGCTGAGATGAGAAGGCAGAGGAGGGACCCTGAATCAGGAGGTTAGGGAGAATTGTTAGAAGAATGTGAAGACTGAAATGAGACGTAAAGGAGCAACCCATCAAAGAGCTAAGGGAATTAAGTTCTAGGTGGAGTTTATTTAAAATCTCAGACATCAGAGTATGTGACCTGTGTGGGGAAGCTGAAATTTCAGTACGGCAAAGACACCAGAAGAAGAGACAATAACAATAAAAACCTAGTAAAGCAGAAAGAAAAGTGGTAACTGCATTAGCAAACCAAGAAAGCAGAATTTTAAGTGGCTGTGCAAGGGGAAAATAAAAGCAATCCAGTTTACACTGAAGAAACCCCAAAAAGCTCCAGGATGGGTGGTATCAGCACTTCTGGAAGGAGGCAAAGGCAGGGCTGAATAGAAGAGGGTGGGTTATAAGTATAATCAAAGTAGTTGAAACTGAAAAAGAAAATATTTGTAAGTACTGAAGCTGGGTGTTAGGAAGATGGGAGTTCATTACACTCGATTTTGGCTTATGTTTGAAATTTTCCATCTAAAAAGGTTAAAAAAAAAAAAAATAGCTCCCACATGTCCTCCAATCTGCATAACTGGGAAACTGCACCTTACTGACCTTGACAGAAAATTGGAAGCTTATTCTGAAGAATAAAAAAAAGGGGGTCGGGAACTTTCCTGGTGGTAGAGTGGCTAAGACTCCACACTCCCAATGCAGGGGGCCTGGGTTAAATCCCTGGTCAGGGAACCAGATCCTGCCTGCCACAGTGAAGATCCAGCACAGTCAAATAAATACATAAATAGTTTTTAAAAGAATGAATAAAACCAATATCTCTGAATATTGGGCTTCCCTCATAGCTCAGTTGGTAAAGAATCCTCCTGTAATGCAGTAGACCCCGGCTCTATTCCTGGGTCCAGAAGATCTGCTGGAGAAGGGATAGGCTACCCACTCCAGTATTCTTGGGCTTCCCTTGTGGCTCAGCTGGTAAAGAATCCGCCTGCAATGCTGGAGACCTGGGTTCGATCCCTGGGTTGAGAAGATCCCCTGGAGAAAGGAAAGGCTACCCACTCCAGTATTCTGGCCTGGAGAATTCCATGGACTGTAAGGTCCATGGGGTCGCAAAGAGTGGGACACGCCTGAACAACTTTCACTTTCACTGAATATGCAGGCATATTTAAAATGCAAGTATGCACACATACATAAGATTCCAACTAGTTTTTTGGTTTGCATTCCTACATATGTAAAGATAGCCAAAGATGATGAATTATCTCAAGAAAGCCTTTAAAATGAATGACAGATAACAAGATAGCAGACAAATAAGGGGGGAAATCAGCTTGCTAACACAGAGACTATTCAGGAAGATGAAAGCCTTAAAAAAAGAGAGACAAAAAAAGCTGCCGTTAACATCCTCAGAGACAGAAGGAAAGATATTGCATTCACAAAGCAAAAATACAATCTGTTGAAGGGGTAATTAGAAAGCACGACAGAGCTCTTAGAAATTAAAAATGACAGGAGAAATGGAAAACTAAGCAAAGGATTGGAAGATGAAGCTGAAGACATCACCCAAACAGAAGGGGGAACAAAGGAAATAAAAAAGAAAAGGCAATAAAAATAGAGAATCCCTCTATAAGATACAACATCTATGTGAGAAGAGCCCTGAGAAAAGAGTGGAGAGAAAATAATCAAAGAAATAAATTCAAATGAATTTCCCACAGCCAAAAAAACCTGAGTTCCCATATTGAACTACTCACTAAAAAGACCCACAGGGATAAAAAGCACAGCTAAGCCAAAATATAATAATGAAATTTTCACAATGTTGAGAATAAAGAAAAGATCTAAGAGATTTCACAGAGGAAAAGAAAAAATAGGTTACATATTAAAAATCAATAAGCAAATAGGCTTCAGGTTTATCAACAGCTTCACTAGATGAGAAGAGAATGGAGTAAACGCCTTCAAAATCATAAGGGAAAGTAATTTCCAAACCGTATTTCTATAACGAACCAGAATGTCAATTAAATATAGAGACCAATGAGAGATATTTTCAGACATGCAAATTAATTTTTATCCTGTGCATTCTTTAGGAAGAAAACTACTGAGTGAGATGCTTCACCGAGATGAGAAAGAGGCAGAACTGGCATTCAAGACAAGAAAGAGAAGAAATGACTCAGGATGAAAAAAGAGACCCAAGAATTTGAGCAGACTCAGAGAATATTAAGTCCAAATTAAAACAAGTCATAAATTTCTAAGAGTAATGTCTCTAAGAACATTGAATTGAGAGGAATTGAGAAAAATAAATAATGTGTATAATCAATGTAATGAGAGGAGACTGTGATAAGCACAGGGGGCAGGATATGCCACTTGGGATACATTTTGAAAAATGACATTTTAAAAAAGTAAACAAATCAAAAAAAGACTATCATTAACTCCACAAAAAAAAAAACAAAGTTAAAAAGAAAAGAAAAAGTAATTGTCATTAAATGGCTCAGTAGTGAACAGTGTTTATGGAATATAAACATGGAAAATTCAGGCCACTAATTATGTAGTTAGTATATTAGGGGAAAGAATGGAAAATGTACTTGTATGCATTGGCGGGAGGGGGGTGCTTTGGATGAAAGGTAGCTTACCTTGCATTTTTCCATCAATTCAGTTCAGTCCCTCTGTCATGTCCAACTCTCTGCAACCCTATAGACTGCAGCATGCCAGGCCACCCTGTCCATCACCAACTCCCAGAGCCTGCTCAAACTCATGTCCATTCAGTTGGTGATGCCATCCAACCTTCTCATCCTCTGTCAGCCCCTTCTCCTCCCAGCTTCAATCTTTCCCAACATCAGGGTTTTTTCTAAGGAGTCAGTTCTTCGCATCAGGTGGCCAAAGTATTGGAGTTTCAGCCTCAGCATCAGTTCATCCAATGAATATTCAGGACTGATTCCTTTTAGGATGGACTGGTTGGATCTCCTTGCAGTCCAAGGGATTCTTAAGAGTCTTCTCCAACACCACAATTCAAAAGCATCCTTTCCTCAGCACTCAGCTTTCTTTATAGTCCAACTCTCACATCCATACATGACTACTAGAAAAACCATAGCTTTGACTAGAAGGATCTTTGTTGGCAAAATAAGGTCTCTGCTTTTTAAAATGAGTCTAGGTTTGTCATAACTTTTCTTCCAGAGAGCAAGCATCTTTTAATTTCATGGCAAGCATCTTTTAATTTCATGGCTGCAGTCACTATCTGCAGTGATTTTGGATACCAATAAAATAAAGTCTCTCACTGTTTCCACTGTTTCCCCATCTATTTCCCATGAAGTGATGGGACCAGATGCTATAATCTTAGTTTTCTGAATGTTGAGTTTTAAGCCAACTGTTTCACTCTCCTCTTTCACTTTCATCAAGAGGCTCTTCAGTTCTTCTTCTCTTTCTGCCATAAGGATGGTATCATCTGCATACCTGAGGTTATTGATATTTCTTCCGGCAATCTTGATTTCAGCTTGTGCTTCATCCAGCCCGGTATTTCTCATGATGTACTCTGCATATAAGTTAAATAAGCAGGGTGATAATATACAGCCTTGATGTATACTCTCCCAATTTGGAACCAGTCTGTTGTTCCATGTCCAGTTCTAACTGTTGCTTCTTAACCTGTATACGGGTTTCCCAAGAAGCAGGTCAGGTGGTCTGCTAATCCTTATCTTTTTAAGAATTTTCCACAGTTTGTCGTGATCTACACAGTCAAAGGCTTTGGTGTAGTCAATAAAGCAGAAGTAGATGTTTTTCTGGAACTCTCTTGCTTTTTGTATGACCCAACAGATGTTGGCAATTTGATCTCTGGCTCCTCTGCCTTTTCTAAATCCAGCTTGAACACCTGGAAGTTCATGGTTCATGTATTGTTGAAGCCTGGCATGGAGAATTTTGAGCATCACTTTGCTAACATGTAAGATGAGTGCAATTGTGCGGTAGTTTGAACATTCTTTGGCATTGCCGTTCTTTTGGTTAGAATGAAAACTGACCTTATCCAGGCCTGTAGCCATTGCTGGGCTTTCCAAATTTGCTGGCATATTGAGTGCAGCACTTTTACAGCATCATCTTTTAGGATTTAAAATAGCTCAACTGGACTTCCATCACCTCCACTAGCTTTGTTCATAGTGATGCTTTCTAAGGCCCACTTGACTTCGCATTTCAGGATGTCTGGCTCTAGGTGAGTGATCAAACCATTGTGGTTATCTGGGTCATGAAAATCTTTTTTTGTATAGTCCTTCTGTGTATTCTTGCCACCTCTTCTTAATATCTTCTGCTTCTGTTAGGTCCCTACGATTTCTGTCCTTTATTGAGCACGTCTTTGCATGAAATGTTCCCTTGGTATCTCTAATTTCCTAGAACAGATCTCTAGTCTTTCCCATTCTGTTGTTTTGCTTTATTTCACTGATCACTGAAGATGGCTTTCTTGTTTCTCCTCGCTAATCTTTGGAACTCTGCATTCAAATGGATATATCTTTCCATTTCTCCTTTGCCTTTTGCATTTTTTTTCTTTTCTCAGCTATTTGTAAGACCTCCTCAGAAAACCATTTTGCCTTTTTGCATTTCTTTTTCTTGGGGATGGTCTTAATCACTGCCTCCTATACAATATCATGAACCTCCATCCATAGTTCATCAGGCACTCTGTCTATCAGATCTAATCTCTTGAATCTTTTTGATATTTCCACTGTATAGTCTTAAGGGATTTGATTTAGGTCATACCTGAGTGGTCTAGTGGTTTTCCCTACTTTCTTCAATTTAAGTCCGAATTTGGCAATAAGGAGTTCATGATCTGAGCCACAGTCAGCTCCCGGTCTTCTTTTTGCTGACTGTTTAGAGCTTCTCCATCTTTGGCTACAAAGAATATAATCAATCTGATTTCAGTTTTGACCATCTGCTGATGTCCATGTGTAGAGTCTTCTCTTATGTTGTTGGAAGGTGTTTGCTATGACGAGTGTGTTTTCTTGGCAAAACTCTATTAGCCTTTGTCCTGCTTCATTCCATATTCCCAAGGCCAAATTTGCCTGTTATTCCAGGTATCTCTTGACTTTCTACTTTTACATTCCAGTCCCCTATAATGAAAAGGACATTTTGGGGGGGTATTAGTTCTATAAGGTCTTGTAGGTCTTCATAGAACCATTCAGCTTCAGCTTTTTCAGCATTACTGGTTGGGGCATAGACTTGCATTACTGTGATACTGAATGGGTTGCCTTAGAAATTAACAGAGATCATTCTCTTTTTTTTTTTTTTTTTTTTTTAATTTTATTTTATTTTTAAACTTAACATAACTGTATTAGATTTGCCAAATATCAAAATGAATCCACCAGAGGTATACATGTGTTCCCCATCCTGAACCCTCCTCCCTCCTCCCTCCCCATTCCATCCCTCCGGGTCGTCCCAGTGCACCAGCCCCAAGCATCCAGTATCGTGCATCGAACCTGGACTGGCAACTCATTTCATACATGATATTTTACATGTTTCAATGCCATTCTCCCAAAATTCTCATTTTTGAGATTGCATCCAAGTGCTGCATTTCAGACCCTTTTGTTGACTATGATGGCTACTCCATTTCTTCTAAGGGATTCTTGCCCACAGTAGTAAATATAATGGTCATCTGAGTTAAATTCACCCATTCCAGTCCATTTTAGTTCACTGATTCCTAAAATGTCAACGTTCACTCTTGTCATCTCCTGTTTGGCCACTTCCAATTTGCCTTGATTCATGGACCTAACATTCCAGGTTCCTATGCAATATTGCTTTTTACAGCATCAGATTTTACTTCCACTACTAGTCACAACTACAACTGGGTATTGTTGTTGTTTTGGCTCTGTCTCTTCATTCTTTCTGGAGTTATTTCTCCACTGGTCTCCAACAGCATATTGGGCACCTACAGATCTGGGGAGCTCATCTTTCAATGTCCTATCTTTTTGCCTTTTCATAGTGTCCATGGGGTTGTCAAGGCAAGAATATTTAATTGGTTTGCCATTCCCTTCTCCAGTGGACCACATTTTGTCATTTTTCCATAGTGGGACATAAAAAACAAATTTCTAAACTAAAAAAAAAAAATCATGAGGAGATACTATATGTATATTATTCAGAGATTTAAAAAAATTCTAAGTATTTAAGATTATTGGGTAGGATGGTGTATTTTTTCATAATAACTGAACAAAATTATTCATCTTGAAACTTTGAGAAATGCTGGGCTGGAAGAAATAAAAGCTGGAATCAAGATTGCTGGGAGAAATATCAATAACCTCAGATATGCAGATGACACCACCCTTATGGCAGAAAGTGAAGAGGAACTGAAAAGCCTCTTGATGAAGGTGAAAGTGGAGAGTGAAAAAGTTGGCTTAAAGCTCAACATTCAGAAAACAAAGATCATGGCATCCGATCCCATCACTTCATGGGAAATAGATGGGGAAACAGTGGAAACAGTGTCAGACTTTATTTTGGGGGGCTCCAAAATCACTGCAGATGGTGACTGCAGCCATGAAATTAAAAGACGCTTACTCCTTGGAAGGAACGTTATGACCAACCTAGATAGCATATTCAAAAGCAGAGGCATTACTTGGCCAACGAAGGTCCGCCTAGTCAAGGCTATGGTTTTTCCAGTGGTCATGTATGGATGTGAGAGTTGGACTGTGAAGAAGGCTGAGCGCCGAAGAATTGATGCTTTTGAACTGTGGTGTTGGAGAACTCTTGAGAGTCCCTTGGACTGCAAGGAGATCCAACCAGTCCATTCTGAAGGAGATCAGCCCTGGGATTTCTTTGGAAGGAATGATGCTAAAGCTGAAACTCCAGTACTTTGGCCACCTGATGCGAAGAGTTGACTCATTGGAAAAGACTCTGACGCTGGGAGGGATTGGGGGCAGGAGGAGAAGAGGACGACAGAGGATGAGATGGCTGGATGGCATCACTGACTCAATGGATGTGAGTCTGAGTGAACTCCGGGAGTTTGTGATGGACAGGGAGGCCTGGCGTGCTGTGACTCATGGGGTCGCAAAGAGTCGGACATGACTAAGCAACTGATCTGATCTGATCTGATATTAAAACTAAAAGCGGGGCAGGAAAAATCACATTCTGGTCCACCAGCAGGTCACAAACAGCACTTCAATCATGAGAAATGTCCTAGTCTTATCCCTACCTCAGCTTTACAGATAATCCAGGTGAGACCTACAGGAGTGAAGAGACTTGCCCAGGATCAACCAGAGGTGGCAAGGACAGAAGGAAGTACCAGATCTTTGAACAGTTTTCAGACTTACAGAGGTTTTGCTCATAGCACTCTGCCAGTAAGCCATGTCTGCCCAAGGAATCCGTGTAGCATCTGGGCTTCAGTCATTTGGGACTGAGTCCTGTAGAGGCAAGCACCATGGAAGGTGACTTGACCACTGCTACTAGAAGCTTCCAGTCAGAAGACTAGTATCCATCTGCGTCAAACCCTTGTAAAATAGTCAAGTGCCCCCAGGAACTTACTCTTAACAATTACCGCTTCCTTGCTGGCACTGCTCTTTCCCTTCTGTCCTCACCTTTTGGCTACTGTGGCCTCAGCTAACTGAGAAGTTAACACATGCAGATTTGCCTTTTCTTCTTACATTGTTAAATTTTTAAGATAAATAAATCTTTACTATTATACAAGTGAATAATTATGTTTTTATAACATTATATAGAAAAAAAATAAGAAAACAAACTAAACATAAATAGACATATATAACAGCTCAGAAGATAACAACACAAAAAAAATTCAAGTTGAAGGGAGAATTTAGAGGTATTAGAATTCTACATACCCTATTTTAAAATAGGATTCATAGGGTTGGCCCAAAAAATGATCAAAAGTTCAGAAATAGGCACTCACAAACTCTGTTGGTTAAAATGTTAATCACGGCAAACTTTGGAAGACAATAAAGCAATAGCTACCAATAATTAAAATCCACTTACCCTTTGACTCAGCAGTTTCTTTGCTAGGAATTTACCCAAAGGTATGCCAAGATATATGCACAAGGAAATTCACTGCAGCATTGTTTGTAAAGCAACAATAAAAGAACAAAATATAAACTGCTTCAGTATCTATCAATACCACAGTGGTCAAACCATTAATTGTTGTATATTCCTACAATGTAAAAATAAGTATCCTCTAAAAAGAATGAGCTAGATCAATCTTGCTGACATGGGAAGATTTCCAATTATACTGTTTAGTCTAAAATGCAAGGTTCAGCATAGTATATTTCCATTTGTTACACACACACAAGCACACTGTTTTCCAAAGAGTTGTCATGTTTGAAGAGAGGAATCAGAGCCCAAGAAGAGAGATGAGGAGGAGTTCTGCTTGATTTCATACCTTTTACAAAGTTTAAATTCCAATCATATGCAAAAGTGAAAGTAAGTCACTCATATGCAAGTATACCATTTTTAAAAATAATGAAGTCTAAAGATGGCATCACCGACTCGATGGACATGAATTTGGGTGAACTCCAGGAGTTGGTGATGGACAGGGAGGCCTGATGTGCTGCAATTCATGGGGTTGCAAAGAGTTGGACACGACTGAGTGACTGAACTGAACTGAAAGATAGACAATTCATGAAAAGCAATAAATAAATTCTCATCCAGAGAAGGGAAATTATTTTCCTAACTTCAGTCAAATGAGAGCAGGAGTCTGAGAACTAAAATTAAAGGCTCTTGCCTGATGCACTGCTTTCCATAGTTTCCTCTCCCTGTCCCCTGATCTGGAAAATGGGAACATTCCTTCCTCCTCTATTTCCAAAGATGCCACAAAAAGAGGCCTGCATCCTGAAAGTTGTGTTGTAGCTGCATGTTCAGTAAATGAATGGGAATTAAGTAAGATCATGCAGGGGGGAAATACAGGATTACAGCTTTGAAAGGGTTAATTAATGCCCTCTCCCCACCTGGGACTTGACTGACTGCCCTCTGAGTCCCCATTTGGGAAGAAGGTGACTGGCCCCGTGACTGCTCTGCCCGGCATGATGGATGAGAGGAACATGCAGGAAGCAGCCACCAAAGGCTTGGCATTGGCTCCTGTTGGCTTTCTGATCACATCGCGGCTGGCTGTCAAGTCCATGGCCCAGCGATTTATGGTGTCCCTGGGCAGGAGCAGCCTGTGCAACGTTGTTGCTGCGGCAGTCCAGGGACAGGAGCCAAGCTCTCATTCTCCTTGAAGCTGGAGCCACTTTTCCTGTGGGCCAGGAGCTCCCTACGTCAGATCAGAAAGACTGCACCCTGATGCCTCCCCGCAACACCACTCCCCCCCACCTCCACCACCACAATTTCTTACCAGGACTCTACAGCTGCCAGTACAGTGATTCTGTGGACAACCCCGGCTGGTGCAAGGCAGACATCTCTGCCAGACCCTGCTTCCCAAATCACTGACAGCAATAAAAAGGCATTTACTATCTTTATCTTCACCTCAGACATATGCCTGACTAGTGCCGCATCTCAGGAAGAGTTGAGCAGAGCTCCCCTATAATTCATTTAACCATCTCTAAGCAGAATGCTGCCGGCAGCAAGGGCGGTCAGGATGGAATCCTGGCTAAGGGTATGAGTTCTGGACTCCAAAAGACCTGTGTCTAAACCCTAGCTCTGCTGCTGTCAGCAGTGTGACCTTGGGCATGTTACTTAACCTCTCTGTGCTTCAATATTTTCAGCTATAAAATGATGATCCTAATAATAATACCCAGCCCACAGGTTTGATATGAACAATATGATTTATTCATTTGAACGGGACTTTGTCAACTATATTTAGGTAGGCTGTTCAGCAAAGAATGGATCTTGCCTACAGTGAAGGGAGAATTCACATACAGTTGGAGGAATCATAAAAGTCTTCCTGAAAGAGGAAGTCATTGGAGGCAGATGACCAGAGACGAAGGAAGGGCATTCCAGATATGGAAACACTAAAGAGAGATGCACAGGGGAAGGAAAACAGGTAGAATCCTTAGGGAAGATGTGCAGTTCAGGAAGGCTGGAATGCAGGAAAGTGTAGGGAAGGTGAAACTGATGGGAGATGAAGCTGAGAAAGGAAGCAGGCTGTGAGTGTTCTGAATGTCAGGCTACGGCGGTCGACTGGGAGCCATGGAATCTGTGTGAGTTGGGGCGAGGTGGGAGCAGAGCTGCCCCTGAAAGGAGGCATTTGGTAACATGTGTATTGGAATAGATAAGAGAAGGTACTCCAGAGGCTTATATGAAAGCCAAGTTTATTCAGTGGAAGCACTTCTAAGATGTCCTCCTTCATGCACAAGCATGCATACTTAGTCGTGTCCGACTCCTTGCTCCTCTGTGGGATCTTCCAGGCAAGAATACTGGAGTGGGTTGCCAGCTCCACTCCAGGGGATCATCCCAATCCAGGGATCAAACCCACATCTCTTGCACTGGCAGTCTGATTCTTTACCACTGCTGCTGCTGCTGCTAAGTCACTTCAGTCGTGTCCAACTCTGTACGACCCCATATACGGCAGCCCACCAGGCTCCCTGTCCCTGGGATTTTCCAGGCAAGAACACTGGAGTGGGGTGCCATTGCCTTCTCCATCTTTACCACTGGAGTCTCCTTAATAATAAATGGGGCACCATGGGCTAGAATTCTGTCTCTTCTTCCCAAAGTGACATGTATCACAGGAGCACGGTACTGAGGACCCTAGCTGCCAGTTTCAAGGATCATTCAAGTCTCTCTTCCCTGGGCTCCATTTCCCCATCTAGTGAATAGTGAGTGTGAAATAGACAAAGTTGATTAGCCTTATATGATTTTTTGCTACATCCATGTACCCAGTTTACTACTTAACCTTTTTCTTCAGTGAACCCACTTGTTTTTTGTTTTCTCTTTATGCTAAAATATACTTGAAAAGGACTCTTTCTACTACTGCCATGAAGAGAAAAATGTCTATTTCCTCCTCCAAAGAAAAGGTAACCACCATAAAAGGTAAAGAAAAAAAAATGCAAGAAAAACAAAGTATTGTGAAAATCTAGCTAGAGCTTCTTGCTCTCTCTCTCTCTTTTTTTTTTTTTTCTTTCTTTTTTGAAAATAAACTGGCCATTTTTAATGAGGTGACATAGAGCAGGAGACTGAAACATTCTCCCCTTGAGCTAATGCAATGATTAAAGGAGGGTCAAAGAGCAAATTTCTTATTCACAAATAAGTACAAGTTTGGGGATTGATCACAAGTGTTAGCCGCTTAGTTGTGTCTGACTCTTTATACCCCATAGACTATAACCCACTGGGCTCCTCTGTCCATGGGATTCTCCAGGCAAGAACACTGAAATGGGTAGCCATTCCCTTCTCCAGGGAATCTTCCCAACCCAAGGATCGAACTTGGGTCTCTTGCATTGCAGGCAGATTCTTCATCATCTGAGCCACCAGGGAAGCCCCTTTTTCACAATGGACATACTTTATTCAGCAGGGTCCCACCTAAAAGCTTTTTTAGAAATCAGACTCACACATTCACAATTTGACAAATACTGAACTCAATAACCTCTAAGAATCCTTCCATTTCATTTTTTCTTCCTTTCACAAATATGGTTTGAGGATAATCATATATCAAGTGGTTTCCTAAGCTTGAAAGATCAACAAAATGAGTATGAACTGTTTCCTGCTCCTATCAGAGAGTTTACGTCTGTGCATCTTCATCCCAGGTCAGCTGGGAACTTGTTTGGTATCACTGGACAGCTTCCTCACCCAGCCACACTCAGACCTCACTTTTTCTATCTCTGAAACATTGAGGTTGAACCACACAATTGCTGTGGTTCTGTATCTATCTGTTTATAACTCAGTAAAGCCAAGGTGGGAGGACTGGAGATTAGGACAGGGGTTAATGCAGAAACTAGGGCAAGGATGAATCTGATAACACAGTCAGGCTGATCTAGGGAAAGGCTGAAGGTAGGTACTAAGGTTGGCTGGCTTAAAATCATGAAAGCTGAGTAAACTGCTTTAGAAAACTGTCAGTATATGCTAAATCCAAGCATATGTACATACAATGATCCAACATTTCTGTTCCTTAGTGAAAATAAGTACTTAGGTCCATAAAAAGATATGTATAAGAATACCCATATCAACTTTTTTCATAATTTTTAAAAAGCTGGAGGCAATCAAAACGATCTGCAGCAGGAAAGTGGATAAATAAAACATGCTAGATTGACATGTAATACAATGTAATACTATACAGCAATGAAACAATGTAATACTATACAGCAATGAAACAATGTAATACTATACAGCAATGAAACAATGTAATACTATACAGCAATGAAAAAGAATGGACTGATGACACACTTTACAACATTGATGACTGTCATGGATAATACGTGTAGCAAAAGAGGCTAGATATAGAAGAGTACATGCTATACAATTCTATTTATGTGTTGCTAAAGAACTGACAAAGACAAATTTATCATAATAAAGGTCATAATAGTGGTTGCCTACAGGTGAGAGGTTTCTGTTGATTGGAAAGGGGCATGAAGAAAGCTTCTGGGTTGCTATAAATGTGCTACACCTTGATCTGGATGGTAGTTACCCAGATGTAAACATATGTAAAGATCCATCAGGCTCTACACTTACAATTTATACATTTGAATATGTGCAAGTTGTATCTCAATAAAAATTAAGTAAAAAAATAATCAAGGATACCGAAGATTGATGAAGATGTTAGGCTGACCCAAAGATAGAAGCAAGAGAAAAGATTTCTCCAGAAAAAGTGTTGCTCTGATTTATCCCACTATGGAAAGCCACTTTATGCACTGCCATGGGCACACTATCTTTAGGTAAATCAGGTGATATGATGGGGTCTTCACAGATACAAGGTGTTGGAAAGTGAACTAATAGAAATGGGTCCCAGTGGAAAGTAAGACCCTCAAAGCAGTGGGTGGTGGAGAGGAAACACAGTCAGGCTTCACAGACTAATAATAACAAATGGACTGTATTTTGGGGACTAACTATGTCCTCAAACCTCCATCAAACATACCTCTCAAGTTCTAAACTTAAGCCTGGGGCAAAGAGGATGTGTGGCAGGTGGGAAATGTATAGGATCAAATATATAAAGGTATTAGTCTAAATTTGATCCACCAATAATTTACAGTATGACCTTGGATATCTTACAACCTCCTCTTTAGCCTTGGTTTCTTCTCCTGTAAAGAATGGTAAGTAGATTACACTGCTGCACTTTAACTTTGGGGGATCATGAAGCATTTTGAGACTCTAATGAAAACCATGGATCCCCTCCCTAGAAAAATGCCCATACACACCAAGTTTTGCATATGATTTCAAGAGTCTTGTGGAATCCTTGAGGCCCATTTATGGGCTGCAAAATTAAGAGTCCGTAGATTACAGGTCTTTATAAACTCATTCTAAGGATGATCTTTCTATATTTTCTTTTTTACTTTATTGTTCAGACAGTAAAGAATCTGCCTGCAATGCAGCAGACATGGGTTTGATCCCTGGGTCAGGAAGAGCCCCTAGAGAAGGTAATGGCTACCCATTCTGGTATTGTTGCCTGCAGAATTCCATGGACAGAGGAGCCTGGTGGGCTACAGTCCATGCGGTAGCAAAGAGTTAGACATGACTGAGCAACTAACACTTTCACTTTCACTACCGACTCTCTTTATTCTCTCTTCACTTGCAACTTCATGAGCTGCCAAGACTATTAGCTTCAGGCTGCCACTTCCAGATTAGGTTGGAGACCAGAGGGTATTGTGATGGACATACACAGCTGGTCCCAGCCAAGGACCCCCCCTGCCCATCAGTCTCATCCAAGTCTTAGGGGATGTGTGCTTGCTGGAAGCACAGAAAATCAATTAATAGCAAGGTAGCTGGAAACCACTTCTTCCAGTTGTAACTTTTCAGTAGTAACTAAAACAATTCAGGAGGCAAGGAAGAAACAGTTTTTGTTTTGTTTGTTTTTTTTCCCTTTCCATCAGCCTATCCGTTTCCCACCATGTGGCTGGAAGAAAGGCCCAGAAGCCTGGGAGTCAGGACTTTTCTTATTGAATCTCATCACTTTGGGCCTGCATTTTGTCAAAACAAAACAAACAAACAAAAAAACAGACAACAGATCTGAACTCTAAGCAATATCCAACATCATAAGAGTTAGATTTTTCTTGTCAGATTAGGCCACTAGATATCCACAAAGGAAATTTGGGGGTGGGTGGAAAGGAAAAATTACAGAGCAGGGATGGAAGAGGGGAAAAGCTGAGAGAGAGGAGGGGGCATGGTTTCCCTCCTCAGAGAATTAGCCAAACCAGTGTAACAGGCTTGGGAGACAGTTGAATGCCTGTCCTCATTTGTGCAAGGGTTTCCCTAAAGACCCAAACAGGTCTTTCTCACATCTACACATCTGTTCCAAGTCATTTCCCATTATAATCCAATTCTGCTGACAAATTGCTGGATTTTTGGTTTCATATCCAAGAAATAGTGACTTTAGGAGAGAGAGAAAAAAAAAGGCATCCCAAAATCCAAATCAGTAATTAATGGTGAGAAATGCAGGTAATCTGGATGCCAAGAGTTGGGGTGGAAAGGAGAATTATGTTATAGTAGGCTTTTCTTGACATTACATCGATACTCACCCACCCTCCTTGTCCATAGAAATCTACTTTGTAATTAGAGGAACATATATGTGAGGTCAGAACCTGCCTTCACTAGCTGTGCAATCTCAGTCATGTTAGTTTTATTTTATAAGCTTCAAGTTCCCTGTCTCTAAAATCAACAAAATACCAACTGCTCCTAAGGGCCATTGGAAAGAGTAAAGGTGAGTAAAGACTGGCCCAGTAGATGCCCAGGACGTGTGAGTTCCTCCTCTGCCCTCCCCTGTTTCCTGATGCACTGGGCTCAGACAGCCCGCTTTCCTGAGCACACAAGGAAGACAGAACACAGTCATGGAAAACACAGTTTGGGCTGTAACGGGAGGAGGGGATCACTCCGGACAAGACACACTCAGAACAGGAGATGCTAGGCTGTGTTGCGAGCTCTCAGGATAGGCAGAACCTTTCATGACACTTAGATTATGTGTGTTCATGTCTCACATTCCAATTAAATCATAGGCTTTTGGCACAGAATTCATTGTTCTTTCATCCCCGAGGCCGACTGAAACATTCATTCATTCAGCATCTCACCATATTATATCTAAGCTGTATTGCAGAGACTCTGGTGCCAGACTACTGGGTGTGAATTCCCAGTCCACCTCTTTCTAGCTGAGTGACCTACAACAAGCAATCTAATTTCACCGAGCCTCAGTCTTTGACCTGTAAAATGAAGTCAAAATAGATCCTGCTTCAAAGAGTTGAGTTCTAGTTGAGGTCACAGATATGAAATGCTTAACCAAATAACACAGAACAAGCAATCCTTAATATAAGGTACAATCACTACGTTGTTAGAACTGAGAACATACTCCACTCCAAGGAAATAAGGGAGACAGAAAAGGGAAAAAAAAAAAAAAATTTACCTGACACAAAGTAAATACCCAAATATAGGGTACAATGGGGTACCCATAGAAGGGACCCTTAATCCAGACCTAGGAATAAAGAAAGGCTTTCAAAACCAAATGATATCTGAGGTTAAAAAACCTGAAGGATTAGTAAGAAGTACAGGGCCTAGAGACAGGAAGAAGGACATGGACATCTTGAGGAACTGACCTTCCGAATGGAACAGAGAGTACGAGCAGAGACATCAAGGAGCAAGAGAATAGGGAGGATGCCAGGGACCAGATGTCAGCTCCAAACACCATGCCTTTATTTGTCCACACTACAAACGGATCTGCCCATTTTATGGATAGACAAATTAGAGAAGCTCACAGCTTGCTGAACCAGAACAGAGCTGTGAATTCTCAATAGAGTTCCCATCCTATTACACCACGGGCTTTTTGAAAATGAACCTTTTAGAAGGAAAGCTATGGCAAACCAGGACAGTGTATTAAAAATCGGAGGCATCACTTTGCTGATAAAGATATGTATTATCAAAGCTGTGTTTTTTCCCAGTAGTCATGTACAGATGTGAGGGCTGGACTATAAAGAAGGCCAAGTGCCAAAGAATTGATGCTTTCAAATTGTGGTGCTGGAGAAGACTCTTGAGAGTCTTGCTATAGTTTTAAAGACTATCCTTGGAGATCAAACCAGTCAATCCTAAAGGAAATCAACCCTTAATATTTACTGGAAGGACTCATGCTGAAGCTGAAGCTCCAATACTTTGGCTACCTGATGTGAAGAGCCGACTCATTGGAAAAACCCCTGATGTTAGGAAAGACCAAAGGTAAAAGGAGAAGGGGGTAGCAGAGGATCAGATGGTTAGATAGCATCACTGACTCAGTGAACATGAATTTCTGTAGCTAGTGGAGGACATGAGCTTTTGTTGATGGTGGAGGACAGAGGAGCTTGGCATGCTACAGCCCATGGGGTCCCAAAGGGTGGAGACACGACAGTGACTAAACAACAACAACAAATTTTAGAAAGCCTAAGATCTAGGTCCCTTGAGTTGGGTTAATAATCTCACCCTCACCAGGCTGAGCAACAAAGAACTGTGGAATGCAGTCACCTTTTTCCCACCTCTGATGCGTCATATTCTCCAAACTTAGACAGTGGGACTGAAACATTCGAGGAAATCATTCTTCCACTTGAAATGCCAGGACCAGACATTAAGACTGGACAGATGAGGGAAAAGAGAAAGGAACATCAAAGAGAAAACATCAAGGAACAATCACTGGAGTCCTTGTTCATTTTGTCCTGCAGGAGTCTCTGCTTCCTGAGGGAAAACAACAAATATAAACAAAACAAAACAAAACCACCTTTGGGGAGTGATCCAATAGCATGAAAGCATTAGAATGGGAGAAAAGAACATGAAAGGGGCCTTTGAAATGGTGCAATTTTCCTGAGCTAAGGGACAGGAAAAGACTGGAAAGAAAATAAATTAAGACCTGTGTTGGTTTCTAAGAATTTTAGCAATGGCCAGACGTTAGAACATTATGCTGAAGCAAAGGCAAATCTTAGAAGGAAGACAGAGGGTGATTTGACTTTGAAATGAGGGAGAAAGAGGAAGGATAGTCTTTAAATCTGTGGTGAAATGCGCAAATAGAATCAACAGCCTTTGTTCCTTGATGTGGACGCCCATGTATCTCAAGGGAAGGCAATAGAATAAAGGATCTTCAATGACATTTCAGATTTCAAAACTAGAAGGTTCTTCTTTGGAAAACTATAGCAAGACCCCTTTCAAAGACCTTTATGTGGATGGAACAGACACTCCAGAGTACCCAGGCTATTGTGGGAATGAGAAGTATTGGTAGGTCAGAGACTGAGATTTTTTCAGAGAAGAGCATGTTATGTTGTAGATAAAAGAAGGGCATACTTCAGAGACAGCTCAGAGATAGGACATCAAATAAAGGAGTGTATTTCAAGAAGAAAACCCAAACTCTCCTTTTTTTGACATGAAAGGGCAATCCTTGTCTTGGCTATGTGCCTCGCCATTTCATCACACACTGCCTAGGTTTCTCCAATAACCTTACATAATCTTCACTAGTAAACACTGGTTGAGGATTTCCCTTATGTGAAAATTAACTCTACCTGACACTAGGTGGGATCCAGTGAAGCAGAGAGCAGAGTTCAACCCAAGAGAAGTTTCCATCTCATTTGGAGGCAAAAACACAGGTGGGAAAAGTAAATGACAAGACAGGAATATATATGAAGTCTCAATAACAATAATAATCATAAAGGCAACAAGTTCTATAGCAGTTCAGAGGGCAAACATTCCTGCTGGTATTATTGCCCCAGCAAAGCTGTATGCTTCACACAGAGAAGAGTCCTGTTCCCTGCTTCTCTGTATACTGTGCATACACAGACCACCAGGCTGAGGGAAGAAAGAAGCTCACTACAGAGCTCTCGTCTTTAAACAGGAGTAATGTCAAGTGCAGTCCAAGCCTAGAGTGAGTCATGGATTTGCAGACTGGTTGTTGGAAGTGAGACAGCAAGTGTGGCTCATGGTGATAGGCCACTTACCCTGCAGATAGAATAGTGCTGTGGTTGAAATATGGGAGCTGCCACTGAACAGCCTAAATTTGAAACTTGGTTGGTTGGTTTGTTTGTTAATGTATTAATATGCACCCTTGGATTACCTGCATAAGCTCTCTCTGCCTCACTTTCCAAAGTTTTCTTACTTTAGAAGAGGGATAATAACGTGATCCACCAAAGTGGCTCCCTAATAGCTGTGCTATGGCCTGAATTTCTGTCTCCCTAAAATTTGTTTGTTGAGGCTTAATCCCCAATGTGACAGTATTAGGAGACAGGCCTTTGAGAGGCGATGAGGTCATGAGGCTGGAGCCCTCATAAACAGGACTGATGCCCTTACAGCAGAGGCCCTGGAAAGCTCCCTTGCCGCTCTGCCATGTGAGGACAGCGAGAAGACAGCCGTCTTTGAACCAGGAAGTGGGGCTGCCGGGGTCCAGCCCCGGCTGATCCAGGGTATTCGAGGGAGAGACAGCATAGGCGACCTATTTATTTAAATATTCATCAAAGATATAAAGAGTAATAGAATGAGGATAGCTCAGTGAGGAAATTCAGTGGAGAAAAGAAACTGAGTAGCTTTGTTTACACGGGAGACCAATAAAACTTCAAGACAAGAAGTTTGCACCACTTACGTAGGCTGCAGGCGTCCTTCTGTTCTCTCGAAGGAGAGGAGACACTGAGGCCTCCCAGGTCGGATCTTAGAAGCCCAGGCATAATTAGTAAGCATGGCGGTTTCCCCGCCTCAGAGGAAAAATTCAGCCAGAAGGTGAAAGAAAGAATGACATGGGGAGACCAAATTTCAGTGAACAAAAAAAGGGGCGTACTTTATTTTCCAAAGTAGTTTTATACCTTAAGTTATGCATAGAGGATAATGGGGGAAGGGGCGGAGTCATGTAAGGACAGCAGTTCCTGATCCTAATCGAAGCCAGGCTTTCAAACTTATCATATGCAAAAGTTTAGGTGATTTACATTATCTTCTGGCCAGGAGGCTTGTTAACATTTTAAGAAACTTATTTTTCTCTAAAGGTGATTATTCTAAAGTCAGGCGCGAGCCTCCAAAAAAGCATTGGATAAAGTTGCATTCCTATAGGGCAAAGGTGAGGTGGGCTCAATCAAGAAAAGAATTAACTCAAGGGTCCAAGGTTACAAACATTGAGGCTACTACTTACATTTCTATACACCCATTATATCCATCAATACACTGCCAAGGACACAGTAGGTAAGGGGTATGGAGACTTAGCAGCAAACACTGGCCCAACAAGTGAAAAACCCTTCACCAGGGTACAATTTCTAATCAATCTTTTAACTGCTCAAAGGAATCTGTGTTTAGACAGTTTAGAACATCTCCTGCCTCTCACAGTTGGGGGGCTCTGAACAATCACATGTGGCCGGAAAAACCTATTCAGGCAGGCTAGAGGACTTCCAAAGGAGTTTGTAGGTTGAAACACTGTTACACCCAGGAACTTTATTAACTGGAGCTGTAAGTTAACTTTTTTTAGAGAGAGGTAGTGGGGGACAGCCCCCCGTAAAGTCAGAGGTGTAGGTGAGAGCACAAAGCAGAAAGTAGGCAGACTCTGGTTTGGGGGGTAGATGCTCGAGAATTTCCAGGGGGACTCCTGAGGCTCGATCCCACCTTTGCGTATGCCGAGCCTCCTTCCTCATGACCTTTGCCATGGGCGGAGTTCCTCACGCTGGCTCCCAGCAGTGATAGAATTCCAGTTGAGCTATTCCAGATCCTGAAAGATGATGCTGTGGAAAGTGCTGCACTCAATATGCAATATGCAATATGCACGCAATATGCCAGCTCCTGGCATGGGGCCTTACCATATCTGCTGGTACTTCCAAAACTAAGAAATAAATGTCTGTTGTTTTAAGCACTTAGCTTACAGTGCTTTTAATTATAGTAGCCCAAACAGACTAAGACAGCCTGCCTCCTAGAGGTCAAACCCTTGCAGCGTCTCCTGACGTGTTGGTCTGTGTGACCACTAATACACGGCAGATGTGATGGGATTCACTTCAGAGACTGGGGTGTGAGAGAACATGGCCTCCACCTTGGACGCTCTCTCATGTCCTCTCTCTCAGATCTTTGGATCTGAAAGAAGCCAACTGCCATTTTATGAGCCAATTAGGTGAGAAACTACAGCCTCCTGTCCACAGTCAGTGAAGACTAAGACCACCTGGGCATCTTGGAAGTAGATTCTCCAGCCCCAGCTGAGCCTCAAGATAACAACAGCCCCAAGCAACAGCCAAGCCCACAACCATTTGAAAGACCCTCAGCCAGGACCACCCAGCTAAGCCCTCCTGATTTCCCAAACTTCAGAAACCGTGAGAGATTACAAAATCTAAGTTTGGGGATAGTTTATTACATAGTAATATGTAACTAATATTAGGAAGTTGAGAAAAGTAGAGAAGATGATAGATCTGAAGCATTTAGTGCCTGGCACTTGTCAGTAAGTAGTTGCTAAGATTATGGGCAAGACACAATGGAAAGTATTCCATTTGCACAATGTCACTTACTTCTTACAATCCTACCAATTTTAGACAAATTCAAAATACTGTGATAAAAAGGTAAAAGCTCACTTTTTGCACAGAACTTAATATAATGTCAGCCCTCACTCCTTCCATGTTGGCCAAATATTACACAATTTTAAAGATTATGAATTGAAAGATTTATAGATGATGTTTATAGTATTTCTTAAAGCTTCAGCATGCCATTCTCCCAAAACTTCATGGGTTCAGCAGGCCCAAAGCTCTCTAAACCCTCTCATTTTGGGTTTTTATGGAGGCTTCATTACAAGACTACTCCAGTACTCTTGCCTGCAAAATCCCATGGATGGAGGAGCCTGGTAGGCTGCAGTCCATGGGGTTGCTAAGAGTCGGACATGACTGAGCAACTTCACTTTCACTTTCACTTTCATGCATTGGAGAAGGAAATGGCAACCCACTCCAGTGTTCTTGCCTGGAGAATCCCAGGGATGGTGGAACCTGGTGGGCTGCGGTCTATGAGGATGCACAGATTTGGACACGACTGAAGCCACTTAGCAGCAGCAGCAGCAGCAGCAGCAGCATTACATAGGTACAGCTGACTAAATCATTGCCTGCTGGTCATCGGTTCAATCTCCAGACCCTCTTCCCTCCCCAGAGATTGGGCGACTGGAACTGAAATCTCCAACTCTCTAATCACATGGTTCACTCAATATCCTTAGATGGTATCCTAAAGTCCATACATTCACTTAACAAAAGATACCTATGTCTGCTCTCCTCCAAATTCCAAGGGTTTTAGGAACTCTGAGACAGAAATGGGATGAAGACCACATGTGTATTTCTTATTATAAATCACAGTATCACAGTCAGAAATCCTCCTCCTCTCTTCTGTCAGTCTTATGAGAAAATTGATTTTGAAATATGTGAGTTTTGAAGCATACGTGGCCCTCTGGAATGCAGCCCTCTGATATCATTATCTTCCACATTTTACCATTGAGGAGACCGAGGCCTATATGAAACATGGGGTAACTTGCTCAGTCACAGCGCTAAGTGGCAGCAGGTGGCATTTGACCCCAGGCACCTTGACTGCAGACAGGCTCTGAACCACTACACTACAAGGGAAAAAAAAAAAGGCTAGTTTTATAGCGTCCCCTGAGCTGCCTTGAGGTGAGTCCAAGATTAACATTTTTCAGCTATTGATCACAAAAAGTCATCATTTCCTCTCTTATTGGTGCATTTTAATTAGTATCAAAATTAATCAGCAACCTCAACATTGTCCTCTTCTGAACCTCAACCACAATACAAACTCTTGTACATATATAATGCACGCCAGTGGTATTTAATTCGAATTTATACACCAGTAACCTTTCTTTATTTCTTAATTACACTATGCTTCCATTTACAGTTTTCTAGCCAAATACAATTTATATTCACAAACACACGGCCAGAGAAATAAGCAGTGGCACTTACGTCACTGTGAGGCATTTGCTGTAGCTTTCAAATGAACCCCAACTTCCCAAGCTGTTTGAAGCAAATTTTCCCATTAGGTCAAAGACTTCTTCCTTCAAGGAATGAGTTACCCTTTGCATGCGAACCATGTGACTGGTGGAAAGAAGAGAGCAAGCCAGTATTTTGTGTGTCAGACTATGTACCAAATGCTTCACAGGGTCACCTCACTGCATCCGCACAGCAAACCTTCAAGGTAAGCAGTTTGTCACACACATACAAAGTGATGGAGTAAAATCCAAACCTATTCAAGCTGACTTCAAATTCTAGCAGTAAAAACTCACCTCTGAATCTCCTCCCAGTCCACTTGGCTCCTGGAAGCATTGCCTGGTTTGGTTGGGCTACAGCGCCAGCTTATATGGTGATATTAAGAGTGCAAAATGGAGTATCTTCCCCATAAGAGCTGGGAGGGATGCTTCATTCCAGCTGAAACCAATGATCCAGAATCAACAGATGGGCTAGAACAGAGCTTCTCAGATTTAATGGACACAAAAATCACCTGCAACCTTGCTAACAAGCAGATTCTGATTCAGTAGGTCTAGAGTGGGGAGAAGGCAATGACCCACTCCAGTACTCTTGCCTGGAAAATCCCATAGATGGAGAAGCCTGGTGGGCTGCAGTCCATGGGGTCACGAAGAGTTGGACACAACTGAGCAACTTCACTTTCACTTTTCACTTTCATGCATTGGAGAAGGAAATGGCAACCTGCTCCAGTGTTCTTGCCTAGAGAATCCCAGGGACAGGGGAGCCTGGTGGGCTGCTGTCTATGGGGTCACACAGAGTCGGACACGATTGAAGCAACTTAGCAGCAGCTGCAGCAGCAGAGTGGGGTCTGAGATTCCTAACCACCTATCAAGTGATGTTTATGCTACTGGTATCTAGCCCACATTTTGAGTAAAAAGGCTTTAGGGAGCAGTATCAAGAACATAATACCAATGGCATTCAGAATTAGTGAAGGAACGTACTAGTGAAGGAAGGTTTTTTTAAAAAGTGCTCAATTGTATAAGTAAAAAAAATGATGATCTTGATGATGAAAGTAACATTTATTCAAAGCTTATCATGCATCAGGCACTGTTCTAAGTGCTTAATATGTATCAAATCACTTAATTCTCTCAGCAATTCTTTTGAGATGACCGCAACTATCGTCCCAATTGACGGAAGAAAAAAACTGAGGAATAAAAAGGAAGGTACACATTATTTGAGTCTGAAAAAAAAATATATATATATATATAAAGAATATATATGTGTGTAATTGAATCACTCTGCTGTATACCAGAAGTTAATACAACATTGCAAATCAACTATAAAAAAAATTAAAAAACAATATCTAGATATGAACCCAGATAACCTATATCCAAAGATGGGCTTGACACCTGATCCCACACAAAAAAAAGACCTAACAATTTTAATGAACCACAAACTCAGGATGGGCTACCAGTGTGTGCCAGTGGCTAACAACACATACAACTTTGGCAACTGTACTGGGCCTGATAATTTGAGAAAACAATAGCAGCAGAAACATACAGTGCACTCCTTATTATACCATATGAATTTATAGTAATTTAGTTAACTTGTTCCTTCTTTTGAAGCTGAATGTTTACAGAAAAGATACAAGCAGAAAAAATGGGTCCCGGTGACCTCTATAGTGTCTTCCAACCTAATATCCTATAAATGTGTGATGTCAAGACAAACTAGGCCAGAGGATCTCACGGGAGACCGCTGAGTCAAACTGCGCCAGGAGCACACCTCAGGAAGCACACCTTCCTTCCGGGAAGGGAGCTCAGCCAGGCTGTGCCTTCACCTCTCCCTGACACTGAGAGTCATGTCACTACGCTGCCATATCCAGCCTGACAGCCACAGCCTCCTTCCTCATAACGACGATACCCCCTGACCTCTCTGGAGGCTTCTCACTCCTCTTTGGTGAGTGTATTGCTAAGAGCTTCACATTTCATGATTTGTGTATTCAGAGCATCTCACACTAAAAGCATGGGAAATGAGCATCCATTGCAGGTGAAAAATTAATCCCTCTAAACTTCACATATCACTGTTATTTAATGGGACAAATGGTTGGCCCTGTCTTTGCAACTGTGTGCATGTGTGTGTGTGTGTGTGTGACTCATGTGGTTCAAAACAGGGGATTTAGTGTCAGATAGACCTGAGTTCAAATGTTGGCTTCACTGCTTCATAAGTATGCAGCCACAAACAGATTACTGGCTTCTATGAACCTCTATCGGAGAAGGCAATGGCACCCCACTCCAGTACTCTTGCCTGGAAAATCCCATGGGCGGAGGAGCCTGGTAGGCTGCAGTCCATGGGGTCGCTGAGGGTCAGACACGACTGAGCAACTTCACTTTCACTTTTCACTTTCATGTATTGGAGAAGGAAATGGCAACCCACTCCAGTGTTCTCGCCTGGAGAATCCCAGGGATGGGGGAGCCTGGTGGGCTGCCGTCTATGGGGTTGCACAGAGTCTGACACGACTGAAGCGACTTAGCAGCAGCAGCATGAACCTCTATCTACTCTTCTACAAAATGAGGCTATTGACACCAACAGCTCAAAATAATTAGGTGACAGAAGGTAACGAAGACACACTACACACTGAACAATATTATTATTATTAATAACATCATCATCGTAAGAAGTGTGAATAGAATGTCATGTGTCCAAGAGAAAGGATCAAACAGCTGAGAGGAAACTAATAAATGAGGAGGTGAGGTCTATTTTCAAGCCCCACCAACGCCCTTCATCTTGTATTCAAACAGCAATCTCTCTGACGCTCACTATTTCCTCCCCAGGTAAAAGGATATAGTAATTTTTGCCCTACTTAGTACTCTCATGAGAAAATAAAAAGATACTGAGGAGATCACCTGTTCAACATGTCACAAACTCTCAAGATCCAGGCAGCAAACCTTAGTGAGACAAGAGGGTGAGCAAATAGAAACATAGTCTATTGGGAGTGAAGGGCTTAGGAAAACATTCATCACCTAAAGGCAGAAGGTTGCTACTCAACTCCATCTACTCAGTGCCAGCAGCTCTGATACCTAGTTTCTTAGGAAATCGCTGAAGTTTTAAGTGTTGACAACTAAGTCAAAATTTTAAGACCTCTATCAGCCAAACAAAGCCCATCTGTGGGCACCAATCTGGGATCTCAAATAAAATATCATTCATTCTTTCCCTCTCTCTCAACACCTGAGAAAGCAGGAGCACAGAAAGGTCTAGCAATTTACCCAAACTCAGCCTTAGCAGTGGTAACTGTTGGAATGAGTTTATGACATCATACATTTCTTTCCAATCTCAGCAGCCTTTGTTACCCTCCACTGGACCACTCCAAGGTGACTTTTATTGTTATTTTTAGTCATTCATGCATGTGTTTTCTCCAAGCAAGCTGTTGGAAAGCCTTTCCCACATCTTGTTCTGCCTAACATCAGTCGTGTGTCTCTGCCTGCACAGATCACACTTCACAGGGGAACTGAAGGCTCGATTGTAACAGGCCCAGTGATTGATGAACCCAGAGTGACAGCAGATCTGTGTCCTGAAGGCAGGGCTGAAAAAGACCTAGCTATGAGTGAGGACCTTCTACTGATGCTCTTTTTCCAAAAAGCAAAATAAGCAAATACCATTAGAATGTCTTACAAGTTACACAATAGTCTTATTGGGGAAAAAACACTTTTAGGTAGGTATAACGAATTTTGTTGAGCACTGCTAGAGGCTGGGTGTGGGCCAATGATTGTACCTGATTCACTTAATCTCTGCAACAATCCTATAAGGTAAAAATGATTCCTAGTTCCATTTTTCAGGTCAGGAAACTGAGACACAGGGGAGGTAAACCAGATTGCTCAGGATCACATTGTGAGAGCCACAGACAGGATGCGAATGAGCCAGCCTGAGCCTGTGCCTATGCGATGCCTAGCCTCCCTTGGATGACCTAATTTAATCTTCACAGTGACCTTATGAGAAAGCTCTGCTGTCTCTATTTTGCAAGTGGGTAAACTAAGTCTAAGGGAGGGGAACGGTTTTACTCATGGTAATGCAGCCAGCAGGTGGTAGAATTAGGATGGCTGCCATTCTACTTGAAACCTTTGTAGGGAAGAAACATTGGGACCACATTTCTTTCTTAGAAAGAAGTTGCTTTCTTAGTCCTTAATCTTTTCTCATTGGACAGACTCATGCTGAAGCTGAAGCTCCAATACACTCCAAGAGCCACCTATTGCGAAGAGCCGACTCATTGGAAAAGATCCTGATGCTGGGAAAGATTGAAGGCCAAAGGAGAAGAGGGTGGCATAGGATGAAGTTGGATAGCATCACTGACTCATTGGACATGAATTTGAGTAAACTCAGGAAGATAGTGAAGGACAGAGAAGCCTGATGTACTGCAGTTCATAGGGTCACAAAGAGTCAGACATGACTTGATGACTGAAAAACACAGTATTTTCTCACCTGCCCTTTCTTGGACACTGGCTCCAAAAGGCTTGCCCATGTCTCCAGGTAAGGCAATGAGTGCCTTGTCAGGGAGAAGAGGAATCACAGTGGCCTACTGCTCACTATATCTCAGGAACATAAGCTCCACATGGTAGGAACCATGTCTGTTTTCTCCCCCTTCTATGCCTAAAACCTGGCACAGATCATCATTAATATTTGCTGAATAAATGAATGGGATGAAGGCATGAATGAAGTGAATGTACAGTAGAACTGTTTGAATTCTGCAGTTATGTCTCAAATATGGAAAGATGGAAAAGAGAAGGAACCTTTGAAGCTTAAAATAAAACTTATTAGCAGAAAGCCAAAAGGTCAAAAGCAGAGTTTGGTTGAATAAATCTTTTCAATTCTAACAAAACAATTATTAAAAAGAAAGGACAAGGGAGCAATCTGTTGGCAACTGGCACTCTACTCACTCAGGTACCCAAATAAAAAGATGTCAGAAGGAGACAAAAACAAAAAAACAAGGCAGGAGCGGCTCTCCAGGGTCTCTGGAGAGGTGAGCAGGGTCAACCGAGACTGAGGGAAGCCTCGCTCTGTAGCTCCAGCTCTGCCTCAGCGCCTCTGCCATCCCTCTTCCCCTCCAAGTCTGCACCTTCCCCACAACAGTGGTTTATGAGTTCACTGAGCCACGAGAGAAAGAGCCCCTCCCCTTGCTACCTAGAGACACCCCGGGGCCAGCCAGGATCCCTCACTTAAGTTATAGCATCTGAAGGCTCACCTGCTTTCTTTTCACCATATTCTCACTTATCCTTGCAAGGCACCTGTGAACAGCCTGCCTAGGCACAATGACCCCCACACTGGACAGACTCAAGTACAGACATAGCAAATCGAGTGTAGTGGACCACACAGCCCCAGTGTTCATCCGAGAAGCCTGACTCAAGTTCAGTGCCCCTCTTCTCCTTAGGCTGCCTCCTAAGACCTGGGATCTCCTGAAAGATGTGGTAGACTCACCAGGGCACCTTTATTAGAAGGAAGCACATTCTCCTTATCTTCTGCCCCTTCTCAAAATGGGCACCATTCTTATACTGGAGCAAATCAGTCAAGGAGTAGCTAACTCATCCAAGCTTGGCAACTCTAATGTCCCATCTTATTGACCCCAGAGATTGAATCATGAGGTAGACATATGACCCAAGACAAGCCAATCCAAATCCTTCTCTGTAGTTTTCTAGACCTAATTTGAAAGAAAATTTCTTTATAATAGATAGCATGGTAAATGTCCTAAATCCATTCAACACCAGATAATTTTTCTAGGCCAATGACAGTAATTTCATCCCTCTGATCAGTAACTGAGTCCATGTCTGCCATGTGACCCAGCTCTGGCCAATGGGAGGAAGAATGTTAAGTATATGTCTAGGAAGCCACAGACTGCTGTTGGGTCTGCATGTGACACTGGGACCTCATTCAAACACCCTACAAATGGTTTAAAGATAAAGCCAACACTAAACTCTAGTACACTGTTGGTAGGGATGTAAACTGGTACCACCGCTGTGGGAAACAGTATGGAGGGTCCTCAAATAACTAAAAATAGAACTATCATATGATCCAGCAATTTCATTTCTAGATATATATCTGGAAAAAAAAAACACTAATTTGAAAAGACATATGCACTCTAGTGATAAGGAAGCAACCTAAGTGTCCATGAACAGATCAATGGATAAAGATGTCACACACACACACACACACACACACACACACACACACAATGGAATGTGCTTAGTCACTCAGTTGTGTTCTCCTCTGTCCATAGAATTTTTCTGGCAAGAATACTGGAGTGGGTCGCCATTTCCTCCTCCAGGGGATCTTCCCAGCCCAGGTATCGAACCTACATCTCCTGTACTAGCAGGCAGATTCTTTGCCACCGAGCCACCTGGAAGCCATACAATGGAATATTAGCCATTACAAAAAATATTGCAATTTGTAACAACACAGATAGACTTGAAGGATATTATGTTAATGAAATAAGTCAGAAAGAGAAAGATAAATAGTGTGTGATATAAGTAATGTGTGGAATCTAAAATATGCAACAAACTAGTGACTGTTAAAAAAAAAAAATCGCAGATACAGGGAACAAAACAGCAATTACCAGTAGGAAGAGGAAAGGGGAGAGAGGCAAAATAGGGGTATGGAAGTAAGAGAAACAAACTATTAGGTGTAAAATTAACTACCAGGATACCACACAGGGAATATAGTTGTTTTATAATAACTATAAATAGAGTACAAAATTTTAAAAATTGTTAATCACTATATCGTACAACTATAATTTTATTGTGTAACCATTATACTTCAATCTAAAGAAAAAAAAAGATGAAGCCAACACTGAGGATAAAAACAGGAAATGGGAAGACCCAGGGTCCATGAGGACTCACCACATACTGTGTGTTGACCAGAATACCTATTATGTGGCATAATAAATTCCCTTTTTATTTACATTAATTTGTGCCTGAATTTACTGTTACTTGAAGCCCAAAGCCTTCTTTGTGATACATCCTTCTTTCCTTCTGGCCACAGTGATGCTACAAATTGACTTTGGAGCTGCTGGTGGTCCTTACAGCATAACTGTGATCACAGCCCCTCATCACAGTAAACAGTGGATCTAAAGCAGGAACAAGGATGCCTAGAGCAGAAATAAGAAGCAGAAAGGAGAGAGGATCTGAGAACATTCAGGTTCCTGGTTGCTGTAATCCTGCTATGTGGCTTGAGGGAACCTGGATCTTTCTGACTCCATGTCCCAAAACAAGTTCCATGTGAGGTCTCAGCCAGGGAGAGGGCCTGAACTATGGGGGACAGTACCGTGGTTAAGGGCTGGGGAAGTCATCTCAAGCCCATCTTCTGCCACTAATATGCTGGGGGCTCTGGACTCTCACTGGATTTCTGAAACTATCTTTAAAATGAGGAGGCTGGGACAATATCTGTCATAACTCAAAAGTACATCCCAGCAATTGCACTCTGATGAATTCATCCTCCAAATAAACTCAACAACCACTGAAAGATGTAGCACAAAGACCTCCATTGCAGCCTTGTTGAGAGCAGAAGCCTATGTGGCCATCCAAGGGACTGCATAAATGAGCTATAGCCATGGACTAAATATGCAGAGTACATCATGAGAAACACTGGACTGGAAGAAACACAAGCTGGAATCAAGATTGCTGGGAGAAATATCAATAACCTCAGATATGCAGATGACACCACCCTTATGGCAGAAAGTGAAGAGGAACTGAAAAGCCTCTTGATGAAAGTGAAAGTGGAGAGTGAAAAAGTGGGCTTAAAGCTCAACATTCAGAAAATGAAGATCATGGCATCTGGTCCCATCACTTCATGGGAAATAGATGGGGAAACAGTGGAAACAGTCTCAGACTTTATTTTTCTGTGCTCCAAAATCACTGCAGATGGTGACTGCAGCCATGAAATTAAAAGACGCTTACTCCTTGGAAGGAAAGTTATGACCAACTAGATAGCATATTCAAAAGCAGAGACATTTCTTTGCCAACAAAGGTCCGTCTAGTCAAGGCTATGGTTTTTCCTGTGGTCATGTATGGATGTGAGAGTTGGACTGTGAAGAAAGCTGAGTGCCGAAGAATTGATGCTTTTGAACTGTGGTGTTGGAGAAGACTCTTGAGAGTCCCTTGGACTGCAAGGAGATCCAACCAGTCCATTCTGAAGGAGATCAGCCCTGGGATTTCTTTGGAAGGAATGATGCTTGAGCTGAAACTCCAGTACTTTGGCCACCTCATGCGAAGAGCTGACTCATTGGAAAAGACTCTGATGCTGGGAGGGATTGGGGGCAGGAGGAGAAGGGGATGACAGAGGATGAGATGGCTGGATGGCATCACTGACTCAATGGACGTGAGTCTGGTGAACTCTGGGAGTTGGTGATGGATAGGGAGGCCTAGCGTGCTGTGATTCATGGGGTCGCAAAGAGTCGGACACGACTGAGCGACTGAACTGAACTGAACTGAAATCTGGCTGTGGTCTGTTTAGGGATGGCTTGTGAGCTGTGAATAGCCTTCCTGTTTCGAAAATATTGTCAGAAGAAGAAGGAAGAGGAGGAGGAGATAGTACAGAGACCCTATGACCCACAGAGCCTAAAATACTGGCTCTTCACAGAATAAGTTTCTTGACCCATGAGCTACTGTATAATTTTCCTGTGAAAAAGCAGCCACTGAAAATGAAAAGAAAAAAAAAAAAAAAGATATCCGTATGCACTGACACGAAAAGAGATCTACTACATACTGCTAAATAAAAATGCAGGTATCTGAACAGCATGAGTAGTCTGATTGCATTTGTGTCAAAATATGGAAGGCAAGTTATCTATGAGGTGTATGCAAATAAAATTTCTGGAAGGATACACAAGAAAGCAAACGGTGGTTGCCTCTGGGGAAATGAGACTGAGATGTGGGTGATGAAAGAGAGAAAGCCTTTTACACGGTACTTTACATTCTTCTCCACCCTTTGATTTTTCCCGTGAGCACGTGTTAGAGCGCTAACCATAAAAATGAGCCGGTTGGACAATACGATCTCCTGGGGCACCTTCAGCTCTGAGTCTGTCTAGAATAATAAGTTACAATGTTGGTTACTATTTTTTTTTTTTTTCCGCCAGTGTTATTACTACGATGCAAGTCACATCCTGCACTTTGTTTTCATTTTCACAAAAACCTCCCGAGGGTATGAGCTCCTTCTGCCAGATGAGGAGACTCAGGCTCGGACTAGAGCTGAGGATTCCAGGCCTCTGACTCTACTACCCAGCTCCAGAGGTGACACCATCCTCCCACCTGAGCCTGAGAGGCACAGTGAGGTTGACTGTGCCAGCAAGTAGAGGCAGTAGAAAATATGGGGTGAGATGTAAAGGAGGCCAGATATGCAATATGGCTGAATATTTCTTCCCTGGACCCACTGCAGGCTTCTATGGAACAGATGGCAAGGATGGGAGGTCGATTTTTTACAAGGAAGTGAGGAAAAAAAGTATTTTCTACTACCCTTCAAATCATATCATGAAAAGGGAAACCTATCTGCTCGTGGGGAAGCCGTGTGATCTTCGGTGAATCACAGTCCCTCTCTGAACCTGTGCTTTAGCTTTCAAAAAGAAGAGCTTGGCTCACATCGGGGCTTCCAAACTCACGCTGACAGGGCCAGTCCAGTCAAATTAATGGTCAAGGGACCAGGTGGGGATGGTGGGGAACTCAAGAAGTCTTGCGCTATTTAGAGCAGGACAGAATCTATTTATTCCTTGCAGGCTGGTGCCAAGGGTAAATGCAGACCAGTGTCACCAAATGGCCTGGTTTTCAACAGGAGCTGGAATCCCTATTTTTATATCAAAAAACTCAACTTTAAAATCTTGCCATCTCATTCTAAATACTGAAAAAAATGCACTCTGGTGCCAAGCCAAAACCACCCTCAAGTAGCCTGCAGGGCTGCCAGTTTGCCAGCTCTAACCAAGAGGGCCACCAGGACTCATCCCATTGAGCCCTGGTGGGGGTATTGGGGACTGCACCACCCAAAGACCAAATTCCATTTCATATGCAATGTCCATCAGACTTCTCCCTGTTTCCTCTCAGCCACATATCTGCTCATCTCAGCAAATAAGAACTGGCAAAATCCAGGAAATAAAATACCAAGCAAGCAAAGGAAAGAGGTAGGGATCCAGTCATCTGGAGTCAGCAACAGGAGTGAGAAGGCAGAGGCAACCTCTGCTAAAGTGCCTGACTGCCACTTTCCTGGGGACAAGCCTGAAAGCAGTTTCAGGAAGGAGTCTTTCTCCTCTCTCAGTACACAAGCAGCCTCTTGCCCCCTTTCCTCCCCATCTGAGCATCCTCAGCATCTTTGCACCCAACTCAGAGATTTCCATACAAGGGAACAGCCACTCAATCTGGAAGTGACAAGCACCTGCTAGCAGCCAACCATGATGGCCAGCTCATTCCTCATTCTGACGTGGCTGCAAGTGACTCCAGCTTCCTTGGCGACAACCTCAAGGTTATTGGAATACTGAATTCCCCCTGGTAGCGGGTGTGTTCCTGTGCATGTGACCACATGCACACATGATGGGGGCAGCCGTCATTCGGGCTCCTGATAGCCTTCACATCAGAGGAGCACGAGAAAGAAGTCATTCAGGAGACATGGAAAACTGCCCTGCTCCGGAATCAGCCATATCTCCCCACCAGCTGCAGGAAACAGCCAAGCTCCCACCATTGGAGGCCACAGGATCAACCTGCCTTTCCAGTCTCATCTTCAACCCCACTGTTCTCTCAAGGAACCTCAGTCACACATATAGTTTTCCTAAAACTCCACCAAGAATGTCCCTAAACTGGGAGGAAGGCAGCCTTTCATGGTTCTTGTTTAAAAAAAAAAAAAAAAAAAAAACAACTAGGCTATCCCTTGGTACCTAAAATGGTAGTTCCCTTATAAAACCACAGATAACCTCTTCCAACCAATACTACTGAGCAGTCACAGCAGAAGTAATGACAAGAATCATGGAGTACCTGCTATGCACCAAACACTGTACTGAGCGCTTTGCCTGCTTTACATTATTCAACCCGACAGCCACCCTATTGGATGAGGACACTGAGGCACCAAGAAGTCAGGTGCCCCACCCAATGTCACACAGCTAACACAAGGTAAAGCAAGGATTCAAACCCAGAACCTCTATCTCCAGAACCTGAGCCCTCTGGATATACCGTCTTCCTCTGAAGTTCCCCATAACCCCTCACACACACCATGAGGTACAGAGCAGGAGACAGTACCTCAAGAAAAAGGGGAGGAGATGGAAGTCAGGCAGTCTCACCACTGATGTTCTGGGTCACTTTGGTTAGGTCACTCCACCTCCCTAAGCCTCTCTTTGACTCTTCTCTATAATTAAATTTCTCTAAAAGTAGTGTTTAAATTAGATGACCCACCTTGATGTAGTTTGGGATCCCATATACAAGTCATTTCACTGAATGTATTACAAAGGTGCCAAAAGGAAAAAGAACTGCACATGGTGGAATTTAAAGCGATATGAGTGTCTCAGTGAACATAATGGACATAGGATAGAAAAGCAGTGAGATGTGCAAAAACCAAGACATCAGTTCAGTTCAGTTCAGTCACTCAGTCATGTCTGACTCTTTGTGACCCCATGAATCGCAGCACGCCAGGCCTCCCTATCCATCACCAGCTCCTGAAGTTCACTCAAACTCATGTCCATCGAGCCCGTAATGCCATCCAGCCATCTCATCCTCTGTCGTCCCCTTCTCCTCCTGCCCACAATCTCTCCCAGCATCAGAGTCTTTTCCAATGAGTCAACTCTTCGCATCAGGTGGCCAAAGTACTGGAGTTTCAGCTTCAGCATCAGTCCTTCCAATGAACACCCAGGACTGATTTCCATTAGAATGGACTGGTTGGATCTCCTTGCAGTCCAAGGGACTCTCAAGAGTCTTCTCCAACACCACAGTTCAAAAGCCTCAATTCTTCAGCACTCAGCTTTCTTCACAGTCCAACTCTCACATCCATACATGACCACTGGAAAAACCATAGCCTTAACTAGACAGACCTTTGTTGGCAAAGTAATGTCTCTGTTTTTTAATATGCTATCTAAGTTGGTCATAACTTTTCTTCCAAGGAGTAAGCGTCTTTTAATTTCATGGCTGCAATCACCATTTGCAGTGATTTTGGAGCCCAAAAAAATAAAGTCAGCCACTGTTTCCCCATCTATTTCCCATGAAGTGATGAAACCAAGGCATAGAATGACCTAAAAATCAATTTCTTTGGGGCAACTTGGTGGGCTCTGCTGTGACTGCTGAGACCCTGAGAATTCTACTCAAAAGGTTCAACTCCAGATATAGAGGCTCCATCACTGTAGATTCTCCAGTGTCCAGCAGAGGGCCCCCATGTCCACGTACTTGGCTGCTTGGAGGGACTGTTAACTTGGCAATCGCTTCAGACAGCCCCCTGCGAGGTCCTCCTCTGTCTTGCTTTGTTTTCCCTGCTCCGTTTGCCAGCAGGAATCGAAACAACCAAGGCACGGGATAGGCGATTGAGAAACTTAATGTTTGTTCCTCTTTGCCTCTGGATTTCTAACCAACTCTCTTAAAAAACAAAGAGGCCGTTTAGCGGCCCCGTTGCTCTCTGCCATTTCTCTTCTTTGTTCCTGGGTTTCCCCAAGCCGGTCTGGGAGATAAGAGAAGGCGCCCAATCTGCACTCTTGCTATGCCTTCTCTGCCTGCTCTCGGGGGATCTCTGATTTAGCTGAGAAGAGTTTCTCTTTATCAAATCACAGGCCTCCTTAGAAATGGCCCGAGAGACTATCATCGCCCGCTGGGTGCTGAAATATGTTATCATTAGGCTCAACATGTGATTTAGTTAATTAAATGTCATGCTTTTGATGGCATTAATTAGACCTGCTGCCAACTCCTCAGAAAACAAAACCAAACAAAAATGAAAACATCACTCCTAACCCAGAGAGACTCCGCGGAGCCAAAGTGAGGTCTTCCTAAACCCATCTCTCCTCCCAGGACAAAATTAGTCCAAAAGGATCTTTAAACAGTTCATGGAGTCCCGTGATGTCATTTCTCCTTTGAGGGATGATGCTGCTAATGTCCCCAGTATTTGAGAGCATTTAATGTTTTTATTAATAATGACACAATTGTTCTTTACATGAATGTACTGTTTCAGAAGTTATAACCTACTTTCACATTCATCCTCTTTAATGTTTCAACATAACCTGCAGAGGTGGGTGGGGGTGAGGAAAGAGGCTCGCTTGCTGGAGGTCAGTGTGCTGGACTGCAAACCCAGGCTTTTCTGTGGACCCACATCCTCCCAATCACAACACACTTTTGTGTATGTTTTTTCTCATGTGAAACATCTAACAAAAATCCAGGAAGGGAGAAACTGGACTAATTATCAGCACTTCTTGACAAGTGATGAAACAGAGGCCCCAAGAAGTCAAATGAGTTTGCTGAGGCACCTGAGCTAGTTAGTGAGGTTTTAGTTACTGAGAGTAATCAGTGACTAAAGGAGGACCAGAGTCCCAGAGTCTTGGGATTCTAGTCCAGATGCTTAAGAAACTGTCTAAGAGGGAACCCGGAGAGACTGTGCTCTTCCAACACAATTAGCAATAGTCATCTGAGCGCTGAACAATTGTTTAACCCCACCATATCTCAAGCATCCTGACATAGCATGTCTGCTGCTACTGCTGCTAAGTCGCTTCAGTCGTGTCCGACTCTGTGCGACCCATAGACAGCAGCCCACCAGGCTTCCTGTCCCTGGGATTCTCCAGGCAAGAACACTGGAGTGGGTTGCCATTTCCTTCTCCAATGCTTGAAAGTGAAAAGTGAAAGTGAAGTCGCTCAGTCATGCCTGACTCTAGCGACCCCATGGACTGCAGCCTACCAGGCTCCTCCGTCCATGGGATTTTCTAGGCAAAAGTACTGGAGTGGGGTGCCATTGCCTAAGTGCCCACAAAACTTTAAAACTAGGTATGGCTATCTAATCTATTCAACTGAGGGAATAAAACCTTAGAGAGTTGATCATACAGCTGGACGAGTCGGGGGCGAGGATCTGTAACCAGGACTTCCTAAATCCAAAGCCCATGGTCCACTCACTTTACCAAAATGCCTTCAACAAGGCTATCATGGCGCAATGATGTATTGGGTGTGAGTTCAGCATTATGGCACATGTATGGAGAGAAGAGAAACACTTTGGACATGGTTCCAGGCACAAAGGGTTTGCAGTTCACTAGAGAAAGATTAGCTAAACAGAAGGAAAAAGAAAGAGTATGGAGAGCAGCATAGTAAACACAGAACTAAGGAAGAATCCTTGGGGTATCTTCTTGAGCCTTAACCTTAAGCATCAAAAGTGCTATGGACTCCTGAATACCTTTGATTTTTCATATTACCTATCATGTATAGCAGACTTATGCAATATGCATAATTAATATACATTAATTCATTGGCATGTGTTCGGCGGAGAAAGAGAAAGAATTTAAGTAGTTGAGAGGTGTCCTTGCCATTGCCCCCAGCAAGAGCGTGCCCCTCCGTGAGCATGAGGTGAGAGACATTAGCCTGCTGGTCCCTGAGGTAGTGTCTGTCCCTGTAGCCCTCTCTGAGCATGGGCATCTTAGCAAGATGACCGTGATTGTTTTGCTTAAAGACACAGTATTATTTTGGTATTAATGGTTTCTATACACAAGGCAACCACTTCACTTGGGGCGCAATCAAAGAAATAGACATCTGTCCCAATGCTCAAGGGCAAACTGCCTGTGCCCAATAATGGAAGAGATGGAATTATTTTTGAACATTATAGACAATTTCAAGTATTTTCTAGGGTCATTTTTATTATGTAAAATTTTCTACTTACATGTTGATTTTAAAGCTTGACCACAGGGACTTCCCTGGTGGTCCAGTGGTTAAGACTCCACACTCCCAGTGCAGGGAGTTTGGGTTCATTCCCTGGTCAGGCAACTAGACCCCACATGCCACAGCTAAGACCCAGTGCATCCAAATAAAATAAATAAATAAATATTTTTAAAAGTAATAGTGAAAAAAACAATGAAACTTGACCACACGTATGGTGTGACTCCACCGTCAATTGCAAGCATGTACTTGCCACTATACTGCTCACTGGAACATCTGAGCCCACTGGCATTGCTTTAAAAATAGCAGTGTGAGCAGGTAGCCAGAAACCCAGAGATACACGAATTACAGTGCTGACCAAGGGTTGAAATGGACACACAGTCAGGTGTGTCTCCTGTCACTACCAAGGAAGCCACGGAATGTGAGGCAAGTCCAAGATTAGCCAGAAGGAGTCATCAAGGCCCAAGGGACAAGCATAGGCAGCAAGACCCAGTGTAAAGATTATGGAATAAGGAATTGAAGGTCAATCTTATGCAAGTTACCTAATGTCTCTAAGCCTTGATTTCCTCAGCCATAATTTAAAAGAATGTACTAGTTCTCTCGAAAAAATCAACCTCCAAATCTTGACACCAGGAGTCAAAAAGTATACAGAGGCAAACCTCTGGGAGTCTGAACTACTAAGACTTTTGCAGAGAGGAGCCAGGGTCCAGAAGTGCAAGAGTCAGAATCAATGGGCTTGCCAACGGGTTACTACTTAATGGGTGACACTTTTGAGAATGTAAATGAGAAGAGTAATCCTCAAGCAAGCAAATCCTCAAGCAAGCATAAGCCAGAACCATCTCAGCAAACCAGTTCCCATGGCCTTTCCTTAGAACAGACAAAAGTCTCAGAACATTGCAGAGCGCCTTGTGCCCTCCAGCTCTCCCTTTGCCTGGGTCTGTCTGGTCAGCACTGCCCCACTTAGCTGACTCCTCGTGTCTTGCCTTGGCTTGTGTCCCAGGGCAGAGGTCCACTTGGGGCCAGGATAAACGTTTTCAGAGGAGCCTAAGCCCTGAGCAGATGCATTTAGGTTAAATAAGAGATACAGCCAGATTCAGCAAGCTGGAGGCTAAGCCACCCAGAAGTGTAGCAAAATATAGAAGAAAAGGGTATATTCAACTGAGACCCAGGAAGTCTGAGTTATAAAGCCAGATATATCTTTGGATTTCTATACAATTTGGGGAAAGTCACTTAGCTTCTCTGAGCCTTGATTGTATCTCCCATAAAACCAAGGAGAAAGCTTGGTTCCTTTTGGCATTTTGAGCCCTAATATCATAGCATTTTATGTTCTTACAAAAATGGGAATATATCTTGGCATTTTGATGTTCCTGTGGGATTTCAGATTTTCCATTTTTCCTTCATAGTATAAAGCACCCTACATCTCTAACCATGTCCAATGGACTAGCTAGCTGTTGACATGCTGAGGGTCCAGCCATTGTCATCCACTAGGAATGATGATGCCACAGGGTAGGCAATCACAGCAGTGTTGCTAACACTCTAATATCTCATATGTCTACCATGGTATTTGCTACTCTGTTTAGACGATCAAGGGTAAGATCACTTTGCTGCTGCTGCTGCTGCTGCTGCTGCTAAGTCACTTCAGTCCCATAGACGGCAGCCCACCAGGCTCCACCGTCCCTGGGATTCTCCAGGCAAGAACACTGGAGTGGGTTGCCATTTCCTTCTCCAATGCATGAAAGTGAAAAGTGAAAGTGAAGGCACTTAGTCATGTCCAACTCTTCGTGACCCAATGGACTGCCGCCTACCAGGCTCCTCCACCCATGGTATTTTCCAGGCAAGAGTACTGGAGTGGGGTGCCATTGCCTTCTCTGAAGATCACATTAGTATTACTCATCAATTCTGATAATATCATTGAGCACCAGGATCTAGCCATTCCTGAAGCCAACAATCCCCCAGATTTTCCAGTGTCATGACTCATACATCCTCTTTTTAATTTACAGGGATTGAAAAGTTCCATTTCCATTAATCCTACTGTATCCCATTTCTATCACTTGTAACCGAAAAAGATCTGAGAATATGCAATCTATCCAGAAAGTGAGATTGCTACATATAGCACACACTATAAAGCTTTAGATTTAGATGTCTCCATAGGTTTTTTTTTTCCTGTAGGTCAGGAGTCAGAAGGGGAAAACTGTAGAGTCAAGATCATGCCAGTGTCAAGAATCTGCCAGACAAAGTTGCAGAACAATTTGTTGAAATGCCCTTTTGGCCAGTCGTGCTGAGCATTTTTAACAGTCTAGTTTTCGCCTGAGAAATTTAGCTGCCTACAGGAAAGTCTGCGACTCTTGTGATGTCATAGCATTAATGAAATAGACAAACACTCCAACAAGATAAGCTGATAGGTTCTACATGATACATGACTGAGGAGAGGTAGTAGCCATTTATTGAAGACCTACTGTGTGCCAGGAAGGTCCTGTGCACTGATGTCATTCTCACAATAACCCTGGAGAGTGATACAGTCATCTCCCTTTTATTAACATCAATGTTAAAGTCAGAGAGGCTAAGGAAAATTTTTCTGAAATATCAATAGTCAGTAGTAGTAGATCCTGTGTTCAGTGTTTAGCCTCTCAGGTTCAGGTCCACAGTTCTTTTCCCCATGCTAAGACAGCTTTCCTTCTGTAGAATGCAGGGGCCTCACTGAAGGCAAATGGTGCTAAAGGAGAATAAAAACAGCCCAGCCCTGAAGGAAGGTGGGCCAGGGGCTAAGGGAAAGCATCTGTTTCCAAAGGGGCAGAGCCTGTGGCAAGGACAAGCATGGAAAAAGTTGTGTTCACATCATGTTGCAGTATAGTAGTGTTAGTCACTCAGCCATGGCCAACTCTGTGTGCCCCTATGGACTGTAGCCCACCAGGCTCCTCTGTCCATGGGATCCTCCAGGCCAGAATACTAGAGTGGGTTTCCATTCCCTTCTCCAGAGGATTTTCCAGACCCAGGGATCGAACGGGGGTCCCCTGCATTGTAGGCAGATTCTTCACCTTATGAGCTAATCCTGTAAACGCTTTCCTGGAGCCATCATCGTCCTTCTTCATTCTTCTTCCTCCATGGAACCCTCAAGATCAGGCTCAATGTCACAAAGCTAGTAAACATCAAAGTAAGGGTTAGAACCCAGGCCTGACTTGTTCCAGGAGCCCAGGCTCTTTAACAAATGCCTCGGGGTTTCCTAAATGACACCATTTCCATGTCACACTCTGGATTTTTCTGGACCCTTATACTACCTGCATGGTTATTTACCTAGCATTTTAATTCAAAATGACAACATTTGCTGTGGAAATTTTTTTAAAGGAAGTTTAAATGGAAAAACTATATTGCTTGAAGTTCAATAGAAACTTCAAAATAAAGAACAAGATAAAGTTATTATATTTAAGAGGCATTGGTGCTGAAAGTGTTTCTGAGCCTAAGACTCAATCTTTATTTAGTTAAAGAAAAAGGTAGGAAGGAATTATTGAGGGTCTTAAATATATATTAGCACAAATATGAGTCTTTCTCCCTGACAAGATGAGATGGATTAAATGAGAATTGAAAAGAAAATAAGTCTCATAACACGTTTCTACATTATTGAAGACCCAGTTGATGTACCACTTAAAACTATGATGGAAGTACCAGCAGAGACACCCAGCCTGTAGTTCAGGACATGCTGCCTTGATGTATATCAAGTTCACACAAGCCTGCCACGTCCCCATCTCAGTGTCTTTGCTGAAGCTGTCCAGACCCACCATTTTTTCCTTTCTTCTAGTAAGTCCCACCTCTCTTTCATGAAGCCTTCCAGAAATGTCTGATTCTAAAGTTTGATTTTGCTTCTGGACCACATATCTAAAAAGTACATAAATTATTTTTCTGAGTGGTAACCTAACCACCTCTTTCGTAGATTTCTTGCTTTGTTAAACTTGGTATCCAAAGAGGCAAGGTGACTGTCCCATTCAATCCCACTGCCCTATCTACAAAGTAAACTGCAAAACAGCTAACACCCATTCCAGCTCTGGCAGTGGCTGTGTGTATTTTAGTACTGGAGAATAGCTTAATGATTATCTGATCCATCGTCTTACTCGGTAGATGGCAAAGCTCAGACTCGGGTTTTAAAGTGACTGGATCAAGGTTAAATCCCCATATGATGATGGTGGGGGGCGGAAGTGGTTCTGAACTCAGAGTCTCTTGGTTGGTAGAGATCTTTCATTTTGCCATATGTTTTCTATATCATAAGGATGTAAGAACATTTAATGAATACAACTGCAATTTTAAATACTCAAGAATAAACAGCCATGTCTCTGTTCAGTTGCTAAAAGATTCCAGTGGATACAGAATCTCCTCCTCCCCTCCAAAAAAAGCAAATTCCATGGAAAAATGTTCATCTTGCAAACCAGGCTTTGCTGGTTTTGTAGCAATTTGTAAATGAGGACTGATGGGGTGAAAGTGCTGGCCAGAGGGATCAGGAAAGAGTGATTCTGCCAGTGGTGACTTTGTACAAATAATAAACGTCTCCTTAGGAAAGGTTTTTGTTGTTGTTTTTTTTTTAATTGTTATTATTAAACCTCTCAAACACAACCATGTGAAGAGCGCCTCCCAAATCGTACCTATCTCTGCTGCTCAGATGACTCAGATAAGCTTTAGATAAATACACCCTGATCTGTGGCATGGATCCAACAGGAGCTGGAACTTCCAACACTCTGAGGTTTCCCCAGCTCTAAGTAATTATCCCTGGAAATATTTACTGTTTATCTACCTTCAAATTTTAATGACAGACATTCCACTGCTCCCATTGTGATTCGGGGCATGGATAAAAGCTCCCCCAGACTCTCCCTAATAAACATAATACAGCACAAAGTAGTGCTGAAATGTTTATAAGTCTGCAGGGTCAGTTCCTCATGTTCGCCCTGTCACCCCTTTCCAGCTTTTCGTTCAGAGAGCAAGAAATGCTTCTTAATTTGTTCTTTGAAAAAAGGTCTCATATCTGGGTTACAAGTTCTATGAATTACCTCTGTTTTAAGATCTACATCTTGGTCTTTTCTCTTCTGGGAATGCAGTCCATTTTTCTTAGCAAGAGGCATGCCCACCTGCAGCACACACCCTCTGAATTCCTGGACTATTTCTGTGGTATTTCTCTATCCTTGATGGCCCAAATCAATGTTACCCTCGCCTTTCAAGGTCACCTTGAAGATGATGGCCTTGGAATGGGAATAGAGAAGATATGAGAGTCAAGAGACCTCTCTGGACCTCAGTTGCCTTATACGTAAAGGATGGGGTTTGAGCTAGACAAGACCCATGGTTTCTTGCCACTCCAACAGTCTATGGTGAGCCTATGGCAAATATCCAATGACTGTTACCATCAGAGAACCAGCTCACTGTTTCATCCACTGCAAAAGATGCTGATGGTCAGGAACGTTGCACTTTGGGAGAATTATCACCTCTCCACTGGGGACACCAGGCAGTGAAGGACTGACCCTGAGTCAGGCAGTCTTCATCTCTCATGGAAGACACAGCCCAAGGAAAGACCATATTTCTTTCTTTCTGCAAAACAATATGATGAAATCAGCCTCCTTCCCCCGCTCCTAAACAGACTGGGATGTCAGTGGATTTTTCCTGGGGCAGTTTTGTCAGCTGCTTTACTCCGCTTCCCAACAGGCAAGGAGGACAGAGTAAGGACTGTTCCAAGAACCTGGCTACCAGCGATGGGCAGGCTAGAGCTCAGTTATAGAGACCTGTGGAAAGCCACTCCTCCCACAACACTTATCCACAATTAATGTCTACACCATTGGTTTTCATTTGTGAATTTATAGGCAGAATCAAAATAAATATGATAGTAAAGTTCTGGATTAGATTTTAATATCTGACCTTTGTAATAAACATCTTCACCTCCAGTATATAACTGTCAACTCCTTAAAGGCATAGAATGCCAAAATCAGGCACCCTACAAAATGAAACATTCCTAGCTTAAAATCAGATTCCTGGGCTTAGAATCAGAAGACAGAGATTTTGGTTCAAGCATTCTTCCTTACTTGCTGTGCAGCTTTGAACAAATCTCCCCACCTCTCTGGACTCAATAAAATTCAACTAACAGTCCTTGGTGTCTAATCAAAAGACACTAATAAGCAAGACAAAGTTATGCAAAGAAGAGGACAATGTGACCTTGCCCTAAACTCAAGATAAGACAAACTCTGGTGACTATAACACAAAATTCTAATGAGAAAAGTGTCATGAGAAAATTACAGTTTGGGGACTTCCCTGGCAGTCCAGTGGTTAAAACTCCATGCATCCGGGGCAGGGAACATGGGAACTAAGACCCCACATGTTGTCTGGTGTGAGCAAAAAACAAAAACAGAACTACTATGGTTTTCACTCTCACAGATTTTTTTTTTTTTAATGAAAGAAATTATAGTTTTAGTCAGGGTGCAGGGTGGAAAATGAGAGGAAGTTAACTTCTTGAGGAAGTTAGCATTTAAGCATGGATGAAAAAGAAAGAATTGTGAGAGTAGACCTGAAGAATAAAATGAATATTTCAGGCAAAAGAAATATGAACAAAGATATGAAGCAGAAAACAGCTGGTTGGGATTGCCATGGGTTGTTGGCTTGGTCAGAGGATGCAGCGCTAAAGAGGAGGAAGAGTGAAAGTTGAGGACCAAAGACAGACACGGAAACCCGACTTTAGAAAATATTTATTTTGCCTACTGCTGCTGCTGCTAAGTTACTTCAGTCCTATCCGACTCTGTGCGACCCCATAGATGGCAGCCCACCAGGCTCCGCCATCCCTGGGATTCTCCAGGCAAGAACATTGGAGTGGGTTGCCGTTTCTTTCTCCAACGCATGAAAGTGAAAAATGAAAGTGAAGGCGCTCAGTCATGTCCGACTCTTCACAATCCCATGGACTGCAGCCCACCAGGCTCCTCCGTCTAAGAGGTTTATAATTCGTTCCTGCAACAGGGAGCCATTAGATGCTGAGGAGTGAAGGAGAGGCATGATCAAAGCTGTGCTCTAGGGACTGGAGTCTGGCAACAGTGTAGAATAAGCATGAAGGGTGGAGCCAGACTAGAGGCAAGAAAGCAGTCAGGAGGCTACCGCACTCTCTCTCCTAGGGTGCTGTAACAAGGCACTGATTTAAGGCAGCACACAGCTCCCGTGGTTGTAAGGAAAAAAGAAAACAAAGAAAATAGATGGGAGAGCATTTCAAGCTCTTAATTTGGATAAGAAATAGGATGTCAAGAACTGGGAAGAGTAGGAGATCTTGTAAAACAATAATTCAGTCTGCCACAACTTCATAGATGCTGACGGAACCCAGGAGTCAGAGACAAAGGACTTTGTTACTCAAAATACACCAGACAGCATGAGCTTCAAGTCTGCCTCAGTTTCCCTTGCCCCTCAAGTCTTATGGGACTGAGGTGAATGCAGCCAACACAATGTGTTTGTGAGACAGCTGAGGAACCCCCAAACCTAGGAAACCTCCAATTTCATAAGGCAGTATTAGCAGACATGCCCAATCTTTGCCCACGAGTGAGATGTTATTTCATTTTCCTGGTCAAGAAAGAAATCTTTTCTCTGCCATCAAGGGAGATGCTGTCTGTATTTTCTAAGGCTGTTTGCTAAAAAACATCCTTGAAAAGATAGTTCTGAACAAAGCTGTAGCTGTCTCTCACTCAAAAGATAGTCAGAAATGCAAGAAACATGAAGAATATATGCTGACAGTCTTTCCTGATGGAAGTGAATGGTTCATATCTCTGCATTTGACTGGAGAATTTCCATAGGAAAATAACCAGGCAGGTAGACTTTAGCAGGGCCACAAAAGTGCCAAATAAAAAGATGCTGTGTCTTCCATGGTTTACTGAAAATCCTCAACAAACAAAATTAATGCTATTGGCTTGTCAATGGTGTTGTCAGTCTGCAAGAACAGGCACTTTACTACTTCTTAATACTGATCTCTTTAAGAACCATTTCTTCTGTTGATGAAGATCAGAAGAGGGTTTACAAGTTCCCTGCCCCAGGGAACCATCCAGTGGACAGGCTCTGTACCTCAAGGCTTCAGACTCAGCTTGATTATTATTACTGTGCGTATTTTTATCCTCCCATAAGGTTACAGTGCTGAAGAAGATAGTTTCACATTGCTATGTAAACATCATTTCTGCTTCCCAGGATGACAGAGAAGGGGGGAAATTCATAATAGCATTAGCATTTTCACTTACTGAGCACCTTTTACCTGAAACACCCAATTAATGCTTTGGCTGGGATGTATTCATTTATAATTCCATGACACCCCTGAGAGGTAAGGTAAGCATTATTAAATTCATCTAGCAGTTCCACAATGGGGATTATGAACCAATACTAGGCTAAACAGGAAGGGTTCAGAGCATCACTAACAAAAGTTGGAGCACAAGTATCAGGTTCCCCTCTCTGGTGTTACCTAATCTTTCATTCTCCTAATGAGGAAAATTCCAACAACTAAAAACTACAAGACTGTATCCTCTACTACATCTATTTTATTCATATCTAAGTCTTAAAGATCCAATTTACTCTTCCTATTTGTTTTTCACTTTTCTCTCTGGCTACCTCCATTTAAGTCAAACTGACCTACTCTTGAAACTGCACTAGTGGAGTCAATGCAACTTGTCAGCGTTCACTCCCACGTCCCTGTATGTCCACATCACATCCATCTCTGAAGGCCAATGTCACCGCCTCACTGCAGTCTTCCAGGATCCCTCCGCTAGCGTTTGATCTACACCTCTTTCATGATTTAGGCATAAAGACCTACAATGAAAAGTAGAAAGTGACATGCAGCAGCTCCTTCCAAGACTGAAACTTTTTTTAATTGGAATATAGTTGATTTACAATATTGTGTTAGTTTCAGGTATACAGCAAAGTGAGTCACTTATACTTAAGCATAGACCCACTCTTTTTCAGATTCTTTCCCCATATAGGTCATTGCAGAGTAGTGAGTGGAGTTCCCTGTGCTGTATCAGATCAGATCAGATCAGTCGCTTAGTCATGTCCAACTCTTTGCGACCCCATGAATCGCAGCACGCCAGGCCTCCCTGTCCATCACAAACTCCCGGAGTTCACTCAGACTCACGTCTATCGAGTCAGTGATGCCATCCAGCCATCTCATCCTCTGTTGTCCCCTTCTCCTCCTGCCCCCAAGCCCTCCCAGCATCAGAGTCTTTTCCAATGAGTCAACTCTTCGCATGAGGTGGCCAAAGTACTGGAATTTCAGATTTAGCATCATTCCTTCCAAAGAAATCCCAGGGCTGATCTCCTTCAGAATGGACTGGTTGGATCTCCTTGCAGTCCAAGGGACTCTCAAGAGTCTTCTCCAACACCACAGTTCAAAAGCATCAATTTTTCGGCACTCAGCCTTCTTCACAGTCCAACTCTCACATCCATACATGACCACAGGAAAAACCATAGCCTTGACTAGACGAACCTTTGTTGGCAAAGTAATGTCTCTGCTTTTCAATGTGCTTTCTAGGTTAGTCATAACTTTCCTTCCAAGGAGTAAGCGTCTTTTAATTTCATGGCTGCAGTCACCATCTGCAGTGATTTTGGAACACAGAAAAATAAAGTCTGACACTGTTTCCACTGTTTCCCCATCTATTTCCCATGAAGTGGTGGGACCGGATGCCATGATCTTCATTTTCTGAATGTTGAGCTTTAAGCCCACTTTTTCACTCTCCACTTTCACTTTCATCAAGAGGCTTTTCAGTTCCTCTTCACTTTCTGCCATAAGGGCGGTGTCATCTGCATATCTGAGGTTATTGATATTTCTCCCAGCAATCTTGATTCCAGCTTGTGTTTCTTCCAGTCCAGCGTTTCTCATGATGTACTCTGCATATAAGTTAAATAAACAGGGTGACAATATACAGTCTTGACGAACTCCTTTTCCTATTTTGAACCAGTCTATTGTTCCATGTCCAGTTCTAACTGTTGCTTCCTGACCTGCATACAAATTTCTCAAGAGGCAGATCAGGTGGTCTGGTATTCCCATCTCTTGAAGACTTTTCCACAGTTTATTGTGATCCACACAGTCAAAGGCTTTGGCATAGTCAATAAAGCAGAAGTAGATGTTTTTCTGGAACTCTCTTGCTTTTTCTATGATCCAGCGGATGTTGGCAATTTGATCTCTGGTTCCTCTGCCTTTTCTAAAACCAGCTTGAACATCAGGAAGTTCACGATTCACATAATGCTGAGGCCTGGCTTGGAGAATTTTGAGCATTACTTTACTAGTATGTGAGATGAGTGCAATTGTGCAGTAGTTTGAGCATTCTTTGGCATTGCCTTTCTTTGGGATCAGAATGAAAACAACCTTTTCCAGTCCTGTGGCCACTGCTGAGTTTTCCAAATTTGCTGGCATATTGAGTGCAGCACTTTCACAGCATCATCTTTCAAGATTTGGAATAGCTCAACTGGAATTCCATCACCTCCACTACTTTGTTCGTAGTGATGCTTTCTAAGGCCCACTTGACTTCACATTCCAGGATGTCTGGCTCTAGGTCAGTGATCACACCATCATGATTATCTGGGTCGTGAAGATCTTTTTTGTACAGTTCTTCTGTGTATTCTTGCCATCTCTTCTTAATATCTTCTGCTTCTGTTAGGTCCATACAATTTCTGTCCTTTATCGAGCTCATCTTTGCATGAAATGTTCCTTTGGTATCTCTTATTTTCTTGAAGAGATCCCTAGCCTTTCCCATTCTGTTGTTTTCCTCTATTTCTTTGCATTGATCTCTGAAGAACGCTTTCTTATCTCTTCTTGCTATTCTTTGGAACTCTGCATTCAGATGTTTATATCTTTCCTTTTCTCCATTGCTTTTCGCTTCTCTTCTTTTCACAGCTATTTGTAAAGCCTGCCCAGACAGCCATTTTGCTTTTTTGCATTTCTTTTCCATGGGGATGGTCTTGATCCATGTCTCCTGTACAATGTCACGAACCTCATTCCATAGTTCATCAGACACTCTATCTACCAGATCTAGGCCCTTAAATCTATTTCTCACTGCCACTGTATAATCATAAGGGATTTGATTTAGGTCATACCTGAATGGTTTAGTGGTTTTCCCTACTTTCTTCAATTTAAGTATGAATTTGGCAATAAGGAGTTCATGGTCTGAGCCACAGTCAGCTCCTGGTCTTGTTTTTGCTGACTGTATAGAGCTTCTCCATCTTTGGCTGCAAAGAATATAATCAATCTGACTTTGGTGTTGACCATCTGGTGATGTCCATGTATAGAATCTTCTCTTGTGTTGTTGAAAGAGGGTGTTTGTTATGACCAGTGCATTTTCTTGGCAAAACTCCATTAGTCTTTGCCCTGCTTCATTCCGTATTCCAAGGCCAAATTTGCCTGTTACTCCAGGTGTTTCTTGTATAGTTGCTCCTTATTATCTATTTTTTATACTAGTGTGTATATGTCAATTCTGGTCTCCTAATTTATTCCTCCCTGACCTTATTTCCTGGTAACCTTAAGTTTGTTTCATATCTCTATTATTCTATTTCTGTTTTGTAGATTAGTTCATTTGTACCCTTTTTTTAGATTACACATATATTTTTGAAGGCATAGTTCATTTTCATTGATTGTCTATATGTCTTTTAGCACCTAGATCAGTGTCTAATTCTATATAGTTTCTCAATAAAGATTAATGGAATTAATGAAATAATTTATACTACAGGGGTGTGTGTTGCCTTTTCCTCTACTGTGCCTTCTGGTGAATAGCAACATAATATCAGATGCTTTCTTCTGCTAAGATACTTAGCCTGACTATTCTTTACTTCCAGAACACTAGAACACATGAGTCATACATGTAGCTTGGTATAGTACCAAGGTATATTCTTACCTTGAGAACCCCATGAGAAGTATGAAAAGGCAAAAAGATATGACACTGAAAGATGAACTCCCCAGGTCGCTAGATGCCCAATATACTACTGGAGAAGAGTGGAGAAATAGCACCAGAAATAATGAAGAGGCTGAGCCAAAGCACAAACAACACCCAGTTGTGGATATGTCTGGTGGTGAAAGTGAAGTCTAATGCTGTAAAGAACAATATTGCATAGGAACATGGAATGTTAGGTCCATAAATCAAGGTAAATTGAAAGTGATCAAACAGGAGATGGCAAGAGTGAACATCAACATTTTAGGAACCAGTGAACTAAAGTGGACAGAAATGGGTGAATTTAATTCAAATGACCATTTATATCTACTATTGTGGGCAAGAATCCCTTAGAAGAAGTGAAGTAGCCATCATAGTCAACAAAAGAGTCCAAAATGCAATACTTGGATGCAATCTCAAAAACAACAGAATGATCTCTGTTCAAGTCCAAGGCAAACCATTCGATATGACAGTAATCCAAGTCTGTGCCCCAATGACTAATGCTGAAGAAGCTGAAGTTGAATGGTTCTACAAAGACCTACAAGACCTTCTAGAATGGATACCAAAAAAAGCTGTCTTTTTCATTATAGGAGACTGAAATGCAAAAGTAGGAAGTCAAGAGATACCCAGAGTAACAAACAAGTTTGGCCTTGGAATACGGAATGAAGCAGGGCAAAGACTAATGGAGTTTTGCCAAGAAAATGCACTGGTCATAGCAAACACCCTCTTCCAACAACAGAAGAAATGACTCTACACATAGACTTCACCAGATGGTTAATACCAAAATCAGATTGATTATATTCTTTGCAGTCAATGATGGAGAAGCTCTATACAGTCAGCAAAAACAAGACCAGCAGCTGACTCTGGTTCACATCATGAGCTCCTTATTGCAAAATCTAGGCTTAAATTGAAGAAAGTAGGTAAAACATTAGGCCATTCAGGTATGACCTAAATCAAGTCACTTAAGACTATACAGTGGAAGTGACCAATAGATTCAAGAGATTAGATCTGATAGACAGAGTGCCTGAAGAACTATGGACAGAGGCTTGTAACATTTACAGGAGGCAGTGACCAAGACTATCCCCAAGGAAAAGAAATGAAAAAAGGCAAAATGCTTGTCAGAGGAGGCCTTACAAATAGCTGAGAAAAGAGAAGCAAAAGTCAGAGGAGACAAGGAAAGATATAACCATCTGAATGCAGAGTTCCAAAGAATAGCAAGGAGAGATAATAAAGCCTTCTTAAGTGATCAATGCAAAGAAATAGAGGAAAACAATAGAATGGGAAAGACTAGGGATCTCTTCAAGAAAATCAGAGATACCAAGGGATCATTTCATGCAAAGATGAGCACAATAAAGGACAGTTATGGTATGGACCTTACAGAGGCAGAAGATATTAAGAAGAAGTGGAAAGAATACACAGAAGAACTGTACAAAAAAAGTCTTAATGACCCAGATAACCATGATGGTCTGATCACTCACCAAGAGCCAGACATCCTGGAGTGTGAAGTCATGTGAGCCTTAAGAAGCGTCACTAGGAACAAAGCTAGTGGAGGTGATGGAATTCCAGATGAGCTATTTCAAATCTTAAAAGATGATGCTGTGAAAATGTTGCACTCAATATGCCAGTAAATTTGGAAAACTCAGCAGTGACAACAGGACTGGAAAAGGTCAGTTTTCATTCCAATCCCAAAGAAAGGCAATGCCAAAGAATGCTCAAACTACTGCACAATTGCACTCATCTCACACGTGAGCAAAGTAATACTCAAAATCCTTCAAGATAGGCTTCAACAGTGTGTGAACTGAGAACTTCCAGATGTACAAGCAGGATTTAGAAAAGGCAGAGGAACCAGAGATCAAATTGGCAACATCCATTGGATCACAGAAAAAGCTAGAGAATTCCAGAAAAAAACATCTACTTCTGCTTCATTGACTGCGCCAAAGCCTTTGTGTGGATCACAACAAACTATGGAAAATCCTTAAAGAGATGAGAATACTAGACCACCTTACCTGCCTCCTGAGAAACCTGTATGCAAGTCAAGAAGCAACCATTAGAATCAGACATGGAACAATGGACTGGTTCCAAATTGGGAAAGGAGTACATCAATGCTGTATATTTTCACTCTGCTTATTTAACTTATATGCAGAGTACATAATGTGAAATGCCAGGCTAGATAAAGCACAAACTTGAATCAAGATTGCAGAGGAGAAATATCAATAACCTCAGATATGCAGATGACACCACCCTTATGGCAGAAAGAGAAAAGGAACAAAAAGCCTCTTGATGAGAGTGAAAGAGGAGAGTAAAAAAGCTGGCTTAAAACTCAACAGTCAAAAAGCTAAGATCATGCCATCTGGTCCCATCACTTCATGGCAAATAGATGAAGAAAAAATGGAAACAGTGACAGACTTTATTTTCCTGGGCTCCAAAATCACTGCGGATGGTGACTGCAGCCATGAAATTAAAAGATGCTTGCTCCTTGGAAAAATAGCTATGACAAACCTAGACAGCATGTTTTAAAGCAGAGAGATCACTTTAGTGACAAAGGTCCATATAGTCATAACTATGGTTTTCCTAGTAGTCATGTATGGATGTGAGAGTTGGACCATAAAGATGGCTGCATGCCAAAGAATTGATGCTTTCAAACTGTGGTGCTGGAGAAGACTCGTGAGAATCTCTTGGGCAGCAATGAAATCAAACCAGTAAATCCTAAAGGAAATCAGCCCTGAATATTCATTGGAAGAACTGATGCTGAAGCTGCAGCTCCAATACTCTGACCACCTGATGAGAAGAGTCATCTCATTGGAAAAGATCCTGATGCTGGGAAAGACTGAAGGCAGAATGAGAAGTAGACAACGGAGAATGAAACAGTTGGATGGCATCATCGACTCAATGGAAATGAGTTTGAACAAACTCTGGAAGATAGTGAAGGACAGGGAAGCCTAGAGTGCTGCAGTCCATGGGGTCGCAAAAGTCAGACTTGACTTAGGACTGAATAATGAAAACAAAGTCAGACAAAGATACTACAAGAAAACTACAGGCTTACAAGTATACAGATTAATAGAAAAATGGAACTATTGTACACTGTTGGTTGCAATTTAAATTGGTACAACATCTATAGCAAATAGTTTGGAAGTTCCTCAGAAAATTGAAAATGGAACTGCCATATGATACAGCAACTCTACCTCTGTGTATATGTTTGAAGGAAATAAAATCAATATCTCATCTGATCTGCATCTTCATGATATCTGCATCCTCATGTTCATTGCAGCATTAGTCACAACAGTCCTAGGACATGGAAACAACCTGTCTATCAACAGAAAAATAAAGAAAATGAAATATATGCAAAGTAAAGAATATTATGCAACCTTTAAAAAGAAAATAATTCAGCAATATATGACAGTATGGATTAGTCAAATAAACTGGACAGAGTAAGATTAATATAAAGTGGACATATTAATATAATGTCCAGTTTATATAAAGATTAATTGCATTTATATGAAGTATCTAAAATAGCTAAATGTATGGAATCAAAGAATGAAATTGTGGGAATTCCCTGTCAGTTCAGTGGTTAGGACTCCATGCTTTCGCTGCTGAGGGCACAGATTTAATCTCTGGTCAGGGAACTGGAATCCTGCAAGCTATGCGGTGCAGCCAAAAAAAAGGAATGGTGGTTGTCAGGGTCTGGGGAGAGGGAGAAATGAGGAGTTACTAGTCAACTAGCTTAAAGTTTCAGTCAAGCAAGAAGAATAAACCCTAGAGATCTGCCATACAAAACAGTACCTGGTGCTGAAGCTGAAGCTGCAATACTCTGGTCACCTGATGTGAAGAGCTGACTCACTGGAAAACACCCTGATGCTGAGAAAGATTGAGGGCAGGAGAAGAAGGGGGCAACAGAGGATGAGATGGTTGGATGGCACCATCAACTCAATGGGCATGAGTTTGAACAAATTCCGAGAGATAGTGAGGGACAAAGAAGCCTGGCGTGCAGCAGTCCATGGAGCTACAAAGAGTCAGACACAACTGAGTGACTGAAAAACAACTCAATAATAACATATTGTACATTTTAAAGTTCGTTAAGAGGGTAAATCTTGTGTTATACATATAGATAGATGATAGATAGATAGAATGAATAAGTATCTCAGGGAAAGGCCAGAATGGGTAAGTGTATGAGATGGTTGGGATAAATGCTGTGTGGGAAGACAAAGACATCACACAAGGGGCAAAGGTCAATTGTAGAGAACCTTGCCCACAAGTTAAGGAGTTCACAATACATCTGACAGATTAAAGTCATTGCGGGTTGAAGGATGGCATTGAAATTATTTAAGCAGGAAGAGGGATAACCATATTTGAATATACATGAACAGTTCTGTGGTTATTAGGAGGGAGGAAAGAAGGGTACTTTGAAACAAGGAGACCCTTAGGAAGCTTCTACCCAATTTAAATCTAAGCATGATGGGCCTGAATTACATTCAGAATAAGATAATAAATCACAAGCTATTAAGGAAGCAAGTACTAAGGAATTTAGTGAAAAACTGCATTGAGGAGATATATGGTGATAGACAGGGAAGCCTGGCGTGCTGCGATTCATGGGGTGGCAAAGAGTCGGACACGACTGAGCGACTGATCTGATCTGATGGAATCAAGAATCTAAATGACTTCTGGATACAGCTTGGGTATTTGGGTAAATGATGATACCATTCAGGGGAAAAGAAAGTGTGGGGGAAAGATGATGAGTTTGTTCTGAATGTTGCATCTGAGAGAGTTGTGAGATATCTAAAGGGAGCTGTCTAGCAGACAAACAGAAACTAGGGTGTGGCCATTACCACTAGAGGTGTGCTTTTGAGTTTCATTTTCAGAGCCATGAAATTATAATTGATAGTTTCTCCCAAAGGCTTACAAAAGGTCACCCAGGGAGAGTGTTTAAAATTAGAAGAATAAAGGGATCAGAGTGGGGAGAGAAGAAAAAAGAAATTTATGAAGAGAGCAGGCAATGCCACTCCTTTCTCAGACATGGAGAAAATTAAACTCCAGTGCCCTACAGCATCCACTGTATGTAATAATATAACTTCTCTCCTGGATAACTAGGATGGTACTAATTACGTATGTGACCTCGGGAGAATTGAGTAAATAGTTCCTAAGGCCATATTCTGTATTCTGTGTCTCAGGTAAGGATCCCTATTTAAGAAAGACTTCTAGGGAGATAGGAGAAAAACCAGGAAACAACAGTGCTACAGAAACCAAGGGAGATGGTCAATGGTAAATGCCACCAAGAGGCTGAGAAGGAAAAAGGCAGAAGTATCCATAGGACCTGGAAAGATGTTATTATCAGTTAAGAGGAACAATTTAAATCTGTGTGGAGAGAGAGGAGAGAGCATGATATTTGTAGAGGAGTAATTGGGTTCTCACGAATGAGCTGTGATAAAAATGTTGAAAACCAGTGTCTACTTTTGAAGAAAATTGGCCTTGAAGGGGAGGAAACAAATCAAACTGTAGCTCATGGGGAATATAGGATTGATGATATTTATACACTAAAGAAAAATCACAAGTATTATGGAGGTAGCAACTGAGGATAAGACCACAAAGTGGATAACAGGAAGAATAAAGTTTATGAGAGTGATGATAATAAAGTTTATAAGTGATGATGGTACTGAAAGGCAGGCAAAGATATCGCCCTTTCCCAGGAGAAAGAATTTCTCTTCTCTGAGATAAGGAGGAAGGAAGAAAGTTATATGGAATGAGATAAGCTTGTAGATATCAAGAAAGGCAAATATGATTTGGAACATGTGGAAGGATAACTAAGCTGCATGGAGGATTCACCTGAGACTGGAAAACTCTAGAAACAGTTACTACATTATATTCTACATTGTCAACATTTGCTTGCATGGAGTTCATGCAATCATTAATACTCTCTCAGCCTATCCTTCTGGGATCAATGACATGCATTTGCAGAAGAGCTGGCCAAATTTAAGGCAACTTTGCTCGGCTATGAAAGAAGTTGTTCCAAAATGAGTTTTAATGAAGCCTAAACTTTCTAACTTAGCCTCATCAGCATAGTTCTCTATCTTCCTTACCTAATAGGCCTAGGATAAATGGTTCCTCTTCAGTTAGTATTCTCAAATGTACACTGTTTGGGAATATTAGCCCTTCACCAGTCAGCCACACAAACCCTAAGGTATTGATGTATTATTTATATTGCTATCAAATGCAATAGGACCCTGAGTTCAGAAGATTCAGTACCTATTCAACTACATGCTTATCTCTCTTGTTATAACTTGACTCTCAAGCAGTCTTAAGATGAAGCTGATGTTTTAGGTCAAGGACTAAAACGGAGTGGGAAATATTTCTCCTACCTCTGGTATTGGTCTGAAAATGTCTGTCCTTGAATTCATAGTATTTAGCACACTGAGACTTAAATGGAGAAACTTGGTATTCAGTCAACCAATATGTTGATTGAATCAACTCATTATCTGTCCACCACATGCCACATTCCACACTAGGAACTCAGCATGCACCCATATATCAAACAGACATGGACTCTCCTACTGTGAATGTTGCAGTCTAATGTGAAGAAAGTCCATCTTACTGATGATCAGTCACCAGTGAGGGGCCATCAAGACAAAGAGAGTGTCTCCACTGGGAAGTTGACGTGAATAAGAAAAATTATACCTGAACTGGGACTGGGAGCTAAAACTGATGGTCTAAAATTCCCTTACCACAGTTTTGTCAGCATAAGTCATGATTATTAGATGACCTGATGGCCGCAAAGGATTTCTTCTTCCTTCCCATCTTTGTATCAAACTTAAGGAAGAAGTCTAAGCCATGGGTTTGAGTGATATACCCTTATATACTTATCATGAGAATAGTATATAAGAAACTAAGAAACCTAGACTCCCGCTAATTTAAAAAAGACATAGAGACCAGTTTAATTCCCTTTTGGTGCTTGAATCTTCCATAATATTCTCATCAGGTAGTCATCCAGCCTCTGATTAAATAGTTCCTGTAACAGGGAACTCACTACTTTAGGATCACCTACCTTGATCTACTTTAAGATCACCTATCTTGAAAATCACTGCTTTATGTTTGAATGAAATTGTCTTTCTGTGGCTTCTGTCCCAATTAATCCCTAATCTTAAAGGACAGAGAAACTTTAGCTGTATGTGACAAGCTAACAGGATTTGTGAGTAGGTGATGTCATTTACAAAAATCCCCAGTACCGTTCTTAATCCTGGGTTTACTTAACACATTTCCAGAAGAAGCAAAGACTGTGCATTCCCACTGCTACCACTGGGGGAGGAAGGAACATGCCATGTGTATATGTGCTGAAGATCAGTCACCTACAAAGAGAAGTCTGGAAATCAGACCCAGTCCAAGAGAAACAAATGAGTGGTTCTCATCAGCCTGACAAGAAGACATACTTGATCTGCCTTGAGCCCAGCTCTTTTAATCTCTTCTCTCTCTTCCTCCCTACATTTAGTTCCTCATTCATCAGCCATTATATACTGATTGTCTGCCTCCTCCATACCAAGTACCATGGTAAGTGCTCAGGACAAGGTCCTTCACCTCTCTCTTCTGACCTGTACAGACAGACAGATCTCCAGATCCAGGTTGTACTCTCACCGTCTGCTAGTGTTCCGCACTGAGGTGAAACGATGCCTGTTCACTTACCACAGTCTGCTGTCATCATAACTCCCTTGGGAGCCGTGAGGAATGAAGGATGTGGTTAGAACACAGTGTAGACATCCCTGCATCCCCTAAGCAAACTCCAAGTGAGAATATTCCAAATCTGTGTTCTTTCTTAACCAAATGCATTGTTACTGGAAGTCAGAGTAATGCCAAGCCTTTATTATTAGAAGATAGAATGTTCAGAGTCCACTGCAATATCTCACACTCCAATTTTTCCTCAGCCCAGCTTCTTACAGGTTTGTATCTAGAGGGCAAACAAACACAGAATTCTCACTAAAAGCTCCATGAGCCACTGGGAGACAAAGCAACACAAGAGGTGCATTTTCCCCACTTTGCCCTCAAATCCCACACAGGGACAGCTCCTTGGATCCTTGCTACACTCACTACACCGGTGGACGAATCTACTAACAAAGCAGAATTGACTAACAGGAGGAAGAATTGATCCCACAGTCCCGGGGTCTGACGGGTCACGGTGGGAGCAGTGACAGCACAGGGCTCCCTTGGAGGCCACAGGGGTCTGAGGAAACACCAGGGCTTGGCAGGAGGTGGCTCGCCTCCGGGCACTGGGGCAACTGGTGAAGCAACTAGCCACTACCAGTGAATACAGCAGAGCATCAGCTATGAACATCGCAGAGCGTCCACAAGGGGGAGATGGCAGATGTCAGGTAGTGGCTGACCAGATTTATTTGCTAGCACATCTGGGACTCTCCCTGGGGGCCCTCTGAAATAGCTTGAAGGGCCTTGCTGGGAGCTAGAGACACTGCATTAGCAGGGGCGGATGAAAGGCATCGCAATATGGGCTGTTACTAAGAACGCTTCATTCTGAAGAGATGGTGAAGGGGCTTGGGGAAACCAAGATGATAGATTCAACAGATTCATAGAATACAAGGGGGCAGGGACAGGAACACAGAGATCACCGAGGACGAACTATTTACTGTTTAGGTAGGCAAACTGAAACCCAGAAACACAGAAGGACAGAAGCAAGATCACACAGCTGAGGATGTAGCAGGACAAGGACTAGGCTCTCATCCAGCACGTGGCCCTTCCCTGTTCCTGTGCAGGCCCTTGTCTCTAATGAGACTAACCTGGACTGTCCTTGGTGCTAAGAATGCTGGGCCTGGTATCTGCAGATGCAGACTATACATGTGCGGATTGATGACTTCGCGAAGCTGACTGTCCATCTCTGCATCTGCATTTTTAGCAGAAGAAAAAGGGAGAGGCGGGAGAACAAACATCAGGGTGATGCTGAGCTGGGCCAGGCTTGCTGGAACTGGAGCTTTCTTCATGCCCCATCAGGGCCCGCTCCCTGTCCTCCACCCATGGGGGTTCTAGCAGTACAGGAGGAGATGGGTCACAGGGTTTTGTGTGCAATATGTGTAGAATGTGTCATACTTCTTTTGGTTTCCATGGTTCATTTGAGATCTGTGTGTTTCTGATGGCTCTGAAAGTAAAGAATCTGCCTGCAATGCAAGATACTTGGGTTCAATTCCTGAGTCGGGAAGATCCCTTGGAGAAGGGAATGTCTGCCCATTCCAGAAGGCTTGCCTGGAGAATCCCATGGACAGAGGAGCCTGGTGGGCTATGGTCCATGGGGTTGCAAAGAGCTGGACAGGACTGAGTGACTAAGCACAAGCACATGTTTCTGACAGACCAAGGAAGAAGGGAGGGAGATTCTGGGCAAAGGGACAAGCTCTGTAGTGAGAATGTCTGGGAAGCTGGCAGTAAAAAGGAAAGCGATAGGGAACTTCTCTGGTGGTCCAGTGGTTAAGACTTTGCTTTCCAATGCAGGGGGTGCAAGTTCGACCCCTGGTCTGGGAGCTAAGATCCCACATGCCCCTACAGACCAAAACACCAGAACATAAAACAAAAGAGGTGATGTTGTAACAAATTCAATAAAGACTTAAAAAAAAAAATAGGCAAGTGATAATGCTTTCTACAAACAGCCACTAGCAAGCCTGAGCCGCCACAATCCCAGTGCCTGCCATAGCCAGCTGGACGAAAATTGCCTGCGCAGCCAGCCTCCTGCATCCCTCAGCACCAAGCCACTACAGATGCGTCTCCCCAGAGACTGTCGCCTGGCCCCAAGCCACAGCCTGACTACCTTCCTCCTCCTCACCATCAAGGATAGGAAGCACCTGCTGAGACGAGAGGAAATGAGTTAAACTGCACTGGTCTGTCACCTCTACAGGGTTTCCCGGACAACACCCTGGATATGGTGACATCCGAATTCCCTACCTTTCATCTCCAGGGGCTATGTCCTTCCCCTTACTCCCAGGACCACCAGCATTATATACCCTTGCCAGGTCAGGGGCTCTGTTTCTCCAGTTTGCTCCCCAGCAGGCCTGCACCCCCTCATTCCCCTCCATAGCAGCCAAGAACCACTCACAATAGCAGGTTTCATTTGACACCTACAATAGGCCAGGCATGGCCTTGCTCAGGGCTTGACTTATACTGCCTTCTTTAACTCTCACAATAAATTCATGGCATAGACACTGTTGTTAAGATGCTTGCTTTGCAAAAAAATAAAATAAAATAAGGCTTATTGTCACACAGAAAGAATGTGATCCAAAAATAAAGCCATTGGGTAGAGTCCATGTATTTAAGCACCTTGTTATTATATACTTAGCCTGCGTGTTCAGTCATATCCGACTCTTTGTAACTCCATGGACTGTAGCCCATCAGGCTCCTCTGTCCATGGGATGCTCCAAGCAGGAACACTAGAGTGGGTTGCCATGCCCTCCTCTAGGTCTGTATTTTAACCAGGACCACCAAATTTGAGTTGGCAGCGATATACTGCCCTAAAGGGTTTTTCTAGCCTCTTGAATTCATCTGCTTGAATTATCTCAGCCCCTTAATTTAATTAAGGTGCTGGACCAGGACCCATTTCTTTCCGCAGAAACAATTATCCCACCTTTGTGGTAACCATACTAGTCTGTGCAACACTTGGTACTGCTCTTGTATAGTTTCCCACTCGGTCCTCAAGTTGACTCTGTGCTGGAGACAAGGCAAGGATTAGTCTAATCTCATAGATGAGCAAAGGAGGGCTCAGCAAGGTGAAGGTGAACAGGGCCACAGAGTACATAAGCTACACAGCCAAGACCAGAAGATTCCCTACCAGAGCTTCTCTACATCACATCCAGGTTACATTCAAGGACCTCGCCTAGGAATAAAACAAGCCAGTCACTCCACAAATGGATTTCAACCAAGCAACTGCTTGACAACAGCTAACAAAGGCCTTTCTATTTTTCTTTTTTCTCTCAAGTCCCGGGGAATCAATGAGGACACCAGTGGGTGAAGTGTTGCTGTCCCATTTGCCCCAGCCTCCACCCAGGGAGGTGGAACAGACAGAGACGCAAGGGCTGCTCTACTGTAAACAGAGCCATTTACAAGATGTCCTTAGAGGGAGGGAAGAACCACAATGCCTCCATTTAAAAGGAGATGTAAACAGCTGTCTAGCCTTTTGAAAACACTCCCCGTTGGGATCAGAGATGGTAGGGGAGAAAATGCAACAAAAGGAAGGAATATTTAAGTGAACAGGAGGCAGCTGTTCTAGGACAGGACGCTAGGATGTCAGCTAAAAGACTTTCAGATCCCTCAATGGCTTCCTTATGCCTAAAAAATAAAGCCCAGGTGTGATGGCTTGTTTCAAGACTCTCCCTTTCTCCATCATAAGCTGCCTTTCCAATTTTCTTTCTCAGTATTCACCTGCATGTTCTCTAGCCTCCAACCAAAATGACCTATTCCCTATGCATACTCTAAGCCAAGGGGTTCATATTCAGATGCCTAAAAGATCCAGCCAGAAAAGCGATGGAATAAAGTCAGCTGGGGAAAAACAATATACCAGTCATAGTTTTAATGACTACTGACTTTTAGAAAAACAGTAGAGTGATGAGGCCTGATGCAAAGGACTGATCTCTTACAAAAGACTCTGATACTGGGGAAAATTGAAGGCAGGAGGGGAAGGGGATGACAGAGGATGAGATGGTTGGATGGCATCACTGACTCCATGGACATGAGTTTGAACAATCTCCAGGAGTTGGCGATGGACAGGGAAGCCTGGCATGCTGCAGTCCATGGGGTTGCAAAGAGTCAGACATGACTGAGTGATTGAACTGAACTGAACTGATGAGGCCTGAGGCAAACTGGAAAGTTTCTGACCTCACAGGGGTAGAAATTTCCTAGCTCCAATCAATCAAGACCCAGCTGATACCTAACTCTACACCTCAAGGAACAAAAAACAAAGAACAAAGTAAGCCAAAAGTTAGCAGAAGGAAGGCAATTACATAGATCAAGAGGGTAAATAAATGAAAAACAGACTAAGAAGACAATAGGAAAGGTCAATGAATCTAAGAGCTGACTTTTTTAAAAAATAGACAAACCTTAATGGCTTCCCAGAAAGATGACTCAAATAAAACTGTAAAAAAGGAGATATTATAACTGATAGATAAAAATACAAAATCATAAGAGACTACCACACAAATATATGCCAACAAATTGGACAACAAAGAAAAAATAGATTAATTCCCATAAATATACAGTCTACCAAGACTGAACCATAAAGAAATAAAAAATTTGAATAGATAAATTACAGTAGGAAGATCAGATCATGAATCAAAAACTCCAAAAAAAACAAAGCCTAGGGCCAGATGGCTTCAAGAGTAAATTTAATCAAATATTTAAAAAATAATTATCAATCCTTCTCCAACTCTTCTGAAAAAATAGAAGAGGAGGCAGCACTTCCAAACACAATTTTCAAGGCCAGTATTACCATGATACCAAAACTAGACAAGGACACTATAAGAAAAGAAAATTATAGGTCAATATCCCCAATGAGGGCTTCCCTCGTGGTTCAGTGGAAAAGAATTTGCTTGCCAATGCAGAAGATGGTTCAATCCCTGGTATGGGAAGATCCTGTGGAAAAGGAAATAGTAACCCATTCCAATATTCTTACCTGGAGAACCCCATGGACAGGGGAGCCTGGAGGGCTATAGTCCATGGGGTTGCAAAGAGTTGGACATAACTTAGTGACTGAATAACAATCCCCAATGAACAGATATGTAAAAATCCTCAACAAAATATTAACAGACTGAATCCAATAGTACATTAAAAGGAGTACACAACATGATCAAGAGAGATTTATTCCAGTGACACAGGATGGTTCAACATTCAAAAATCAATAAATATGATATACCACCTCAACAAAAAAAGATAATAATTATACAATGATCATAATAGATACAGAAAAATCATTTGACAAAACTCAACATCCTTTCATAATAAAAACTCTAAACAAATTGGTTATAGAGTGAATGTACCTCAACACAATAAATGCCATATATGACAAGTCCACAGCTATTAATAATATCACACTCACAGTGAAAAGCTGAAAACTTTTCTTCTTAGAAAAGAAGAGTGGAACCAGATACCCACTTTTATTCAACAGTTTACTGGAAATGGTAGCCAGAGCAATTAGTCAAGGAAAAGAAATAAAAAGCATCCAAATTGGAATGGAAAAAATAAAATTATCTCTATTTGCAATTAACATGATATTACCTATAGAAGATATTAAAAATTCCACCAAAAAAAGTTATAGCTAATAAACAATTTCAGTAAAATTGCAAGATACAAAATCAATATATAAAAATCAGTTGAATTTCTACATACTAATAACAAATCATCAAAAAGAGAAGATTAGGAAAAAAAACCCACTTACAATAGCATCAAAAAGAATAAAATTTATAGGAATAAATTTAACAAAGGAGGTTAGAGATCTGTACACTGAAAACTGTAAGACACTGATGAAAGAAAGTGAAGAAGATGTAAATACATGAAAATATATTTCATGCTCATTGATTAGAACTGATATCATTTAAATGTGCATACTACTCAGAGTAATCTACAGATTTGGGATTACATCTACAGTGTAATCCCTATCAAAATCCCAATGACATTTTTCACATAAAGAGAAAAAGACAATCCTAAAATATGTATGTAACTATAAAAGACCCTGTGTAGTCAAAAAATCTTGAGAAAGGACAAAGTTGGAGGCATCACAATTCTTGATATCAAACTGTACTAAAAGCTGTAGTCATCAAAAGAGTCACAAACTGGAATTAAGATTGCTGGGAAAAATATCAACAACCTCAGATATGTAGATGATATCACTCTAATGGCAGAAAGCAAAGAGGAACTGGAGAGCCTCTTGGTGAAAGAGGAGAGTTAAAAAGTTGACTTAAAACTCAACATTCAAAAAACTAAGATCATGGCATCCAGTCCCACCACTTCATGGCAAATAGAAAGGAAAAAAATAGAAGCAGTGACAGATTTTCTTTTCTTGCATTCCAAAATCACGGCAGATAGTGACTGCAGCCATGAAGTGAGAAGACACTTGCTTCTTGGAAGGAAAGCTATTACAAACCTAGACAGCGTATTAAAAAGCAAAGACATCACTTTGCTGACAAAGGACTGTATAGTCAAAGCTATGGCTTTCCCAGTGGTCATGTACAGATGTGAGAGTTGAACCATAAAAACGTCTTGAGTGCCGAAGAATTGATGCTTTTGAGTTGTGGTGCTGGAGAAGACTTTCAAGAGTCCCTGGGACTGCAAGGAAATCAAACCAGTAAATCCTAAAGGAGATCAACCCTGAATATTCATTGGAAGGATGATGCTAAAGCTGAAGCTTCAATACTTTGACCACCTGATGCAAAGAGCCAACTCATTGGAAAAGACCCTAATACTGGGTAAAACTGAAGGCAAAAGAAGAAGAGGGCAGCAGGGTATGAAATGGTTAGATAGCATCATGGACTCAATGGACATGAACTTGAGCAAACTCTGGGAGATAGTGGAGGACAGGGAAGCCTGGTGTGCTGCAGTCCATGGGGTCACAAAGAGGCAGTGACTATTACTGACTAGTTCACTAAGTAGTGACTGAACAACAACAATCAAAACAGCATAGTATTGGCATAAAAACTGGCACAGAGATTAATGGAACAAAATAGTCTCCCCAGCTTATGACAAAGGAGCTAAGAATATACAATAGGGAAAGGACAGTCTCCTTAATAACTGATTTTGGGAAAACTAGATAACTTCATACAAAAAAAAAAAAAAAAAAACCAGACCCTTATCTTACACCATACACAAAAATCACCTCAAAATGGATTAAAGACTTGACTGTAAGACTTGAATGAAACCATGAAACTCCTAGAAGAAAATAGAGAGGGTAAGTGCCTTGACATTGGTAATGGTAATATTTTTTGGATATGACTCCAAATCAAAGGCAACGAAAGCAAATGTAAACAAATGGGACTACAACAAACTGTATCCAAAATATATAAAGAACTCATACAACTCAACAGCAAAAAAAAGAAAATCTGGTTTTAAAATGAGCAGATGAACTGAATAGACATTTTTACAAAGAAACCATACAGACAGCCAAATAGCCAACAGGTACATAGAAAGGTGCTCTCTGTCACTAACCATCAGGAGAGCGTAAATCAAAACCACAATGATGTATCACCTCACACCTGTTTGAATGGCTATTATCAAAAAGACAAAAGATAAGCAAGTGTTTGAGAGAAAGTAAAGAAAAGGGAACCCTTGCACACTGTTGGTGGGAATGTAAATTGGTATAGCCATTATGGAAAAACAGTATGGAAGCTCCTCAAAAAATTAAAAATAGAGCTATCATATGATCTAGTAATCCTAGTTCTGGGTATAATCCAGGAAATGAAAACAGGATCTTGAAGAGATATATTTATTCCCACATTCAATGTAGCATTATTCACAGTAGCCAAGATATGGAAACAACCTACATGCCCATCAATAAATGAATGGATGAAGAAGACACGGTACATATGTATGTATGCATATACAAACACACAAACACATACAATGGAATACTCTTAAGCGTTCAGAAAAGAGAACATCCTGCCAATTTTTGGCAACATAAATGGGCCTTGAGGGCATTATACTAAACTTAAGTCAGAGAAAAACAAATATTGTAAGATTTCATTTATATGCAGAATCTAAAAAAGCCAAACTTATAGAAACCGAGACTAGAATGGTGGTTACCAAGACGGGGAGGAGGTAAAAGGGAGAGACTGGTCAAAGAGTACAAACCAGTAGTTATAAGACAAATAAGTTCTGGCGACCAAATATACCAACATAATGATTATAGTTAATAACACTCTATTATATACTTGAAAACTGCCAAGAGACTCAGCCTTAAATATGCTCACTCAAAAAAAGAAATGGCAATTATGTGCCATGAGACAGGTATAAACTAATGCTATGGTGGTAATCATTTGCAAAATGATTACTATTTGCAAATATATCAAATCAACACATTGCACACCTCAAACTTGCACCTTGTGACATGTCAATTATATTTCAATTAATCTGGAAAAAACAATCATGGTCCAGGTTGAAGTCTGGCTCAGGGTTGCCAGGACTTCTAAATGAAGAGAATTCAGCAATGCAGATATCTATATGAAATATCCTGATGGTCAAATGTAAGTAATAATAATTTTTCAAACATGCTATATATATGCTATATATAGACAAACAACATATTTCTGTAGGCCAAAGCTAGGCTGACAGTGGCTAGTTTTAAGCCTTTATTTTAACATCTTTACTCCTTTACTACTTCACAACTGCTATATAAAAGTCTCTCCTTCTCCACTGCCTATTAAAAGCCTACCCATTCATAAGCTGAGAAAGTAGTATGACACCATGAAAAATGTCTCATTTTTTTAATGGCATTAAAAAAAATAATATTAGAGAAGAACACTCCTACACTGTTGGCAAGAATGTAAATTGTCATAGCCACTATGGAAAACAGTATGGATGTTCCTCAGAAAACCAAAAATATGCATACCATATGATCCCACTCCTGTGCATATCTGGAAAAAACTACAATTCAAAAAAAAAAAAAAGAGATACACACATCCATATGTTCATAGCAGTACTATTCACAATAGCCAAGACATGGAAATAATCTTAGAGGGCTTATCAACAGATAAATGGATAAAGAAGATATGGTACAATGGAATACTGCTGCTGCTGCTGCTAAGTCGCTTCAGTCATGTCCGACCCTGTGCGACCCCATAGACAGCAGCCCACCAGGATCCCCCATCCCTGGGATTCTCCAGGCAAGAACACTGGAGTGGGTTGCCATTTCCTTCTCCAATGCATGAAAGTGAAAGGTGAAAAGTGAAGTCACTCAGTCATGTCCGACTCTTAGCAACCCCATGGACTGCAGCCTACCAGGCTCCTCTGTCCATGGGATTCTCCAGGCAAGAGTACTGGAGTGGGGTGCCATTGCCTTCTCTGACAATGGAATACTACTCAGCCATAAAAAAGAATGAAATAATGCCATTGGCGGCAGCAACATGGATGCAACTAGAGATTATCATACTAAGTGAAGTAAGTCAGAAAGAGACAAATACCACATTATGCCGCTTAAATGTGGAATCTAAAATATGGCACAAATGAATCTATCGGCAAAACAGAAAAAGACTCACAGACATAGAAATCAGACTTGTGGTTAACACAGTGGCAGGGGGGTGGGCAGGAGGGAGGGACTACAAGTTTGAGGTTAGTAGATACGAACTATTTCATGTAGGATGGATGGACAACAAAGGCCTACTTATACAGCACAGGGAACTATATTCAAGACCCATAGATAAACCATATTGGAAAAGAATATAAAATATATATACACACACAAAACTGAGTCACTTTGCTGTACAGAAGAAACTAAGATAACATTGTAAATCACCTATACTTCAATAAACAGATAAATGTCAAAAGTATGTTAGGGAAAAGTGGTATAAAACTTGCAAAACCAGGTCTAGTGAGTATGATAGGTCTAACACTCTCTCTCAGGCTAATATCATGAGAGATAAATTAGTGACTGGGGAGAAGGTGAGATGGCAGCCCATATAATACAAACAGGCAGCAGGGCTCCGTGTCAGGGCCTCTGTCACTTGCAAGAGTGGTACCCTACGTAAATTACTTCACTCTCTGAGATCTGTTTCCCTCATCTGAAAAATGAGGGCTAATGGTGTCTACCTGCCTACCTCCAAAGTTACTGCAAGAATCAAATCAAAGGGAAAGTATATTAACATGCTTTCAGAACTGGAAGATGATACAAAAATGTAAGGAATTATTACTAATGTAATATTTTGACATTAATAAAAATTAAAAGAATAAAAACTTATAAATACAGTGCCTACTAACCATTTGCAGAACTTAGAAATAAATTTTTTTAAAGGGCATGCCCCTTGGGGCCAGAAATTCTACTACTAAAAAATCAGCCTGAGGAAATAAATAATGTGTGATTGCATTATTTAGCTGCAACTATGTTTTTTGTAGTATTGTTTGTACAGGCAACAAACAAGCCAAAAAAACAAACAGGAAACATTGCAGATGTTCAACCATAGAAGCTTGGCTAACATACTATTGGATCTCCAAGAGTCAAATACCCAGTAACCATTAAAAAGTCTACGCTCACATGTTGTGACATATAAAATATATTTTCCTGCTGTCTCAACATTCCCACAAACAGGCTATGAGTATGGTACCCAGACAAGCAAGCACGCCAGAGTGAGAAGGCTGCCCCTTGCCACTGGTCCCTTTTTGTCCTCTCCTGACTGCGATCTGTGTCAGCTGCTCAGTCGTGTCCGACTCTTTGCTACCCATGGACTGTAGCCCACCAGGCTCCTCTGCCCATGGAATTCTCCAGGCAAGAAAACTGGAGTGGGTTGCTATTTCCTACTCCAGGGGATCTTCCCAACCCAGGGATTGAATCTGCATTGAACAGTGTGGGTCTCCTGCATTGTAGGCAGATTCTTTTCTGTCTGAGCCACTAGGAAAGTCTGACTGTGATCCAGTGACATTCTAACACTCCTATGAAACCCCCTCATGACTTTTGCTTGTATTCTCTACCCTGACCTCCAATAAGGCACTAGCCCACGGCTCCTTGCTCTCTCTCTCAGCTCCCCAGCTGCTTGGCGGAGCCCGCTTGCCCTGGCATTCCCTCATACATTAACTTCACTCTCATGGTACACCAGTGACTGTCCAGGACTTGTGAATAAAATCAACTTTGTTTTTCTACATTTCACTGTGTCCCTTCTTGTGGCCATCTTGTAAAAGAATACAAATGAAGACTTTCAATGGAATGAAAAAATATTTTTAAATATGTTTTGAAGTAAAAAGAAGAAAACTGGCTCTAGGGTAGCACAGTCCCATTTGTATAACTGTGTGTGTATACACTTGCATAATAAAATGTTCTAAAATTATGCAAATCCATGGTAACTAGTTAACTCGGCTGATGGCTTCACAAGGGAATTTTGATTTTTCTTCCTTTTGTTTACTGACTTTTGCTAAATTATCTATAGATCAAGTATAACTTTGCAGTGCAAAGGAAAATATCCAAAATGGTTAACTACCCATCTTCAAAACAATAAAATCTTACTTATCCTCCAAACAACATTTTAGGAACCACCTTCTTCCCAAGACTCTCAGAATTCCACCAGTTGGATGGTACACCTCTGTCACTGAACCTCCACTTCACTAAGGATTTCTCCAAGGAAATGTTATTAGAATTACTTTTAGATTGTCTTATCCCTCCATTTAATCACCTTGGGGATAGGAACCATGCCTAGGAAAAGCCCTTGTATATAATAGACCATAAATTTTATAGAACTGATTAATTTAAAATGAAATTAACTCCTTTCAGAAAGACACACTCTGTCTTTGACTAAATAGATCAATATTATCATCACCATGCTAATAACCAACATTTATTGTATACTTACTATATCCCAGACACGTATTTGCTTTCAACAAAACAACACAATATGAAACTATTATTATTACGCCCATTTTTAGTTGAAGAAACTCAGTCTCAGAGAGGTCAAGTAACTTGCTAAGGGAGCAAAGCTTAATAAACAGTGGATCTGGGATTTGAACCTGTACCTCTCTGGCTTTGCAGTCCTAAGTCTTATGTATGTGTGTATTAGTCGCTCAGTTGTGCCCGACTCTTTGTGACCCCCATGGACTGTAGCCTCTGTCCATGGAATTCTCCAGGAAAGAATACTGGAGTGGGTTGCCATTTCCTTCTCCAGGGGATCTTCCCAACCCAGGGATCAAATCCAGGTCTCCTGCAGGTAGATTCTTTACCATCTGAGCTACCAGGGAAGCCCTAAGTCTTAGACTCACATATTATCCTACCTAAAACATGATGGGGAACCTAAAGTGGTCAATCCCCATGTGGTCAGGTTAAAAGCTAATAAAAATACAAGTGTTGAATTTTCCTTTATCACTCTCTTTGAAATACTTTTAATGAGACCACAAAATGTCTTCATTGGCCATTGAAGGACACACACCCATTATACTATCCCTATGAAAAGGAAATCATTTACTTAAATGCAGTGGGGTGTAGAGGCAAGTATATTGGCTTAGAAATCACTAAACCAGTGTTCAAGTCCTGCCTCATCTGCCAACTCACTGGGAAAGTTTGGCCACCAGTTCAACTCCATTCGTGTGGGGAAAGGTTGGATCCAATGTTTCCTATGGTCCTTCTTTCTCCAGAGCCTCCTGTCTCAGCTTCCTCTGTGTCCTCTCCAACCTATTCTCCATCTGGCAGCCAATCCAGATAAAGTTTCCTGCTCCAAATCCATCTACAGATCCCTATGAGCATCATTTGAATAAAGACAAAGATGCTTAAAAAGGCCTTTCCTCCCATCTCGCATCTCTTATCCTCTCACTCACTCCAACAAAGTCGCATCACCTTCTTCCAGTCCCTCAGGTGCAGGTCGGCTTTTGTCCCCATTATTTATCCTTCTTGGAAGCACCCCCTACATACAATCATCAAACCCAAAAAAGGGTTTGGTATACCAGGTGAACTCTACTTATCCATGAAACCTCCAGATAAAAATCCCTTCCTCAGACACCTTCCTAATTCCTCCAATCTGAAAAATTCTCTCTTAGGACCCTATATTTCTCTCCACAGTACATCATGGTTTACCATTGCCAGGTTCCTTGAGAGATCATTTGCTTAAAGACTGTCCCATGTTCACAAGCTCCGTGGAGGGCAGGGTCTTATCTGCTTTGTCTACCAAGTAGCCCCAGAAAGTCCTTCCTGAATTATAGTAAGTGCTCAATGCCCAGTAAGCAGTTAATTGACTAATTAACAGCTACATAATGATCACTGTGAGCTCCCAGAGCATATAGGTGGGAACATGTCAGAGAGAGGAAGTGGAATATAGGACTGGTTTAGCGGACACAGGCCCTCCCAGGTGGCTCAGTGGTAAAGAACCTGCCTATCAAGCAGGAGACACGGGTTCAATCCCCAGGTTTGGAAGATCCCCTGGAGGAATTAATGGCTACCCACTGCAGTATTCTTGCTTGGAGAATCCCATGAACAGAGGAGCCTGGCAGCTACAGTCCATGGGGTCGCAAGAGTCAGACACAACCTAGCAACCAAAGAGCAACAACTAGAGGACACAGATGAGGTGCTGGCAAGTAGAGTGTCTTGGCTTAAGTGCTGAGAAAAAAAAAAAAAAAGAGCAAGATACAGCCCTGTAAAGGTCCATGAGGTACATTAGCAAAACTGGACTTGTGCCCATTAGAGTATCTTGGCTAGATATTGTGTGTGTGTGTGTGTGTGTGTGTGCGCGCGCGTGCACATGCATGGGAGTATGGGAGTAGAGGGTGGACACAGCTCTGTGGAAGGACTCTCAACAGAGTCCTTCCACATGCTCCTGGCACTGCACCCTCCCCAGACTGCCATCTGCACTGCTGGAATTTGGTTGGCGCTGACAGGCTGAGCCTCACATTGCATTTCAGCCCTGCAGTGCTGCACTGCTGCAGCTGCAGTCTGCTGCACTGAGCCCTGGCAGGCTGAAGGCAACTCAATCCAACAGTCTCTCTGTTGTGCCAGTTTTCACCCGGAGATGGGACCCACCAAACAAAAGCTGCTTGTTCTCGCTGTCACTCCAGGCCTCCCGGTGGTAACAACACTATTTCAATGTTGCCAGCGGTGCTGGGGAGGCACAGATCCACCCTCTGGCAGTCTATCCCATGACCCCATGGGCAAGGCAGCTGCAAGGGAGAAGCCATGACCTCAGTCCCTTACAATAACAACAGACCAACGTAAAGTGAGGTGAACAGGGAATATTTGCTTGAAATATTATTTTTACTTGAGAAACTATTTATTTTTCCATGCAATCTTCATGATTGCTGATCAAAGGTCTATGTGAATGTGAAAACTGAAAGGATTATCTCCGTGAAAGTGCAAGTGATAGTCATTCAGTCAAGTCCAACTATTTGTGACCCCATGGACTATAGCCTGCCAGGCTCCTCTGTCCACGGGGATTCTCCAGGCAAGAATACTGTAGCAGGAGCAGGTTGCCACGCCCTCTTCCAGGGGATCTTCCCCACCCAGGGATTGAACCTGCATCTCCTGTACTGCAGACGGTTTCTTTACTGTCTGAGTGATCAGGGAAGCCCAGATATCTCCACATGACTTACCAATTGTTTGCCTACATTGAACCCTAGTTTGCATTTGACCATTTCTAAAGCACTGTTGGAATTTTCCCCCTTTGAGCTTCACAGCAATCCCAGGAGGCCAGCAGACATTGCGTTAGTTTCTTGGGGCTGCAGTAACAAAAGACCACAAACTTGGTGCCTGAAAACACAAGAAATGTATTTCTCACAATTCTGGAGGCCTTCAGTCTGAAACCCCACAGGGCCACGTTCCCTTCAAGGACTCTAAGAACATGTCTGTTCCTTGCCTCTTTCAGTTTCTGGTGAGAGCTGCTCAGTGCAGGGCTCCAATCACTGCCTCCATCTTCAGATCCCCACCTTCTGTGTGTTGACTCTCCCTTTGCCTTTCTCTTATACGGGCATTTGTGATTGCATGTAAGATCACTTGGTTAATCCAGCATAATCTCCTTTTCTCAGGATCCTTAATTACATCCATGAAGACCCATTTTCCAAATAAGGTAACATTCATTCATAGGTTCTGAGGACTGGATGAGAATGTCCTCTAGGGGAGGGCCATTTTCCAGCCTCCCACAGATATGGATGATTATTGTCATTTTACAGTTAAGCAAACTAAGTGAGAAGACTAACTCATTGTCACACAGCTAGTGACAGAGACCACACTGAAATCAAATCTTGTGCTAAACTCAAGACACTTCAATTCTGTCATGTGGCATCCCGAAAGTCCCTCTGATAGAGAGAGAAAGAGAGAACGTCTCCCCAGCTCTCAAAGACAGCGAAGTCTATATGGGGCATTCTGGGATGTTCCAGATAAATTTAGTCAACTACTTGCCCAGGGCTACTTAACCATTTGGTGACTGAGCCACCACACGAGCCAAGCCCTGGAAGCAAAGTGGTTAGAGAAGCTTCTTGTTGCATGGCCACCTGGTTCTGTCCCAGGTGGCACTAGTGGTAAAGAACCCGCCTGCCAGTGCAGGAGACATAAGAGATGCAGGTTCGATCCCTGGGTCTGAAAGATCCCCTGGAGGAGGAAATGGCAACCCACTCCAGTATGCTTGCCTGGAGAATCTCATTGATGGAGGAGCCTGGTGAACTACAGTCCATGGGATAGCAAAGAGTCGGTCACAAGTGAAGCAACTTAGCACACACCTGGTTCTGTCACTCTACAAGGATGACACCTGTCACTACCCTCCAACTGGTTTTCCTGGTCCCTTCAAAGAGAGTAGGATTAAACAGTAAAGACTTTCTGGAAGCCATGAAATGGTGAGCCATAGAAAACAAACATGGTTACCAAAGTGGGGAGGGAGGAATAAATTAGGAGTTTGGGGGTAAAATATGCACATTACTATATATAAAATAGATAACCAACAAGGACCTACTGTACAGCACGGGGAAAGTGAAAGTGTTAGTCGCTCAGTTGTGTCTGACTCTTCGCAACCCCATGGACTGTAGCCCACCAGTCTCCTCTGTCCACGGGATTCTCCAGGCAAGAATACTGGAGTGGGTTGCCATGCCCTTCTCCAGGGGATCTTTCCAACCCAGGGATCAAACTTAGGTCTTCCATATTGCAGGCAGATTCTTTACCATATGAGCTATGAGGGAAGCCACTCTACTCACTATCTTGTAATAACTGATATTGGAAGAGAATACTTTTTAAAAAGAATACATATTTATACATACATATGTATAACTGACTCACTTTATTATACAACAGAAACTGATGCAACATGGTAAAGGAACTTTTCAATTTTTTTTTTTTTTTAAAACAAACCAAACCCAAAAGGCACAGATATCTATGAAGCAGAAGATAGTACATGTTTGTTGGAGGCAGAAACATAAGGCCTGGGCAGGAAACAGGATCAGGCTGGCAGGACTAGAAGACTTCTGCTGGTGGTTCTGTAGGGGAAAATGTGTGTTTCAACAGAAAACGACATACTGTCCACAGCACGCCCTCCCACCATATCTGATCTGACTCTGGGAATTGTTTATACTCTATAAACTGTAGCTAACTGATAACAGTGCCAAATAATTCTTGCCTGTAGACATGCAAATGAATTCTTTCCAGTGGGAGAACAACCCTCCCTACCCTGTTGGAAAAAAAAAACAAAAAACTAGATCTGTCTCCATTTGCAAATTCATTTCAATATGTCTGATTTCTAAATGCTCCTGTTCTTTGGATTCTCCTTTGAACTGGTTGTAATATCACAGTTGTTTCTCCACTCAAGGAGTTAAATAAAATCTGTAATATGAGTTTATCTTTGTACCAGTATAAGAATCATTTTTTTATTTCCAATTTTTTTTTTTTTAAAGTTCAAAGGAGAGAGTTCTGAATGGCCAGAGCTAGAAAATACCTTTAAGTTCATCTAGTTCAATTTGTTTTACTGAAGAGGAAACTGAGGCTCAGAGAGGGAGTAAAACTTGTCTGAGGACCTGGGGAGGGGTGGGGGTAGCAGAGCCTGGACTGGAACATGACACCAGATTCACAGTCCCACAGACCTGGCTTCCTCCCATAGCTAGCCTCTAATAAGTGCATGGCTCCAGCAAGATTCTTACCTCAAAGGGCCTAACTTTCCAGATCAGTGTACCTACTCCATATCATTCACACCCTGGGTTGCCTTGAGGGCAAATGAGATCATGAATGTAAAGCAACAAGAAAGAATCTCAATGACAAGTACTCAAAAAATGTCAGATAATAGGATTTTTCAGCTGTATATTTTCACCCTGCTTATTTAAGTTAAATGCAGAGTATATCATGCAAACTGCTGGGATGGATAAAGCATAAGCTGAAATCAAGATTGCCAGGAGAAACTTCAATAACCTCAGATACATAGATGACACCACCCTTATGGCAGAAAGCAAAGAGGAGCTAAAGAGTTTCTTGATGAAGATGAAAAAGCAGAGTGAAAAAGTTGGGCTTAACACTCAACATTCAAAAAACTAAGACCATGGCATCCAGTCCCATCACTTCATGGCAAATAGATGGGGAAACAATGGAAACAGCAACAGACTTTATTTTCTTGGGCTCCAAAGTCACTGTGGATGGTGACTGCAGCCATGAAATTAAAAGCTGCTTGCTCCTTGGAAGAAAAGCTATGTTGAACCTAGACAGTGTATTAAAAAGCAGAGACATCACTTTGCCAACAAAGGTCTGTCCAGTCAAAGCTATGTTTTTTCCAGTAGTCATGTATGGATGTGAGAGTTGGACTATAAAGAAAGCTGAGCGCTGAAGAATTGATGGTTTTGAACTGTTGTGTTGGAGAAGACTCTTGAGAATCCCTTGGACTGCAAGGAGATCCAACCGGTCAATCCTAAAGGAGATCAGTCCTGAATATTCATTGGAAGGACTGATGCTGAAGTTCCAATACTTTGGTCAACTGATGCAAAAAGCTGACTCATTAGAAAAACCCTGATGCTGGGAAAGATTGAAGGCAGGAGAAGGGGATGACAGAGGATGAGATAGTTGGATGGCATCACCAACTCGATGGACATGAGTTTGAGCAAGTTCCAGGAGTTGGTGATAGACAGGGAGGCCTGGTGTGTTGCAGTCCATGGGGTCTCAAACAGTCGGACACAACTGAATGACTGAACAACAAGAAAAGTCCTGAGATGGATAGGAGGGCAGAGAGGCTGTGGCTAAAGTCATTCAGTGAAATGACTGGATTTTACACTTGTCTTGCAGTAAATTATCATGTCATTATTCCATCATGTCATCTCTTCTCCTGTAGGGCAAATGTACGGAGGATAGGGATGCCCACCTTCTCTTGGATAAATCCTCTCTATATGTCTGGGCACTGCGTTAAGTGCTTTACAAGCATCTTCTCATTTAATCCTCAGAAAACCTAAGGGGATAGGCAATATTATTTGGCTCCTATAGTGAAGATTGTGAGCTACCTGTTCAATATCCATTATCCCTTTCTTCCTTACGAAGTGTACTCCAATTTTATTCAGAGCTGCAAAGTACCCAAATAAAACATTCTATCTCTCAACACCTCTGGTAACTAGGGATGGTCACATAGCCAAGTTCTGGCCATGAAATGTAAGAATTTTGTGAGCTGGGTTTCGAGAAACATTCTTTAAAATGAAACCTACTTCTTTCCCTTCCCTTGTGTGTGTTAGTCACTCAATCGTGTTCAACTCCTTGCGACCCCATGGACTGGGGCCCGCCAGGCTCCTCCATCCATGGGATTTTCCAGGCAAGAATACTGGAGTGGGGTGCCATTCCCTTCTCCAGGAGATCTTCCTGACCCAGGGATCAAACCCCAGTTTCCCACCTTGTAGGCAGACTCTTTACCATCTGAGCCACTATGTTTCCTCTATATTCCTACAAAAAAAACTTTAATGTGATAATTGGAGCTGAAGCAGCAATGTCATGACCACACATTAAAAATGAAGAAATTAGCCATGCACTAAGGAAGGTAAAGAAAAAAGGGAGAAGGATCCTGAGTCACTGTTAAATTATGCAAATGCCATACAAGCCCTGCTCTGCCTATTCACTGACCTTTTTAAGTGAGAAAAGTAAAACTAATTTGTTCAAGTCACCATTTGTGGGCTTTTCTTCTTCCTATCAGCTGAATGCAATTTCTAACTACCTCTTTATTTTCCAGTTGAGAAAACTTCACCTCAGAAAACTAAAAAGACTTCCTAAGGTCACACATTTAGTAAATGTGAGATCTGAGAGTGTTACCAGGCATTCTTAACCATGTGGCTTCACTGCCTCCTTTGTAGGATACAGGTCCATGTTGGAGACTTTGAGCCCAACACATTTCCACTGGAGTGGAATTGATCTGAGCGATTGATCTGGCTGTTGTAAGGCTGGCCAAAGTTCATCATCCTTCCCTCTTCTTGTCGCCTTCTATCTAAATCAGCATTCTCTGGGGCTCATAAACATTAAAGAGATTATCAGGATCTGGACTGGGAGAAAGGACTCAATTTCTCTATTTGTGCAAGGAGTAGCTCACACTAAGTGCTCTCTGGAAGCTGAACGTCATTGCAGGATATCAGCTCTGACACTCTGCAGTGTTTCTGTCATACCAGAGTATGGTTTCATAAGTCACCAGGCAGAGGAGTTTCTCTGAAGTCTCTGAGTCCTACCTTGGCTTATCCAATGCATGAATCTCCTCTACAGCATCTCATGACTGATTGCCTACTCTTTACTTATATTATTCCAATTCTTCTAAATAATTTTTAATTCCAGCATAAAGAATAGTACCTATTACCATTTGATAAGTTTATCAAATGAATAAACAACTGAACAATCTAATATAATACATCCAAATTTATTCAGGGACAACTCTAGGCAAAAGATATATTAGGTCCATGAAAAGATCATTGGAAAAGACCTTCATGCTGGGAAAGACTGAAAGGAAAAGGAGTAGGGAGCAGCAGAGGATGAGATGGTTAGATGGCAGCACCGATTGAATGGACATGAATTTCAGCAAACTCCAGGAGATAGTGGAGGACACAGGAGCCAGGTATGCTGCAGTCTGTAGGGTCGCAAAGAGTGGATGTGACTTAGAGACTGAAGAACGACAACAACTAGGCAAAAGGAAGTTCTATATCATACAACTTTTAAACTCACATTTAAAAAAAATTGTATCAGTAGCAGCAATTACCACTTATCAAGTGATCATCAGATGTCAAGCACTATACTAACATCTTAACGTGCATTCTCTCATGGAGTTGAAATTTGCCTACCTATGGTTTCAACCCACTGGTCATAATTCCACCCTACAGAAGCCATCGAGAGGTCCTGCTTTGTGACTGGCACTATGCTACATACTTTACATAGCTTGTGTTATTTAATATCTTCAATAAATATATGAGGTAAATATCATCTCCATTCACTAATGGAAAAAGATCAGGAAGTTTAAATAACTAGCCCAAGAAGACAGTAATCAATGTCTTGATTAAAACCAGGCTGTTAATATAAAGCTCATGTACTAATCATAGTGCAATGCTGCATCCCAATGACGAGGAGGACCTTGCACTCGCCACGAGTGGATGAATCCAACTAAATTGCAACTAAAGTATACAACAAGCCTCTGCTTTAAGACCTTTCAGGTAGCAAAGTGAGAACGGGAAAGGCAGTGAGAGTTGTTCACTTTGCAACCATAGACAGAGCGCCTGAAGAGCTAGGGACAGAGGCTCTTAACACTGGACAGGAGGCAGTGACCAAAACCACCCCAAAGAAAAGGAAATGTAAGAAGGCAAAATGTTTGTCTGAGGAGGACTTACAAATAGCTGAGAAAAGAAGAGAAGTGAAAAGCAAAGGAGAAAAGGAAAAATATACCCATCTGAATGCAAAGTTACAGAGAATAGCAAGGAGAGATAAGAAAGCCTTCTTAAGTGAACAATGCAAAGAAAAAGAGGAAAACAATAGAATGGGAAAGGCTAGAGATCTTCAAGAAAATTAGAGATACCAAGGGCTTCCCTTGTAGCTCAGTTGGTAACGAATCCACCTACAATGCAAGAGACCTGGGTTTGATTCCTGGGTTGGGAAGATCCCCTGGAGAAGGAAATGGCAACCCACTCCAGTATTCTTGCCTGGAGAATCCCATGGACTGTAGCCTTCCAGGCTCGTCTATCCATGGGGTCACAAGAGTAGGACACAACTTAGTGACTAAACCACCACCACCAGAATATGAAGGGAACATTTCATGCAAGATCAAATCAGATCAGATCAGTTGCTCATCGTGTCCGACTCTCCGCGACCCCATGAATCGCAGCACTCCAGGCCACAATTAAGAACAGAAACAGCAAGGACCTAACAGAAATGGAAGAGATTAAGAAGAGGTGAGAAGAATACACAGAAGAACTTTACAAGAAGATATTAATGACTGGAATAACCATGATGGTGTGATCACTCACTTACAGCCAGATACCCTGGGGTGTGAAGTAATGTGGGCCTTAGGAAGCATCACTAGGAACAAAGCTAATAGAGGTGATGGAATTCCAGTTGAGCTATTTCAGATCTTAAAGGATGGTACTACTAAACTTCTGTACTCAAAATGCCAGCAAATTTGGAAAGCTCAGCAAATTTTGGAAAGCCTGGGAATGGCCATAGGACTGGATAACATCAGTTTTCATTCCAATCTCAAAGAAAGACAATGCCAAAGAATGCTCAAACTACTGCACAATTGCACTCATCTCACACGCTAATAAAGTAATGCTCAAAATTCTCCAAGCCAGGCTTCAACAGTACATGCACTGTGAACTTCCAGATGTTCGAGCTGGTTTTAGAAAAGGCAGAGGAACCAGATATCAAATTGCCAACATCTGTTGGATCATACAAAGAGCAAGAGAGTTCCAGAAAAACATCTACTTCTGTTTTATTGAAAGCCAAAGCCTTTGATTGTGTAGATCACAACAAACTGGAAAATTCTTAAAGAGGTGTGCATACCAGACCACCTTACCTGCCTCCTGAGAAATCTGTATGCAGGTCAAGAAGTAACAGTTAGAACTGGACATGGAACAACAGACTGGTTCTGAATTGGGAAAGGAGTACATCAAGGCTGCATATTGTCACTGTGTTCATTCAACTTATATGCAGAGTACATCATGAGAAATGCTGGACTGGATGAAGAACAAGCTGAAATCAAGACTGTTAGGAGAAATATAAACAACTTCAGATATGGTGATGACATCACCCTTATGGCAGAAAGCAAAGAGGAACTAAAGAGCCTCTTGATGAAGGTGAAAGAGGAGAGTGAAAAAGCTGGCTTAAAATTCCAAATTCAAAAAACTAAGATCATGGCATCCAGTCCCATCACTTCATGGCAAATAGATGAGGAGACAACAGAAACAGTGACAGACTTTATTTTGGGGGGGTCTAAAATCACTGGATCATGGAAAAAGCAGGAGAGTTCCAGAAAAACATCTATTTCTGCTTTATTAACTATGCCAAAGCCTTTGACTGCATGGATCACAATAAACTGTGGAAAATTCTGAAAGAGATGGGAATACCAGAGCACCAGATCTGCCTCTTGAGAAATTTGTATGCAGGTCAGGAAGCAACAGTTAGAACTGGACATGGAACAACAGACTGGTTCCAAATAGGAAAAGGAGTTCGTCAAGGCTGTATATTGTCACCCTGTTTATTTAACTTATATGCAGAGTACAGCATGAGAAATGCTGGACTGGAAGAAACACAAGCTGGAATCAAGATTGCCGGGAGAAATATCAATAACCTGATATGCAGATGACACCACCCTTAGGGCAGAAAGTGAAGAGGAACTGAAAAGCCTCTTGATGAAAGTGAAAGTGGAGAGTGAAAAAGTGGGCTTAAAGCTCAACATTCAGAAAATGAAGATCATGGCATCCGGTCCCACCACTTCATGGGAAATAGATGGGGAAACAGTGGAAACAGTGTCAGACTTTATTTTTCTGGGCTCCAAAATCACTACAGATGGTGACTGCAGCCATGAAATTAAAAGATGTTTACTCCTTGGAAGGAAAGTTATGACCAACCTAGATAGCATATTCAAAAGCAGAGACATTACTTTGCCAACAAAGTTCCGTCTAGTCAAGGCTATGGTTTTTCCTGCTGTCATGTATGGATGTGAGAGTTGGACTGTGAAGAAGGCTGAGAGCCAAAGAATTGATGCTTTTGAACTGTGGTGTTGGAGAAGACTCTTGAGAGTCCCTTGGACTGCAAGGAGATCCAACCAGTCCATTGTGAAGGAGATCAGCCCTGGGATTTCTTTGGAAGGAATGATGCTAAAGCTGAAACTCCAGTACTTTGGCCACCTCATGTGAAGAGTTGACTCATTGGAAAAGACTCAGATGCTGGGAGGGATTGGGGGCAGGAGGAGAAGGGGACGACAGAGGATGAGGTGGCTGGATGGCATCATTGACTCAATGGACGTGAGTCTGAGTGAACTCCAGGAGTTGGTGATGGACAGGGAGGCCTGGCGTGCTGCGATTCATAGGGTCGCAGAGTCGGACACGACTGAGCGACTGATCTGATCTAATCTGATCTGAAAATCACTGCAGATGGTGACTGCAGCCATGAAATTAAAAGATGCTTATTCCTTGGAAGAAAAGCTATGACCAACCTAGCTGCTGCTGCTGCTGCTAAGTCGCTTCAGTCCTGTCCAACTCTGTGCGACCCCATAGATGGCAGCACACCAGGCTACCCCGTCCCTGGGATTCTCCAAGCAAGAACATTGGAGTGGGTTGTCATTTCCTTCTCCAATGCATGAAAGTGAAAAGTGAAAGTGAAGTCGCTCAGTCGTGTCCGACTCTTAGCAACCCCATGGACTGCAGCCTACCAGGCTCCTCCATCCATGGGATTTTCCAGTCAAGAGTACTGGAGTGGGGTGCCATTGCCTTCTCCAGACCAACCTAGACAGCATATTAAAAAGCAGAAACATTACTTTGCCAACAAAGGTCTGTCTAGTCAAAGCTATGGTTTTCTCAATAGTCATGTTTGGATGTGAGAGTTGGACTATAAAGAAAGCTGAGTGCTGAAGAATTGATGCTTTTGAACTGTGGTGTTGGAGAAGACTCTTGAGAGTCCCTTGGACTGCAAGGAGATCCAACCAGTCCATCCTAAAGGAGATCAATCTTGAATACTCATTGGAAGGACTGATGCTGAAGCTTAAACCAATACTTTGGTTAACTGATGCCAACAACTGACTCCTTAGAAAAAACTCTAATGCTGGGAAAGATTGAGGGCAGGAGGAGAAGGGAATGACAGAGGATGAGATGGTTGGATGGTATCATTGACTCTATGGACATGAGTTTGAGCAAGCTCTGGGTGTTGGTGATGGACAGGGAAGCCTGGCGTACTGCAGTCCATGAGGTCTCAAAGAGTCAGACACGACTGAGCACGTGAACTGAACTTAACTGACTGGACAGCGAGGAGATCAGACCAGTCAATCCTAAAGGAAATCCACCCTGAATATTCATTGGAAGGACTGATGATAAAGCAGAAGCTCCAATACTTCGGCCACCGATGATGTGAAGTCTCTACTCATTGGAAAAGAAAGACCTTGATGCTGGGAAATACTGAGGGCAGGAGGAGAAGGGGGTGACAGAAGGTGAGGTAGTTGGATGGCATCACTGACTCAATGGACATGCGTTTGAGCAAACTCCAGGAAATGGTGAAGAACAGGGGAGCCTGGTGTGCTGAAGTCCATGGTGTTGCAAAGAGTCAGACGTGACTTAGTGGCTGAACAACAAGCAGTCCTGTACTTGCTGTCTAAAGGCTCTAATTCACTCTTTGCCAGAGCAGCCCCACCTTTAGGACTCACCATCCTGTAGGAGATGATGGCAAATAAGCCTGCCTGGAGCTGGACAAGAGAATCCTGCCACACTTGGTAAACATACCAAGCCCTGAAGTCCTAACAAGGCCCAGAGAGAGGAGCCTGGCTCTCCTTCTACCTTGAACATTGAAGGCAAGCCACATTTGCATCTAAAAGGTCCATTCCCTTCTCTGGGACTCTAGCTATACTTTTCTGTTACATAAGACGAGCAGGTCCTGGTGCCAGGAGCCCTTTACACTCCCTGAAATCCTTGAAGATCCCAAAGAGCTTGGTTTATGTAGGTTCTATCTCTATTTCACTGAATTAGAAATTCAGATTGGGAACTAAAAAAAAAATTATTTATTGTAACACAACCCAACAATAAGCCCATGAACAAAAATAAAATACTTTTAGGAAAAGTAACTGTGTTTCCCAAACCACACACACACAAAACCACTGGGAAGCACAGGATTGTTTTGCTTTTTTGCAAAGCTCTTTAATGTCTGGTTTAATAGAAGATAGCTGGATTCTTATATATGCTTCTGTATGCAGTCTGTTGCAATACATAAGTCATATTGCCTCTAGAAAACTCAACTGTACATTCATGAGGGAATGAATGAAAAAGGCAAATAATGCAAATAGTTTTGACTCCCCACGTCAAAGTGTCCCCAGACTCTACTCTGAGAATTTCTGCCCTAAGCCAATCACAGAACACGCTGCACTTCCCTGTTGTGTGTGCCTTCTCTCTGAGCTTCTAGCCAGGCCTATATTTTTTCTTTTTTAATTTATTTTACTGAGGCGTAGCTGATTTACAATGTTGTGCTAATTTCCACTGTATAGTAAAGTGATTTAGTTATATACATAATAGACATTCTTTTTCATATTCTTTTCCATTATGGTTTATCACAGGATATCAAATATGGATCCCTATGCTATACTGTAGGACCTTATTGCTTATTCAGTCTATATATAATAGTTTGCATCTGCTAATCCCCAATTCCTAATCCATCCCTCTTGACAACCACAAGTCTGTTGTCTATGTCTGTGAGTCTGTTTCTGTTTCATTTGTGTCGTATTTTAGATTCCACAGGTAAGTGATACCACATGGTATGTTTTTCCCTTTCTGACTTCACCTAGGATAATAATCTTTAGAATCATCCTGTTCCTGAAAATTGCGTAATTTCATTCTTTTTTACGGCGGAGTAGCAGTCCATTGTGTGTTGCTGTTCAGTCACCCAGTTGTGTCCGACTCTTTGCGACGCCATGGACTGCAGCACGCCAGGTCTGTCTGCCACTCACCATCTCCCAAAGTATGCCCAAGTTCACGTCCAATGAATGCGTGTGTATATATATATACAAATACACACACACACACACACACACACACACCTCATCTTCTTTATCCATTCATCTGTTGATGGACATTTAAGTTTTTTGCAAGTCTTGACTGTTATGCATAGTGCTGCTGTGAACGGAAGAGTGCATGCATCATTTTGAATTATAGTTTTCTCTGGAGATACATGGTCAAGCCCATCATGACTGTTACCTTCCTGAGACTCAGGCTCTGATTCTGCATTCCTCTACCCACAGGTTGGGAAAATTCTCCACCTTCTTTGAATCCTAAAAGTGCTTTGTTTCTACCTTTCATGTGTTACACATCAGTTGGTAGTTTGTGAGGGAGTCATCCAGCCACATTTTATGCAACGAGGTAAATCAACCACATTAAAAAAAAAAAAATCCCATTGCTCATAAGTTACACTTCTAACTCTCAAAGTCATTGGTGATCTGGGTCTTCCTCAACTCTCCACCCCATTTCACAGCACTCTCCCCACCCTGCCTTTGTTCACCATGCTTCAGACCCAGTGGCCTCCTTTCTTGTTCCTAGGACCTGCCAGCCTCTCTGCCACCTCTGGAATGCTCTCCTGATACTCCTTATAAGGCTGATTCACTCTCAGCCTTAAACTCTCAACGCAAATGTACGTCTTCAAAGAGGAGCTCAATGACCACCCTGTTCAACATGGCCTCACTGAAACCTTCTCACTCATCACTCTATTTCTTTCATGTGACTTCCGATGAGTCATAAGTATTTATTTGTGGAGTTTTTGTATGTCTTCCTTATAACCTCCATGAGGCAGAAATTTTGTAGGGTGTTTTTCACCACTGTGTGACACTACATAGGGCACAGCACTTGTAGGTACTCAATAAATATGAAATAGGTACTGAATAAATAAACTATTGGTCCAAGATTTGGTAAATGGCGTAAGTGGGCTTCCCAGGTGGCACTAGTAAAGAACCTGCCTGCCAATGCAGGTGGCACATAAGAGACACGAGTTCAATCCCTGGGTCAGGAAGATCCCCTGAATGAGGGCATGGCAACCCACTCAGTATTCTTGCCAGAGCATCCCAAAGAGAGAGGAGACTGTGGGCTAAGAATCAGACACGACTGAAGTGACGGCACATACACACATAAGGTGAGTCCCCTTTCCTGCTTCAGTATCAGAAAAGGTAAAGGACAGTGACCCCACTGAGGCCTGAGGGTGAAATATGTAATCTCATTGTCAGGATTCCACCTGGCAATTTCCACAGCTCACACTCAATGATCTTTCTCAAGTGTAAACTAGTCCCTTATGCTCTCCTCCAGTCTTTGCCGGTTGATTCTCTTCAAGTATTAATGGCTATCACTATCTCCTCAGTCCACCCTCTCCTTAATTCTTTGCTGATTCTCCACCTTTTCCTACTAGGGGGAAAAAAAGTCTTTCTCCATGAGTGCTAATTGCTATAAGGACACATGCAGGAATTAGCAAAACTTGTAAGAATTCTGAAATCGTACAGAGATTTTTAATTACAGTCCTTGGTTCATAACTTCTCACTCTCTTAAGAGGGAGCTTCATGGGGCTTCTGTCTGCCTTGAGAAATGGACTCACCAAACTTCTTTCCAAAACATCTTCACATCGTAGCCTGCTAAGGTCATCCTTGTCTCAAATAGACACCTTGTATTTCAAAGGATTTTTGTACAGTGGCATCCCCAGTTCTCTGGGGTCTACCATTCTCTCTTCCACTGCCTGTGGCTTCTGGCTGGTAGGCAAAGATGGCTCTTACAACTGGTCGAAGGCAACCACTGATGTATCAGTAGCCAGCTAACATATCAAAATAATCATCTTCTGTGCCCTTTTTGGCCAGAATGCCAGTGTGTGCCCTCTCCCAGACACGTCACAAATCCTTGCCAGTGAATTGATTGAATTGTAGAGAGCTATGCTCAGTTGGTCTTTACGGTTATAATACTTTCAAAGCTTGTAAACATGCTTGAGATTACAGTACAGTGGGTGATGTTATATGCATGCAGACTGGGAGAAACAGCTTCTAGCCATTTAAAATGTTTAGCACATCCTAAAGAAATTCCATTCCACTGCCTCTTACCATGAAAGTGCCAGCATGCTGGAAGGTGGGAGAGAATTATCTACCCATGTCCACTGTCAGTATCCCATCTTGAACTTCTTTATTGTCATTGTTTTGCTGTGAGCTGTTTGGCAAGCTGTTTTGAAAGGCTCCAGGTTGTTAAATTCAAGAAACTCATGTAAGAAGCCGAGAGAAGAACAATCACAGCAACAATAAAACACAGGCTCATCCTGGCATGGTACGTTCCCTCTCCTGTTCCATCCCTCTCCCCTAGACATTACCCCCTGCCTCCAACAAGCAGGAGACCTGCACTTCATTGATGGAACCCGGAATGCTATGCCTGCAGGGCCCGTATTGGTATTGCTCAAGGACTGTCTGGGCCAGGCCAAGAGAGCTGAACTAGATGTTTAAGGAGCAGAGAGACAGTGATCAGCCCACATGTGGGAAGAGGCAGCACATAAAGCCTTAGGGTTTTCAGGATCCTTCCACATTCATCACATTAAGTGATTCTTATAGGAAACCAGCAAGGATATCTCTCCTTAAAAGGAGCAGGAAGCTGATTGAGAAAGGTTCAGTGATTTGCCCGAGATTACAGAGCAAACAGATACAAAGCACCAGTTCTCAAGCCTAAGGATGCTGACTTCTGATGCAAGCCTTTCACATTAATAATAATCAACCCTGTTTGCAACATATACGATAGCCAAAGGTTAATATACCTGTTAGACATAGATACCTGCCCAATGCCCGACCCTAAATTTCACCTTACAGAGGGAATCTCAGTTTTGTTAAGGCCACAACAACCCCAGTCATGGATGACAAATAATTGATTCAAGCCAGTGGTTCTCAAAACCGAGAGTATCGGAATTATTCAGAGACTTTGTTAAAACACAAATCTCTTATTGAACATATCTTTTGCAAATGTTTGCTCCCGTTCAGTAGATTTTCTTTTCATCTTGTTGATGGCTTCCTTTGCTGTGCAAAAGCTTTTAAGTTTAATTAGGTCCAATTCATTTATTTATTATTTTATTTGCCTCTGAGAAGACAAATCTAAAATAATATTGGTACTTAGTTCAGTCGTGTCCGACTCTTTGCAACCCCATGGACTATAGCCTGCCAGGCTTCTCTGTCCATGGGATTCTCCAGGCAACGATATTGGAGTAGGTTGTCATGCCCTCCTCCCGGGGATCTTCCCGACCAATGGATCAGCCTCAGCGTCTCCTGCAGTGCAGGCAGATTCTTTACCACTGAGCCACTAGGGAAGCCTACACAAAAGTATTGCTATGACTTAAAGAGTACGTTGTCTATGTTCCCTTCTAGGAGTTTTATAATTTCCAGTTTTACATTTAGGCCTTTAGTCCATTTTGAGTTTATTTTGTATATGGTGTGAGACAGGGTCTAAAAAGGGGTTAATATCCAAAATATACAATCAGCTTACACAACTCAGTATCAGAAAAACAAACAACCCAAATTTAAAGTGGGCAGAAGACCTAATAGACATTTTTCCAAAGAAGATACACTGTTGGCTAACATGCACATGAAAAAATGCTCAGCGTCGCGAACCATCAAAGTGAAAATAAAATATCATCTCACACTTTTAAGAATGGCTATCATGAAAGAGACCACAAATAACAGATATTGGGTTGGATGTGGAGAAACAGAAATCTCATTCACTGTTGGTGGGAATGTAAACTGGTACAGTCGCTATGGAAAACAGTATGGAGATTCCTCAAAAACCTAAACATAAGACTACCATCTGACCCAGCAATTCCACTCCTGGGTATATATCTGAAGGAAATGGAAACACTAACTCAAAAAGGTGCAAGCATCATAATGTTCATTATACCACTATTTAAAGCAGCCAAGACATGGAAGCAATCAAAATGTCCATCAACAGATGAATGGATAAAGAAGTTGTGGTAGAAATAAAACACACACACACAATGGACTGTTACTCAGTCACATAAAAGAGTGAAATTTTGCCATTTGCAACAACATAAGTATACCTAGAAGGCATTATGATTAGTGCAATAAGTCAGGCACAGAAAGACAAATCTTCTATGTTATCACTTATATGTGGAAACTAAAAAATCAAACAAATGACTGAATATAACAAAATAGAAACAGACTCACAGATACAGAGAACAAAGCAGTGATTACCAGTGGAAGGGGAGTGAGGGGGGGCAAGATATGGGTTCAGACTACTATATAAAATAAGCAACAAACTACTGTATAAAATAAATAAGCACGAGGTATATTGTCTATCACAGAGAAATATAGCCAGTATTGTATAATAACTTTAAATGGAGTACCATCTATAAAAATATTGAAACACTATGCTGTACACCTGAAACTAATATGATGCTAAAAATCAACCATACTTCAACAACACACACACACACACACACACACACATATCACTGTCCCTACTCTTGAGGGTTCTGATTCAATAGGTCTGGGGTGGGGCCTAAGAATTTGCACGCCTATCAAGCCCCCAAGTCATGATGATGCCATTGGTCTGAAAGGCTCTCTTAGAGAATCACTTGGACAATATAATCATGGCAGTCCTGATCTCCAGCTCCCTTGTAGCCATGTATGGTTGTGGATACAAGCAGTTCTGTCAGTAAGGTAGCAGATGTTTGCTGGGAACTTCCAGGAACATTGTGAACACTGAGCTTTCTTAACAAAAAGGAAGAGTATGGTTAGTGCCACCTATCCCTTTTCCTGCTTTGGGCAGATAGGTGATGCCTGGAACTGTAGCAAGCATCCTATGTCCATTAGGCAGCAAGAGAGCACTGTGGGGTTGCAGGAAGGAGAGGTTGCAAAAAAGAAGAGTCTAGGTCACTCATGACATATGTGAACCCTGGACCAACTACCTCCGAATTTCCTTCTGTTTAGAAAGTTAGACAACCAAACATCTTATTGCTTAAACATCATTAGATTAAGGATCAGGTACATTGTTATTTATAACTAAAAGCAATCATGACCTATACAAAAAGTTTCTGCAAAACAATTTTTTAATCAGACAATGGAAATTGGTGCCTCCCAGTCTGCAAAGGGCTCTTCACATCCATCAGGACATTCAGTCAATCCCAGAGTAACCACGATGTTGGCATAAAACAATTTTCTGTTTTCTGGGAGGGATGCCTTACTTTAAAAGTTTGCAGTCCACTGCCAAAAATAAACTACACCTTGAAAAACACTATGCCTGACGAGTTACAGTTCAGAGGGTCGCAAAGAGTCAGACACGACTGTAGCAACTTAGCACACATGCACACGTGTGCTAGAAAACATGTTGTCTAAAATTAATACTGAATGAAAGATGTAGGCCAGAAGTGATGAAAACCGCCTAGAGATGGAGGCTAGTTTCAAACTTGTCGTTACAGACCTACCATGCCTGACACACAGCAATTGCCTCTAAAGACTGGATTCATTAAGCAAAACAAAACTTGACCTTCTATACACATGTTGCCAGATTAAAAAAGTGACCTATCACTAAGTATTCCAGAATGTGTCCCAGAGGGCAAAGGATCCATTAAATGCTTCTCCTAGAAGTACGAAACACGTGCTGATGTTGTAGTCCTTGAAGAAGTCCTACAGTAGAAGAATCCATTGTGTCCCATTTAATGCAAACTTTCCCAAACTTACTCAGCTCACATTTTCCACCATGATATCTACTCCTCTTTCAAAACACTTTGAGGAATGCTGACTTAATAAAATAGTAATCAAAAACGACTCTGCCTGTGGCTTGAGTAACACAGTAGAAAAACTATACAGCACCTGATCTGTTGGGCTTCAAAACCCCATTTCTGTCATATACAGCCATGAATTCTAAAATGTAATTTTTTCCCACATTTATCATTTTGGAAAGTCATCTCTTAGTATAACTGGCAGTATTTCTTTTTCTCAGTGTAAATAAAATAATGGTGAATCTTACAATCAATGCCACCATTAATTACTTATCAAACTGTAAAGCACTGTATATGACTTTGAGCTAGTCACTCAATCAGGGTGAACCTTAGTTTCCTTGTTGGTAAAACTGGGATATTAAAGGCCTCATTGGGTGGATATGAAAATGAAATAGAGAAGGGAATGACTACCCACTCCAGTATTCTTGCTTGGAGAATTCCGTGGACAGAGGAGCCTGGTGGGTCCACAGGGTCACAAAAAGTCAGACATAATTGATTGAGTGATTAACACACAACAATGTAAGTGCTCAGTAAAATGCTAGTTATCCTGGTAAAAATTTTAGAAACTCTGAAAATGCTCCCTGTTCCCCAAGTCCCTTCCTCACCTATCATTAATTCTTTCTTTAACAATGAATATTTTCCCCAAGATATGTTAAAATGCAAATCCTTCGGGGAGAGGGAACCACAGGCTGGCGGTCATGCTCAAGAATAAAGACTAATGAAAGATCCTCTTTTGCAGGCAGAGTTTGACAGAGAGAGTGGAAGGAGGTCCCAAGGCACAAAGGTATGTGAAGGCAGGGAAAGAAACTGGGCCACATCTAGTGAGGGATAAGAGCGGTAAGGGTGGAGGCATGTTCTGCACAGTTTTCCTCAGTGTTGAATCCAGACTTGTTTCCCCTGAGAGTCTCAGATTTCTCTTTGCTTGGAAACCGAGCATCCCTCAGAGGCATCAGCCCTTCAGAGGGCATCAGGTGTTCATGAATAGCCTCCCAAATGTGAGAAATCAGACACTGGGGAGGCTCCAGGAAGGGGGGCGGGTGGACGCAGAGACAAAAGATGGAGATGACCAGAGGCCAGTTTTGTCTCTTCATTCTGCTGGATATTTAGGCTAAGAAGCCAGAAGCAGGGAATCATCTGAACACTGAAAATTCTTAAAACTTAAAAACTACTGTTGAAAACCCAACACCCAAACTTTGAAGAAACCTCTTCTCTCTTTCCTTTGAACATTTAATTACAGGCCAGTATGTCCTTCATCAGGTTTCTCTGGTGGTGCAGTGGAATCTACCTGCAATGCAGGAGACACAGGTTCAATCCTGGGTCAGGAAGATCCCCTGGAGAAGGAAATGGCAACCCACTTGAGTATTCTTGCTGGGAAAATCTCATGGACAGAGGAATCTGGTGGGCTACAGTCCATGAGGTCACAAAGAGTCAGACACAACTGAGCACACACACAGACATATATACATGCACACCTGCCCTTCATCAGCAGCATCCTTTAAATAAATGGGGTCATCTTTCTGATGGAGCCCTTTTTCTTTTCCTAAGGAATCTTCAGAAAATACAACTAAGGAGGAGCAGAGAAGAAATATTTAAAGGATCAAGGACAGGTCTCAGGGGCACAAGAGCTCTAAGAGGTCCCAGCCATCTGCTGACTGACCTTGGACAAGTCACTTACCTTCACTGAGGTTCACCTGCAATGCAAAGGCAATGTCTTTCACCTTGTCTACTGCATGAAGATGACATATCTAATAATAAGGTGAAAGTGCTCAACAAAAAATAAGTAACTGAAAGAGGCAAGACAAACTATTGAAGATTAAAATTTATATTTCCTTTGTCCTAATAATTCCATATTTTAGAATTCAAGCCTATAAAAATATAAGTGTCTGATGAAAGGAATTATGGATGCAGATGTTTATTACAGTTCAGTTGGTATAGGAAGGGATGGAGGAAAGGAAAAGGAGAACAAATTTGAAAGTTATTTGAATGTTCCTCAACAGTGGACTGGCAACATAAATTTCTGGTATGTATCCATATGATGAAATATTATGAAGGTATTATTATTTGAGTGATATTTATATATCCTGACCTAGAGCATTTTCTCTGATATGTCTTTAAGTCAGAAAAGCAAATAATATGTAGAGTTTGGTTCTATTATCTTATTTTAAAAAATATAAGGGAAAAGAAATTTATACAGTTGTAAGAGCATTAAAATAAAGTGTGGAAAAATACAGACTGCACTGTTCGCATTGATTATCTGGGGAGGAGGGGATTAAAGAGGAAGATTATTAATGTTTCCTTCATGCACCTCTGAATTGTTTGATATGATAAAAATAAATATGCATAACTTTCATAATATGAAAAATCTAATAATGCTGAAGGAAGGGAGGGAGGGAACAGACAAGAGGGAGGAAAAGGGAGAAGAAAGGGGAAAAAAAGATAGAGAGATCTATGATTTTTGATCAAAATAGATAGAAATGCCTTACATGTTTACAGTTTCCAGGATCATGCCTGGTTCTTTATGGATATTAGGAATTTTAGGCATGGCATTGACCTAATAGATCATGACTCTGAATTACCTGTTTCTTCTCCCTTTAGAGAAGACTATGTTGTTAAAACTCAGGAAGGATTTTATTTTCCAAAATGAATGTCTATGCTATTTCCTTTGCATCTTAAATATGAGATTTCTTTGTCTACTGTCTTTACCTTTCTCTATATATGCGGGCTTGCCAGGTGGCTCAGGGGTAAAGAATCCACTTGTCAATGCAGGAAACTCAGGTCTAATCCCTGGGTCGGGAAGATCATCTGAAATAGGAAATGGCAACCCACCCGGAAAATTCCATGGACAAAGAAGCCTGGTGGGCTACAGTCCAGGGGGTCATAAAAAGTCATACACAACCGAGTGACTGAAGACTCACGCACACACGCACCAGAAACATGAGTTTCACATCTTCCTAGAGCTCTTAGGAGTTTTCCCCTAGAGGAGCAGACACAAGGAGGATCCTGTACTTCCACATCCTCGACAGCTGGACACCAGAGATGTGTGCACACCCTTGTTTCCTGGATACCACCCTGTCCTCAACTCAGCTCCCAGATTCCACTCCAGCAAAGTACAAACAGCTTAGTAGCTACCACAAGTAACTGCTGAGATTTTGCCAGTTGGAGATTTATATCATCAGCATAAAGTTTCGAAGGTCCTTGGAGGTATAATGATGCAGTTAGAAAACACTCAGGACTCCAAACACTTTTTAAAATGATAAAACACTGTGCTGGTGAAAGTGCAGAGAGAGGGACACACGTCCTACTGGTTTGAGGATAAACAGCTACCATATCTCTGAAAAGCAACTTTGTAATATAGCTGAAGGATCTTAAAAATATTTATATATTTTAAAGAAATTTTCTTTCCTAAGGAACTAATCAAGAAATAGCAAAAATATTTTTGTATATATGTATGTATCTCAAATGATTGTTATGGCAATTAATAAGCTAATTTATGAAAAGTGCTTAGAATAGTTATAGGTACCTAGAATGTCCTTTATAAGCATTAGGTAATAATAATAACTGTAGGTTCTTTCCCTTTTTTTTCTCCCTTACTTTTTTTTTAATTTATTTTTCTATTGAAGGATAATTGCTTTACAGAATTTTGTTGTTTTCTGTCACACCTCAACATGAATCAGCCATAGGTATACATATATCCCCTCCCTTTTGAGCCTCCCTCCCATCTCCCACTCCATCCCACCCCTCTAGATTGATTCAGAGCCCCTGTTTGAGTTTCCTGAGCCATACATCAAGTTTCCATTGGCCATCTATTTTACATATGGTAATGTAAGCTTCCATGTTACTCTTCCCATGCATCTCACCCTCTCCTCCCCTCTCCCCATGTCCATCAGTCTATTCTCTATGTCTGTTTCTCCACTGCTGCCCTGTAAACAAATTCTTCAGTACCATTTTTCCAGATTCCGTATAAACGCATTAGAATATGATATTTGTCTTTCTCTTTCTGACTCATTTCATTCTGTGTAATAGGTTCTAGGTTCATCCACCTCATCAGAACTGACTCAAATGTGTTCCTTTATATGGCTGGGTAATATTCCATTCTGTATATGTACCACAACTTCTTAATCCAGTCATCTGTCGATGTACGTCTAGGTTGCTTCCATGTTCTAGCTATTGTAAATAGTGCTGCTGTGAAAAATTGGATACATGTGTCTTTTTCAATTTTGGTTTCCTCAGGGTATATGCCAAGGAGTGGGATTGCTGGGTCATATCATGGTTTTATTCCTAGCTATGTAAGGAATCTCCATATTATCTTCCATAGTGGCTATATCAATTTACATTTTCACCAACAGTGCAAGAATGTTCCCTTTTCTCCACACTCTCTCCAATATTTATTGTTTGTAGACTTTTGATGATGGCCATTCTGACTAGTGTGAGGTTATATCTGATTGTGGTTTTGGTTTGCATTTCTCTAATAATGAGTGTGGAGAGATCTGACAGAATGTGGTCTACTGGAGAAGGGAATGGCAAACCACTTCAGTATTCTTGCCTTGAGAACCCCATGAACAGTATGAAAGGCGAAATGATAGGACACTGAAAGAGGAACTCCCCAGGTCAGTAGGGGCCCAGTATGCTACTGGAAATCAGTGGAGAAATAACTCCAGAAAGAATGAAGGGATGGAGCCAAAGCAAAACAATACCCAGCTGTGGATGTGACTGGTGATAGAAGCAAGGTCCGATGCTGTAAAGAGCAATATTGCATAGGAACCTGGAATGTCAGGCCCATGAATCAAGGCAAATTGGAAGTCGTCAAACAGGAGATGGCAAGAGTGAATGTCGACATTCTAGGAATCAGTGAACTGAAATGGACTGGAATGGGTGAATTTAACTCAGATGACCATTATATCTACTACTGCGGGCAGGAATCCCTCAGAAGAAATGGAGTAGCCATCATGGTCAACAAAAGAGTCCGAAATGCAGTCAGATCAGATCAGATCAGTCGCTCAGTCGTGTCCGACTCTTTGCAACCCCATGAATCGCAGCACGCCAAGCCTCCCTGACCATCACCAACTCCCAGAGTTCACCCAGACTCACGTCCATTGAGTCAGTGATGCCATCCAGCCATCTCATCCTCTGTTGTCCCCTTCTTCTCCTGCCCCCAATCCCTCCCAGCATCAGAGTCTTTTCCAATGAGTCAACTCCTCACATGAGATGGCCAAAGTACTGGAGTTTCAGCTTTAGCATCATTCCTTCCAAAGAAATCCCAGGGCTGATCTCCTTCAGAATGGACTGGTTGGATCTCCTTGCAGTCCAAGGGACTCTCAAGAGTCTTCTCTAACACCACAGTTCAAAAGCATCAATTCTTTGGCGCTCAGCCTTCTTCACAGTCCAACTCTCACGTCCATACATGACCACAGGAAAAACCATAGCCTTGACTAGATGAACCTTTGTTGGCAAAGTAATGTCTCTGCTTTTGAATATGCTATCTAGGGAAATGCAGTACTTGGATGCAATCTCAAAAACGACAGAATGATCTCTGTTCGTTTCCAAGGAAAACCATTCAATATCACAGTAATGCAAGTCTATGCCCCAACCAGTAATGCTGAAGAAGCTGAAGTTGAACGGTTCTATGAAGACCTACAAGACCTTTTAGAACTAACACCCAAAAAAGATGTCCTTTTCATTATAGGGAACTGGAATGCAAAAGTAGGAAGTCAAGAAACACCTGGAGTAACAGGCAAATTTGGCCTTGGAATATGGAATGAAGCAGGGCAAAGACTAATAGAGTTTTGCTAAGAAAACGCACTGGTCATAGAAAACACCCTCTTCCAACAACACAAGAGAAGATTCTACACATGGACATCACCAGATGGTCAACACCAAAATCAGATTGATTATATTCTTTGCAGCCAAAGATGGAGAAGCTCTATACAGTCAACAAAAACAAGACCAGGAGCTGATTGTGGCTCAGATCATGAACTCCTTATTACCAAATTGAGACTTAAATTGAAGAAAGTAGGGAAAACCACTAAACCATTCAGGTATGACCTAAATCAAATCCCTTATGATTATACAGTGGCAGTGAGAAATAGATTTAAGGGCCTAGATCTGATAGATAGAGTGCCTGATGAACTATGGACTGAGGTTCGTGACATTGTACAGGAGACAGGGATCAAGACCATCCCCATGGAAAAGAAATGCAAAAAAGCAAAATGGCTGTCTGGGGAGGCCTTACAAATAGCTGTGAAAAGTAGAGAAGTGAAAAGCAAAGGAGAAAAGGAAAGATATAAGCAGAGTACCAAAGAATAGCAAGAAGAGATAAGAAAGCCCTCCTCATAGATCAATGCAAAGAAATAGAGGAAAAAAACAGAATGGGAAAGACTAGAGATCTCTTCAAGAAAATTAGAGATACCAAGGGAACATTTCATGTAAAGATGGGCTCAATAAAGGATAGAAATGGTATGGACCTAACAGAAGCAGAAGATATCAAGAAGAGGTGGCAAGAATACACAGAAGAACTGTACAAAAAAGATCTTCATGACCCAGATAATCACAATGGTGTGATCACTGACCTAGAGCCAGACATCCTGGAATGTGAAGTCAAATGGGCCTTAGAAAGCATCACTACGAACAAAGCTAGTGGAGGTAATGGAATTCCAGTGGAGCTCTTTCAAATCCTGAAAGATGATGCTGTGAAAGTGCTGCACTCAATATGCCAGCAAATTTGGAAAACTCAGCAGTGGCCACAGGACTGGAAAAGGTCAGTTTTCATTCCAATCCCAAAGAAAGGCAATGCCAAAGAATGCTCAAACTACCACACAATAGCACTCATCTCACATGCTAGCAAAGTAATGCTCAAAATTCTCCAAACCAGGCTTCAGCAATACATCAACTGTGAACTTCCAGATGTTCAAGCTGGTTTTAGAAAAGGCAGAGGAACCAGAGATTAAATTGCCAACATCTGCTGGATCATGGAAAAAGCAAGAGAGTTCCAGAAAAAACATCTCTTTCTGCTTTATTGACTATGCCAAAGCCTTTGACTGTGTGGATCACAATAAACTGTGGAAAATTCTAAAAGAGATGGGAATACCAGACCACCTGACCTGCCTCTTGAGAAATCTGTATGCAGGTCAGGAAGCAACAGTTAGAACTGGACATAGAAATACAGACTGGTTCCAAATAGGAAAAGGAGTACGTCGAGGCTATATATTGTCACCCTGCTTATTTAATTTATATGCAGAGTACATCATGAGAAACGCTGGACTGGAAGAAACACAAGCTGGAATCAAGATTGCCGGGAGAAATATCAATAACCTCAGATATGCAGATGACACCGCCCTTATGGCAGAAAGTGAAGAGGAACTCAAAAGCCTCTTGATGAAAGTGAAAGTGGAGAGTGAAAAAGTTGGCTTAAAGCTCAACATTCAGAAAATGAAGATCATGGCATCCGGTCCCATCACTTCCTGGGAAATGGATGGGGAAACAGTGGAAACAGTGTCAGACTTTATTTTGGGGGGCTCCAAAATCACTGCAGATGGTGACTGCAGCCATGAAATTAAAAGACGGTTACTTCTTGGAAGGAAAGTTATGACCAACTAAATAGCATATTCAAAAGCAGAGACATTGCCAACAAAGGTTCGTCTAGTCAAGGCTGTGGTTTTTCCTGTGGTCATGTATGGATGTGAGAGTTGAACTGTGAAGAAGGCTGAGCGCCAAAGAATTGATGCTTTTGAACTGTGGTGTTAGAGAAGACTCTTGAGAGTCCCTTGGACTGCAAGGAGATCCAACCAGTCCATTCTGAAGGAGATCAGCCCTGGGATTTCTTTGGAAGGAATGATGCTAAAGCTGAAACTCCAGTACTTTGGCCACCTCATGTGAAGAGTTGACTCATTGGAAAAGACTCTGATGCTGGGAGGGATTGGGGGCAGGAGAAGAAGGGGACAACAGAGGATGAGATGGCTGGATGGCATCACTGACTCAATGGACGTGAGTCTGGGTGAACTCTGGGAGTTGGTGATGGTCAGGGAGGCCTGGCATGCTGAGATTCATGGGGTCACAAAGAGTCGGACACGACTGAGCAACTGAACTGAACTGAATAATGAGTGATGTTGAGCATCTTTTCATGTGTTTGTTAGCCATCTGTATGTCTTCTTTGGAGAAATGTCTGTTTAGGTCTTTTTCCCACTTTTTGATTGGGTTGTTTTTTTTCCTGGTATTGAGTTGTATGAGCTGCTTGTATATTTTGGAAATTAATCCTTTTCAGTTGTTTCATTTGCTATTATTTTCTCCCATTCTGAGGGTTGTCTTTTCACCTTTGTTATAGTTTCCTTTGCTATGTAAAAGCTTTTAAGTTTAACCAGGTCCCACTTGTTTACTTTTTTTTTTCCATTACTCTAGGAGGTGGGTCATAGAGGATCTTGCTTTGATCTATGTCATTGAGGGTTCTGCCTATGTTTTCCTCTAAGAGTTTTATAGTTTCTGGTCTTATGTTTAGGTTTTTAATCCATTTTGAGTTTATCTTTGTGTATGGTGTTAGGAAGTGTTCTATTTTATTCTTTTACATGTAGCTGTCCAGTTTTCCCAGCACCATTTATTGAAGAAGCTGTCTTTGGCCCATTGTATGTTCTTTCCTCCTTTGTCAAAAAATAAGGTACCCATAGGTGCATGGGTTTATTTCTGGGCTTTCTATCTTGTTCCACTGGTCTATATTTCTGTTTTTGTGCCAGTACCATACTGTCTTGATGACTGTAGCTTTGTAGTATAATCTGAAGTCAGGAAGGTTGATTCTTCCAGCTCCATTCTTCTTTCAGGACTGCTTTGGTTATTCTGGGTCATTTATGTTTCCATGTGAATTGTGAAAAGTTTTGCTCTAGTTCTGTGAAAAGTGCCATTGACAATTTGATAGGGATCACACTGAATCCATACTTTGCATTTGGTAGTATAGTCATTTCCACAATATTGATTTTTCCTACCCAGGGACATGGAATATCTCTCCATCTGTTTATGTAATCTTTTATTTCTTTCATTAGTGTCTTATAATTTTCTGTGTACAGTTCTTTTGTCTCCTTAGGTAAGTTTATTCCTAGATATTTAATTCTTTTTGTTGCAATGGTGAGTGAGATTGATTCCTTAATTTCTCTTTCTGATTTTTCATTGTTAGTATATAGAAATGCAAGTGACTTTTGTGTATTGATTTTGTGTCCTGCAACTTTCCTAAATTCACTGATTAGCTCTAGTAATTAGCTCTAGTAATATTATCTTTAGGGTTTCCTATGTACAGTATCATGTCATCTGCAAACAGTGAGAGCTTTACTTCTTCTTTTCTGATCTAGATTCCTATTATTTTTCTTCTCTGATTGCTTTAGCCAGGACTTCCAGAACTATGTTGAATAATAGTGGTGAAAGTGGACACCCTTATCTTGTTCCTGATCTTAGGGGCAAATGCTTTCGGTTTTTCACCATTGAGAATAATGTTTGCAGTAGGCTTATCATATATGGCCCTTACTATGTTGAGGTAGATTCCTTCTATTCCTATTTTTTGAAGAGTTTTAATCATAAATGGGTGCTGAATTTTGTTAAAGGCTTTTTCTGCATCTATTGAGATGATCATATGGTTTTTATCTTTCAATTTGTTAAAATAGTGCATAACATTGATTTGCATATATTGAAGAATCCTTGCATTCCTGGAATAAAGCCAACTTGATCATGGTGTATGAGCTTTTTGATGTGTTGCTGAATTCTGTTTGCTAAAATTTTGTTGAGGATTTTTGCATCTATGTTCATCAGTGATATTGGCCTGCAGCTTTCTTCTTTGTGTGTTGTCTTTGTCTGGTTTTGGTAACAGAGTGATGGTGGCCTCATAGAATGAATTTGGAAGTGCTCTTTCCTCTGCAATTTTTTGAAAGAATTTTTGAAGGATAGGCATTAGCTCTTATCTAAATGTTTGACAGAATTCTCCTGTGAAACCATCTGGTCCTGGACTTTTGTTTTTTGGGAAATTTTTGATCACAGCTTCAATTTCAGTGCTTGTAATTGTGTTGTTCATAATTTCTATTTCTTCCTGGTTCAGTCTTGGAAGATTAAACTTTTCTAAGAATCTGTCCATTTCTTCCAGGTAATCAATTTTATTGCCATATAGTTGTTTATAATAGTCTCTTATAATCCTTTGTATTTCTGCATTGTTTGTTGTAACCTCTCCTTTTTCATTTCTAATTTTGTTCATTTGATTCTTCTCTTTATTTTTTTCTTGATGAGTCTGGCTAAAGGTGTGTCAATTTTATCTTCTCAAAGAACCAGCTTTTAGTTTTATTAATCTTTACTATTGCTTCTTTCATTTCTTTTTCATTTATTTCTGCTTGGATCTTTATGATTTCTTTCTTTCTACTAATTTTGGAGTTTCTTTGTTCTTCTTTTTCCATTTGTTTTATGTATAAAGTTAGGTTGTCTACTCGATGTTTTTCTTGTTTCTTGAGGTTAGATTGTATTGCTATAAACTTCCCTCTTAGAACTGCTTTTGCTCCATCCCATAGGTTTTGAATTGTCATGTTTTCATTGCTGTTTGTTTCTAGAATTTTTTTAATTTCCCTTTTGATTTCTTCAGTAACCTGTTGGTTAATTAGAAACATGTTGTTTAATCTCCATGTGTTTTTGTTTCTTACAGTTTTTTTTTTCTTGTAATTGATATCTAGTCTCATAGAATGTGGTCAGAAAAGATGCTTGATATGATTTCAATTTTCTTAAATTTACTGAGGTTTGATTTGTGACCCAAGATGTGGTCTATCCTGGAGAATGTTCCATGTGCAATTGAGAAGAAGGTGTATTCTTCTGTATTTGGATGAAATGTCCTGACAATATCCATGAGATCCATCTCATCTAACGTATGATTTAAGACTTGTGTTTCCATATTAATTTTATGTTTTGATGATCTGTCCATTGGCGTGAGTGGGTGTTAAAGTCTCCCACTATTATTGTGTTACTGTCAATTTCTTCTTTTATGTCTGTTAGCATCTCTCTTATGTATTGAGGTGCTCCCATGTTGGATGCATGCTGCTGCTGCTGCTGCTGCTGCTAAGTCACTTCAGTCATGTCCGACTCTGTGTGACCCCATGGACTGCAGCCTACCAGGCTTCTCCGTCCATGGGATTCTCCAGGCAAGAACACTGGAGTGGGTTGCCATTTCCTTTTCCAATGCATGAAAGTGGAAAGTGAAAGTGAAGTCACTCAGTCGTGTCCAACTCTTAGCGACCCCATGGACTGCAGAGGTCCAGGCTCCTCCATCCATGGAATTTTCCAGGCAGCAGTATTGGAGTGAGGTGCCATTGCATAGATATTTACAATTGTTATGTCTTCCTCTTGGATTGATTCCTTGATCATTATGTAGTATTCTTCCTTATCTCTTGTAATCTTCTATATTATAAGGTCTGTTTTGTCTGATATGAGGATTGCTACTCCAGCTTTCTTTTGCTTCCCATTTGTATGGAATATATTTTCCATCCTCTCACTTTCAGTCTATATGTGTCTTTAGGTCTGAAGTGGGTTTCTTGTAGACAGCATATATATAGGTCTTGTTTTTTAATTCATTCAGCCAGTCTGTGTCTTTTGATTTGAGCATTTAATCCACTTACATTTAAAGTAATTATTGATATATTTATATTCCTATTGCCATTTTCTTAATTGTTTTGGGTAGATATTGTAGATGTTTTTTCTTATCTTATTTCTTGACTATATAAGTCCCTTTAGCATTTGTTGTAAAGCTGGTTTGGTGGTACTGAATTCTTAACTTTTGCTTGTCTGAAAAGCTTTTTATGTCTCCATAATTTTGAATGACATCCTTGCCAAGTACTGTAATCTTAGTTGTAGATCTTTCCCTTTCAATACTTTAAATATATCCTGCCATTCCCTCCTGGCATGCAGAGTTTCTGCTGAAAGATCAGCTGAGATTTGTGCTGAGTTTTTGTTTGTTTGCTTGTTTTTCCTCTGATGAGTGAGGCTGAGAGAGGCGGTAACCCTATTTGCTGATGATAGGGTTTGTATTTTTGTTTTGTTTGTTGTTTAGGTGAGGCGTCCTGCACAGGGTGCTACTGGTGGTTGAGTGATGCCAGGTCTTGCATTCAGGTGACTTCCTTTGTGTGAGTTCTCACTGTTTGATACTCCCTAGGATTAGTTCTCTGGTAGTCTAAGGTCTTGGAGTCAGTGCTCCCACTCCAAAGGCTCAGGGCTTGATCTCATGGGAAGAAACTCACAATGTGCCATCAAGGAGAATTTGTGCATCTGAAGAGCTGTCTGGATTGGAAAACAGAGGTGTTCCCTGTGTTCAGAGCTTCTTTGACAATCTTTTCAATCTCTGCCTCCTTTTTAAATCTTCTAAAATACCCTCATATTATATTTATAACTCAGAAAATATTTTAAAATATAGAAGTCAATCTTAAAGAAATAACATAAAATTATTAATTATTTAAAATGCTTTATGCCCCAAGATGTTCATATTATCCTTTACAATTGTGAACAAACTGTAAATAACTTCCATGTACAACAATAAGAAATTGATTAAGTAAATGACGATGCCTCCTTACAACTGAGCCCTGGGCAGAAATTAAAAATGATCAGTTCATTTCAGTCACTCAGTTTTGTCTGACTCTTTGCAACACCATGGACTGCAACATAACAGGCTTTCCTGTCCATCACCAACACCCAGAGCTTGCTCAAACTCATGTCCGTCGAACTGATGATGCCATCCAACCATCTCATCCTCTGTCGTCCCCTTCTCCTGCCTTCAATTTTTCCCAGCATCACGGTCTTTTCCAATGAGTCAGTTCTGCACATCAGGTGACCAAAGTATTGAAGTTTCAGCTTCAGCATCAGTCCTTCCAATGAATATTCAGGACTGATTTCCTTTAGGACTGACTGGTTTGATCTCCTTGCAGTCCAAGGGACTCTCAGGAGTCTTCTCCAACACCACAGTTCAAAACCATCAATTCTTTGGCACTCAGCTTTCTTTATAGTCCAACTCTCACATCCATACATGACTACTGGAAACACCATAGCTTTGACTAGATGCACTTTTGTCAGCAAAGTAATGTCTCTGCTTTTTAATATCCTGTCCAGGTTTGTCATAGCTTTCTTCCAAGCAATAAGTATCTCTTAATTTCATGGCTGCAGTGATTTTGGAGCCCAAGAAAATAGTCTGTCACTGTTTCCATTGTTTTCCCATCTATTTGCCATGAAGTGATGGCACTGGATGCCATGATCTTCGTTTTTTGAATGCTGAGTTTTAAACCAGCTTTTTCACTCTCCTCTTTCACTTTCATCAAAAGGCTCTTCAGCTCCTCTTCACTTTCTGCCATAAGGGTGGTGTCATCTGCATATCTGAAATGTGTATTAAAAATGATGATGATCCTGAGGAAATTTTAATAACTTTTGGAGATGCTAATATTTCTAAGTTAGGAGGGGGGGAAAGGGATATAAGATGACATACATATACTTTCAACTGTGGTCCAAAAAAAAAAAAAGTGCATGGGAGCCTGGGTAGCAGCCTGGAAGAAATTGTAACAAAATGTTAGCTAATACTTTCTTCCTACACCTAAATCTCACCCCCTTAAAGGGATACAGTAAATTTCAAGATATATAAACTTTCAGAGAATAACTAGATGACAGTTTACTAAGGCTCAGAATAGCTCTCTGCACTTGTGAACAGTGGAGGTAATGGTAATGATGGTGGCCTTTTCACCACAGTGTTGCGAAGTGATTGTCTTCCAATTAAAATAAATTAATTAAGAAAAAAAAAAAACAGTCTCCTTTTCATCCTGAGTATATTGTGGCCTTAAGAGGTAAAGAGACTTGTGTGAGACACTCAGCAAAATTCTACCAAAACAGACCCCAAACCTCCAAATTCCCTTGCTCTGGACCAGAATTTCCCCCTCCCCTGAGTATTTTTTTTTTGCTTTGTCCTCTCCAGTCCCATTTTTCCTTTTGGAAACAGCTGAAAGTATCACTTTCATATTTAAAAATGCAAGTTACTGCCATGTGCCCAAAGTAATAAATGTTTTAGAGTTTCAATTAAATTAAATGTAGAAAAGCTGAATCCTTTTTCTGCATCTAATGATTCGCACAGACCTGTTACCCCACTATCCATTAATTCTAACAAGGTCAGCTCAGTACAGGAGACTCCTCGTGACTGTGTAATGAACCTGGACTGGGTGTGCCTTAAGCAGACCTGCAGAGAGACCTGAAGCCAAGGTCTCTGGAGTTTCTGTGCTATTTCTCTCATCCATCAAAACTCAGGCCTGAGTAGAGGGCAGTTCATACCCGCGAAGGCCAGAGGTGCTAGGGAAATGTGTCTGAGACTTACACATCTAGCTTAGAAGTCAGGAAGCTCCAGCGCTCGTTTCTCCTGATGCTTGAGCACAATGGTCTTCCATAGTTTGTTTGCCAAGAGTTGTTTGTGTCTCCCAAGCTAGAATCTCTACTTCTTAAAGGACGACTCCCTAGTACTTATTGGCCATCTACTCTGTGTCAAGCACAATGCTAGACAATATTATTATCACCATCTTGCAGATGAGGAAAATCACTGTCAACCTCAGAGTGGGCAACCTTAAGCAGCTTGCCTAAGGACACACATTTATGATAATAAGTAGCAGGGATGGAATTTGAGCCCTGAATCCAAGCCCCATAGTCTTAACTACAAAGTTTTTCCTCTCTCTTCTCTTAACCATTCCAAATGGATTGGAGACAGAGAGCTCTGGACAGGGTCCATCTTGTTCCCTGTGGCATCTCCAGTGAATCTTATATGATGAAGATTAAATGAGATAATGGAAGAAAAGCCCCTTGACAGAGTGTAGAGATTATTGGTGCTAACACATAAACAAACATGATTATAGTGCTGGGCACTTAGTAGTGCCCATTAATCTAAATAGATCATTAACTACTTAAAATGAAAGAACTTTACATCTTGACTTCAGAAAACACCTGTCTCAACCCTCTAATTGGTATGGAGAGGAAAATAATTTGGTTAGGAGGATGAAACTAATTAAAAACAGAAAAGGGGTTGAGTTCAAGTCTGTTCTGTCTTCTCTTCCCCAGTGGCTTTAAAAGCCAGCTGTCTGTAGTGCTGGGGCTTTGTAAGGCTTGCAGGGAGTCCCTACAGAATGAAGAAGATGATAAGGAGGGACTAAAGTCCTCCATAATATTGTCCCTCCAACCAGGGTTGTTCAGCCTTTATCCATTTTTAAACTAGGCTTCTGTACAGTACCTCATGGCTCAGATGATAAAGCATCTGCCTGCAAAGCAGGAGACTGGGGTTTGATCCTTTGATCGGGAAGATACCCTGGAGAAGGAAATAGGGAATTCATAGACAGAGGAGCATGGCAGGCTACAGTCCATGGGGTCGCAAAGAGTTAGACACAGCTGAGCATCTAACACTTTTCTGTATAGTTCATGTGACAGAGGGTTCTACTGAATAAAAAAAAAAATTCAAAAAGTAGACTTTATATTTATTTCACCATTGGATCATATAGAACTATATAGAGAAATATGAGAGATTTTACACACCCCTCTCAAAACTGATAGATCAACAAGAACAAAAAATAAAGATATAGAAGATGTTCTTAATGCAATGAATAACCTCAGTTCAGTTCAGTTCAGTCGCTCAGTCATGTCCAACTCTTTACGACCCCATGAATCGCAGCACGCCAGGCCTCCCTGTCCATCACCAACTCCCAGAGTTCACTCAGACTCACATCCATCAAGTCAGTGATGCCATCCATCTCATCCTCTGTCATCCCCTTCTCCTCCTGCCCTCAATCCCTCCCAGCATCTGAGTCTTTTCCAATGAGTCAACTCTTCACATGAGGTGGCCAAAGTACTGGAGTTTCAGCTTTAGCATCATTCCTTCCAAAGAAATCCCAGGGCTGATCTCCTTCAGAATGGACTGGTTGGATCTCCTTGCAATCCAAGGGACTCTCAAGAGTCTTCTCCAACACCACAGTTCAAAAGCATCAATTCTTTGGCGCTCAGCCTTCTTCACAGTCCAACTCTCACGTCCATACATGACCACAGGAAAAACCATAGCCTTGACTAGATGAACCTTTGTTGGCAAAGTAATGTCTCTGCTTTTGAATATGCTATCTAGTTGTCATAACTTTCCTTCCAAGGAGTAAGTGTCTTTTAATTTCATGGCTGCAGTCACCATCTGCAGTGATTTTGGAGCCCAGAAAAATAAAGTCTGACACTGTTTCCACTGTTTCCCCATCTATTTGCCATGAAGTGATGGGACCAGATGCCATGATCTTCGTTTTCTGAATATTGAGCTTTAAGCCAACTTTTTCACTCTCCACTTTCACTTTCATCAAGAGGCTTTTGAGTTCCTCTTCACTTTCTGCCATAAGGGTGGTGTCATATGCATATCTGAGGTTATTGATATTTCTATGGGAATGGTCTTGATCCCTGTCTCCTGTACAATGTCACGAACCTCAGTCCATAGTTCATCAGGCACTCTATCTATCAGATCTAGGCCCTTAAATCTATTTCTCACTTCCACTGTATAATCATAAAGGATTTGATTTAGGTCATACCTGAATGGTCTAGTGGTTTTCCCTACTTTCTTCAATTTAAGTCTCAATTTGGTAATAAGGAGTTCATGATCTGAGCCACAGTCAGCTCCTGGTCTTGTTTTTGTTGACTGTATAGAGCTTCTCCATCTTTGGCTGCAAAGAATATAATCAATCTGATTTCGGTGTTGACCATCTGGTGATGTCCATGTGTAGTCTTCTCTTGTGTTGTTGGAAGAGGGTATTTGCTATGACCAGTGCATTTTCTTGGCAAAACTCTATTAGTCTTTGCCCTGCTTCATTCTGTATTCCAAGGCCAAATTTGCTGTTACTCCAGGTGTTTCTTGACTTCCTACTTTTGCATTCCAGTCCCCTATAATGAAAAGGACATCTCTAGACCTAGCAAAATAAGTGAAATTTAGCATCCAACAAATGAAGAGCATCAGTGCTTTCAAGCACTTATGTAACTTTTACCAAAAAAAAAAAAAAGACACAAAGGAAGATTTCAATATCTCAAAGAATCAACTTTATTTAGAATATGCTCTTTGTAGAACAAAATTAACAATTTTTAAGTACAGCTTAAAAATTCAATGTGACTGCAAACAAAAATGAAAAAATTGCTATTGAATAATCCTTGGGTTAAAGAGAAATCCAAGAATGAAATTATAAAACACTTAGGGACTCTCTCATAGTTCAGTTGGTAAAGAATCTGCCTGCAATGCAGGAGACCCTGGTCTATCCCTGTGTTGGGAAGATTCCCTGGAGAAGGGAAAGGCTACCCACTCCAGTATTCTTGCCTGGAGAAGTCCATGGACTGTATAGTCCATTGGGTTGCAGAGTCGGACATGAGTGAGTGACTTTCACTTTTGCTTTCTAATCAAAGAATAGTGAAATCAATGCATATTGAAACTTGTAGAAAATGGCAAAGCAGTAGTAAAAGGAAAATTATAGCTTTAAGTGGGCTTCCCAGGTGACTCAGTGGGTAAAGAATCCGCCTACAATGCAGGAGACACAGGAGAGATGAGTTCTACTGGAAGACATGAGTTTGATCCCTGGGTAAAGAAGATCCCTTAGAGGAGGGTGCGGCAACCCACTCCAGTATTCTTGTCTGGAGAATCCCATGGGTAGCGGAAACTGGTGGGCTGTAGGCCATAGGATTGCAAGGAGTTGGACATGACAAGCGACTAAGAACACATGCACACGTAGCTTTAAATATAATTAACAGAAACAATGAAAAGTTGAAATAGCAAGCTAAGTGTTCAACTTAAGAAAATAAAAGAGCATAAGATATACCAAAAGAGAGTAACATGAATTTTTAAAACTATAGAAACCAGTGAATAAAAAAAAATTTTTAATAACAAAAATGAAAAAATTCAAAATGGAGCTTGAAAATAGTAATAATGTGGGTAAACTGTAGAATGACTGATTTAAAAATTTAAAAGATACCATGCAAAGTTTTAAAACCACATGTTGATATCAAATATAATTTTTTTAATTATTAAATTCTTAACTATATGTGAATAAAATAAGACAATCTAAATCAAACATATAAATTTCTTAAACTATACATAATTACTGAAATTAGTACCAAAAAAGAAATATAAAACTCAAGTAATCTAATTATCCATTAAAGAAATTAAGAAGGTAATAAAAATACTTCTTTCTCTTCAAAAAAATCCTGAGGACTGGGTGACTTAATGGATGACTTCTAACAAACTTTCAAGGAAGAGATAGCAATCCCTCTCTTATACAAATTGTTGTTGTTTTTTTAAACAAAAAAGAGAGAGAGAAAGATTTTCAATTAAATTTTAAGGCTTATAAAAACTTTACCAAAAGCTAGGAAAGAAAATTACAAGTAAAGAAAAATTATATGTCTATTCATTTAACCATATATATGAAAATTTTGAATAAAATGTTAGCTTTTAATTTTTTCCAGTCTATCATGACCAAGTATGATTTATTCAAGAAAAGTAAATATGGTTAAACAACAACAAAAAATCATCAATATCATTTTCCACTATCATGCACAAAATAAGAAAAAGTCACATTCTTATCTCAATAAAGGAAAAGGCATTATAAAATTCAATACCTATTTAACTATGAAAAATTGTCAGAAAACCAGGAGTTGAAAGAACTTTCCTTAAGTTGACAAAAGCTACATTCCATAGAACTACATCTAATATTCAATTTAATGAAAACCCTTTAGATATATTTCCCTCAAATCTTCAAATCTTTTTAAAATCAAGAATGAGTTAAAAAAAAAAAAAAAGAATAAGTTCAGGTTTCAACTATCACCAGTACCATTCATAATAATACGGGAAACCCTGCCCAATCAATAAGACAAGAAAGGTAAATGCATAATATTAGAAGGAAAGAGACAAAATTGTCATTATTAGTGCTGAAGAAGATTCTTGAGAGTTTCTTGAACATCACTGAGATCAAACTGCTGCTGCTGCTAAGTCGCTTCAGTCCTGTCTGACTCTGTGTGACCCCATAGACAGCAGTCCACCAGGCTCTGCCATTCCTGGGATTCTCCAGGCAAGAACACTGGAGTGGGTTGCCATTTCCTTCTCCATTGCGTGAAAGTGAAAAGTGAAAGTGAAGTCGCTCAGTCGCGGCCGACTGGTAGCGACCCCATGGACTGCAGCCTACCAGGCTCCTCCATCCATGGGATTTTCTAGGCAAGAGTACTGGAGTGGGTTGCCATTGCCTTCTCCGAGAGCTCAAACTAGTCAATCCTAAAGGCAATCAATCCTGAATATTCATTCGAAGGACTGATGTTGAAGCTCCAATACTTTGGCCATCTGATGCAAAGAGCCAACTCACTGGCTCTGATAAGACTCTGATCAGGTCTGAAAAGACCCTGATGCTGGAAAAGATTGAAAGCAGAGGGAGAAGGGGATGACAGAGGATGAGATGGTTGGATGGCATCACTAATTCAATAGACAGGAGTTTGAGCAAACTCCAAGATATAGTGAAGGACAGGGAAGCCTCGTGTGCTACAGTTCATAGGGTGCCAAAGAGGTGGACACAACTGAGTGACTGAACAGCAACAATAATCATCTGTATTTTTAAAATGAACATAATCAAGACACAAAAAGAACTGATAATCAAATTTGTTAAAACAGCCAGATTGACAATAAATCTATAAAATGTAATAGCATGTGTCTACACCAGCAGTAACAATAGAAAAGAGAAACTTACTTTATAATAGCAACAAAAATGATAAAATAGCTCAGAACAATAAAGAAAGAATATATACCTTTGTTGTTTTAAGATAAATTTAATGGCATAATAGAACTGAAGAAAGAGAGAGTTATGTTCATAGTTGCAATTACTTCACATTTGTAACTATGCTAATTTTCCCCTTATTTATCTATTAATTCTGTGCAACTCCAATTAAAATTTCAGGAGAATTTTTTAAGAAATTTGACAAATCATACCCTTCAAATGAGTCCTCCTCCCTTTATAAAAACAAGCAAATTGGTTTTTGTTTCCTATAACAAAGGGTAAAAAAAATTCTAACATGAGTTATATTATTAAAATTGTCCAACAGGACATTATCTCAGGACATTTGCATGTGCTTATTCCCTCAATCTTCAACACAGCTGGATGATTTTCAGTTTTTAGGTCTTGAGTTAATTCTCAGAGTCCTTTCCTAACCACCTCGTGGAAAGGAGGTCACCTTTCTCACTATCCACTATCTTATTCAACTTCATTTTCATTCACGCCTTATACCAAGTTTATAACTACTTATCAGTCAACTTGTTTTTGTCTGCTTCCCCTATTAGAATGTAAGCAGCAAGAGAGTGGAGACTGAGTCTGTCTTTATCACCATTATCTACCCATGCCTGACACAGCGCCTGACACCTAGCAGGGTTTTCAATAAATGTATACGAGTAAATGAACACATCACAACATATCCCTCAGCCTTTCTAGAGAAAAGCCAGGAAGGGAAGTCCACATTTACTCATCACCTCCTTCAGTTGAGACAAGCAACAGAGACAAAAGAGAAGAGGTGAGGAGAAGAAATGTGGAACGCGGTTCCAGGGGAATCTGCAGAGGTGGATGACATGCCAACCCTGTACCTGCTTCTGAGAGGAACCCAGAATCATCAGGTAACCCAGAAGAGATGGTCCCTGTCTTCAAAGAGCTTTTCATCCCATACAGAAACCTTTAGAATAAGGAGCAGCCAGGGAAGAGGATAAAAGGCACAAGAATAGCAACTCCAAAATTCTGCTTCGTTTTTGCAGACACTATTAGCATCTTATGGCAAAATAATTTGTGAACCTAACAGAGAACACAGAGAAGCAAAGAACAGATGAATCTCGACCATACCAAGGGGGGAAAGCTGCAATTAAACTGACATCCCTTATTCAACAGCCTGCAGGCTCTATGGCTAGGCTCAGGGTTGGTGCTGAGTCTCTTCCTTCCTTAGTAACTTAGTCTCATTTTCCCCTTCTGGTGTCTTATTGTAGTAATAGATTTGTTATTACAGCTCTGAAGTCAGAGCAACACACCAGAGCAGGGGAAATGAGAGGAAGAAAAACAAAAAAAGCAGAACATGAACAAACGGCTCTTGCCTGAGAGCTCATGCTCTGTTAAGATTGGGAGGAAGGACTGTGTGCTCTTGCCCCCATTTGCCTTTCTCCTCCTGGCACTCTCTGAAATGAGCTGCAGGGTAACAGAGGGGGCTGTCTTTGGAGGGTGGATGCTCGTGGCCCTGAAAGAATTAAATTACATTTCAACAGACACATACTTACCTCCCCATTAGGTGAAGGAAGGAGGAGGGAGCTTACAAGTAGTAAATGTCCCTTCCCTGCAAGGCTCTGGGGACTGAGGAAACACTAGCAAAGAGGAAAGCCAATCCCCTCACCTCTCACTCACCTGTCATGGCTATTATACACTCCTGGGAGAGAGACAGATAAACAAACAAATAAGATAGATAAGCCGAAGAATTGATACTTTCGAACTGTGGTGCTGGAGAAGACTCTTGAGAGTCTCTTGGACAGCAAGGAGATCAAACTAGTCCATCCTAAAGGAAATCAACCCTGAATATTCATTGGAAGGACAGATGCTGAAGCTGAAGCTCCAATACACAGGTAGCCAAAGCTACCTGATGTGAAGAGCTGACTCATTGGAAAAGACCCTGATGCTGGGAAAGATTGAGGGCAGGAGGAGAAGGGGACAACAGAGGATGAGACGGTTGGATGGCATCACTGACTCAATGAACATGAGTTTGACCAAACTCGAGTAACTAGGGAAGGACAGGAAAGCCTGGGAGGCTGCGGTTCACGGGATCACAAAAAGTTGGACACAACTAAGTGACTGAACAACAACAACAAGATAGATAAGACAAAAAATTAAAATACAAGATCGCAGGAACAGATGCAAGCAAATCTGGAATTCCATCCTGCCAAGAGGCTGTTTCACCTGGGAAACTGGGCTTGCAGGAAACGCTCTAGTCTGCAGAGCAGTAAACAGGAGTCCGGACAGTGACAGGACCCTAAGAACAGACAAGGCAGAACTCCCTAAGGACAGAGGGGATCCTCACCTCAGCCGGCTGACATATCAGCCACAGGGCTGTGACTTTCAGTGAAAAACCATGGCTCCCCACCCACCACCGCACTCCCCCCACCACCCCCCACCCTCGCCTCAGCTTTGTCGCCGTCCTCACGCACGGAAACTCTTAACGTCTTTTAATTACATGAAAGAAACGTGCATCCTTTGTCCGGGTGTGTTAGTATCTCTTCATCAGTCACAGTTACCCTTGAGACAACCACACAAAGGTAATTTCAGAGAGTGACAGAAGTCTAAGGGGGAACGAAACCAAGGAATGTGACATTGAGGGACTGGGAAGGGGAAAACAACATTTTCTTGGATGTTCAGGCAAGGCCTCTCTGCGCAGGGGATGAACGCGGGCCCTCGGGGCCAAGATCAGAGGGCACAGCAGAAGGCAGCTCCTGGAGGTAGGAGCGAGTCTGAGAACTTGAAGGGCAGAGTGAAGGTCATGTGGCGAAACTGGTGCTTCCGGTGTGACCCTCCCAGACCAGTAGCATCAGCATATGTGGGAACTGACGAGAAGGAAGCATTCCTGGGTCTCATGAAAGAGTCAGAAACTCCGAGGGTGCAGCCCAGCTGTGTGTGTGTGTATGTGCGTGTTTAACAAGTCATCCAGGTGATTCCAGGGCACACGCAGTATGAGAGCCATGAGGCTGGAGGGTAGTGAGACAGGAGTGGACTTGCGGGAAGGGCTGAGCCGGCCTCCTTTAGAAGTGAATTCCCAGATCACGAAACAAGTCAGCCGGTTCATATGAGTTTTTCATCATTATATCCTCAGCACTTACCATGTTGCCTACTACAGCGTAAATGCCCAATACTTGCTTATTGAACAAATAAATTAATATAAATATAAATAATGCGCCTCTAAATTTTTGATCCCATACCAGGTACTGGACAAAAATAGGTAAAATCACCAGTAGCTTGTGATCTACAAATGGGAGAAAAAGAGACAAATGCAAAGAAAAACTGAGAGCACTAGAATCAGATGCACTGATATTGACAAGGAATGAGAGTTGAGATCTCCTAAAGCAAGGAGGGTCAGAAAAACAAAAAAGCAGACAGAGGAGCTCAATAAACACAAAGGTGCCAGCATTTACTTTTGGGGAGAACAATGTAGTTCATTAACCCCTAGGGAATGACTGTATTAATGGCATGGACCAACTATCATTCACTTGTTGTCTCCAAGTAAACCAGAAATGTTATACTGATTCAATCTATCTAAAAAAACACACAAAATATAAGTCTCGACTTAAATGGAAAAATCCTCAGCTTTATGGAAAATTCCACTATCCAAAATGCTTCATTTCCAGAGGTATTTTAGATAGCCAAGATTTTTACTGTATTGCTTTTTTTTTTTTTTTTTTTTTTTTCACCAAAGCACTCTCACAACCCACAGTAGGGAATATTGGTGCTAACCAAGTCTACCTGGAAGCCGGCCGGAGACCTCCACCTCCAAGAGCCTTCTGAGCCAATGCAAGTAGGGAAACCCAAGCCAGTCAAGCCCCTCTAGCTGTCAGGACATCAGCAAGGGCATGAGTCACTCTGAGCCCGGACGCCAGCTTCTCTATTGAACCTCTCTGTAACAGAGTGGATTTTAATAGACTCTTCCTCCCCTCCTTCCTACCTCCTGTTCTGGCAGTTAGCAGATTCCTGAGATGAAAGCACCTCCCAGATTTTCTTCATGCACCTCTGTCTTCAGATCAGAGAGTGCCTGGCTCATGTCAGAGGACATGGGAGCCAGCAAGAAAAGCCTTACGTTCCTCTGATCATTTAACAGGCAGGAAGTCCTTGACTGTCTAATCCAAATCCTTCTGGCTGCATGAAGTCTGCTTCTCTCATTGAATTTGGAAGATCCCTCTGCTAAGGAGAAAAAAAAAAGTACTTCATTATGGATGTAGCTGTTCTCAATTGATTTTCCTTCTTCATCTACATTTCCAAATCTTGACTATTTGTCTTACTGGTTTTTTCTATCACTGTTCTCCTGTCAACAGTCTATGTTTCATAAGGACTCACTTCCTGTATAAGTGAAAATACCAGTGAAATAGCCCTGAAAGTTACTTTTTTGGGTGTGTTTAGTGCATGCACATGCACACATACACACACACACAATATGATATTAACAAATATACTTGGACTCTAATCATCAAAAGTGTCTACAGGTGGACTGGGCCTCACAGAGAGCAAACCATTTCTGGAAGTAAGATAACTTCTGGTCAGCGGTCCAAGGAACAGACGGAGTATTGGACTAGATGTCCCCAAGGCTCCTTCCTTGCTGAATTGCCGTGATGCTCTGTGATGCAGCGAGATGCCAAACCTGATCGTGAACTTGGGCAATAGCTAAGAGGAGAAGAGGGAGTAGCACAGTTTTGTTGGCCTTATCTAGTACCCAAAGCTACACCAGGAGTATTCAGGGAGCCTGGCACTGGCAGTGCAGTGGTATCTGTGACGGCGTCATCATCACCACTGGAAACATTCCTCCAGCACCTGCAGTGTGCCAGGCACTGCATGCATCATTTCAGCCCATCTTACAACAGACCTATCAGCTGCTGCTGCTGCTGCTGCTGCTGCTCAGATGGGCCTATTATTAACCCCATGTTGCTAAGGAGAGGAATGAGGAGTGGAGAAGTTAAGACTATCCAGCATCACAAAGCTGGTAACAGATCCAAGACTCAACCCTATGCTGTCTGACTCCATCATACTGCCTCCCTCAAGGGTGGTAATGATCTCTTGTATTTTGTTTTTTCATTAATTGTTACTGCAGTATAGTTGAGGCAAAAGGAGAAGAGGGTAGCATAAGATGGGATGGCATCACTGACTCAATGGATATGAACTTGAGCAAACTCTGGAAGATAGTGAAGGACAGGGAAGCCTGGCATGCTGCAGTCCATAGGGTCACAAAGAGTCAGACACGACTTAGCGACTGAACAATATTGATTTACAATATTCTGTTGGTTTCCCCTGTACAGCAAAGTGAACCAATTATACATATACATATATCCACTCTTTGTTAGATTCTTCTCCCATATATGTAATGACCTCTTGCAGTTTAAGCAGCTTTAGCATTTTATATGCTAAGAAAAGAATATGATTTCTTTCCCTCTTTACAGAAGTCTGAGGCTAGGAAGCTATCCCTAAATGACACATGGAGGTAGGAGGTCAGGGAGGAGGGTGACTTGTCCATGGTCACCTAGCAGTCAGAGGCAGACCTCTTGGTACTCTGCCCACATGTCCTCTCCCTGCCCCATACCATCTCACTCTTCAGGAACTCCTAGCCTAGTTGTGCTGTGCTTAGTCTCTCAGTCATGTCCGACTCTTTGTGACCCCATGGACTGTAGCCCACCAGGCTCCTCTGTCCATGGGGATTCTCCAGGCAAGAATACTGGAGTGGGCTGCCATGCCCTCCCCCAGGGTATCTTCCTGACCTAGGGATCAAACCCCAGATCTCCCACATTGCAAGCAGATTCTTTACCATGTAAGCCACCAGGGAAGCCCAAGAATACTAGAGTGGGTAGCCTATCCCTTCTCCAGGGGAACTTCCTGACCCAGGAATCAAACCAGGGTCTCCTGCATTGCAGGTGGATTCTTTACCATCTGAGCCACCAGGGAAGCCCCCTAGCCTAGTTACCTGTGCAGAAAAGTAGCACCTGTTAGTCCCTGACTGAAAACTGGCCACTCAGTCCTGCACCCTGAGGTCCCAGATATGCTTGACCCACAGCTGCCAACTCCCTAGGGAAAGAGAGGGCCAGAGAGAGACAGGGATCAAGAAAGAGGACGCCAGGATGCAAAACTAGCAAACATCTCTGATGCATCCTTTCCTTCAGTTTCCTAAGCCTGCCAGTCCTCAAACCCCAGTGTTATTATTAACACTTTCCCATCTTGCTGATGAGGTTTGAGTGCTTTCCTCCGTGTCTGGCCTCCCCATCACACCTATCCTTTTCTCTACTGACTATTATGACAACCTCTTCACTGATATCTTTTTTTCCCCTCTCTTGTGACTCTTGCCCTGTCCATATGGGATACAGGGCTATGCTTCCTGGATCACATGTAATCACTGCCCTGTCCTCCTCAAAGACTTTCAATAGCTCCCTGCTACTTACAAAGACAAACCCCAGCTGCCTAGCCTGCTCTTCAGACCCACCATGATTGACCATAAACCACATTTTCAGCCTTACATTTACTACTTACATCTAAGCTCTAGTCACAGTACTCCAGAAAAGAACCCAGGAAAGCCTTTAGTACATGCTTCTCATGATGATTTCTCTGCTGAAACACTTTGCCTACTTAAAGCTGCACTCAGATGCCACCCACTATAAAAACTTCTCTGTCTCACCTCTCAGTGTCAATCTCTAGGGTACCCACATCACCCATCAGTATTGTACTCTTTATTCTAACTATGTTTGACAATATCTATCCCGTGGTCTCTGGCCAGAGTAATAAACATACTCTTGCCATATGATCAAGCAATTGCACTCCTTGGTATTCACCTAAAGGAGTTGAAAAGTTATGTCCACACAAAATCTGCACACCGTGTTTACAACAGCTTTATTTATAATTGCCAAAAGTTGACAGCAGCCAAGATGCCTCTCAGTAGGGGATGAATAAATAAATTGTGGTACAGGCAGATAAAGGCTTCCCAGGTGGCTCAGCAGTAAAGAATCTGCCTGCCAATGCAAGAGATGCAGTTTCGATCCCTGGATCAGGAAGATTCCCTGGAGAAAGAAATGGTGACCCACTTCAGTATTCTTGTTTGGGAAATCCCATGGACAGAGGAGCCTGATGGGCTACAGTCCATAGGATTGCAAAAGAGTTAGACACAACTTAGCGACTGAACAACAACAGCCAGATGATGGGATATTATTCAGTGCTAAAAAGAGATGAGCTATCAAGCCATGAAAATACATGGAGGAAGTAAAAGAAGCCAGTATTAAAAGGCTGTATATTGTAGCCATATCCAACAATGTCCAACCAATGTCCAACTATATGACATTCTGGAAAAGGTAAAATTATGGAGAGAATAAAATAATCAGTGGTTGGTAGGGGTCCATGAGAAGGCAGAGCACAGAGGATTTTTAGGAACGTGAAGCTGTTCTTTGTGATGTTTATAACAGTGGATATATGTCATCACACATTTGTCCAAAACTGCAAACTGGAGCCTGATAGGCTGCAGTCCATGGGTTGCTAAGAGTCAGACATGACTGAGCGACTTCACTTTCACTTTTTACTTTCCTGCATTGGAGAAGGAAATGGCAACCCACTCCAGTGTTCTTGCCTGGAGAATCCCAGGGATGGGGGAGCCTGGTGGGCTGCCGTCTATGGGGTCACACAGAGTCGGACACGACTGAAGTGACTTAGCAGCAGCGGCAGCAGCAAACTGCACGATACAGAGTGTGAACACTAATATAGACTATGGACTTTGGGCGGTGGTGATGTGCAGGTCCATCAAGTGTAGCAGATGTCCCCCTCTGGTGGACAGTGTTGATGGTGGGAAAGGCTGTGACTGCATGTGTGGTGGGGAGGGCAGATACAGGAAATCTCTGAACCTCCCCTTAGTTTTGCTGTGAACCTAAAACTGCTCTAAAAAATAGTCTACTTTTTAAAAATGCCTGCCCACATATGATAAACCCCTTAAGAGAATGAAGCATGCCTTCTGCTCCTGTGTCCCCTTCATGCCCTAGCCCTCCCACCACCACAGCAGGTGCTAATAAATGCTGAATTGAATTAAATTGACAGGTCACCTGGGGGGGAAAGAGCAAGAACTTGATCATAATCTGGATTCCGAGACGACGGGAAAGTTGAAGGACCAGTGACCTCTCTCTTCAGAGCTCAATTATCTGCATAAGAACAAATGTCTCTGATATCTAGCTATTAATTTGCTCACAGTTGTCTTGGCCTCCAAAGTTCACAGGTGTCCCTTTCAATTTCTCAGCCACATCGTTCATAAGAAATGAGATTCTCTCCTCATTCACCGCATCACGGTAGCCCTAGTACCATCTCCCTTCCCCATGTTCCCCCTCCAATCGCCTCACACATTCCTTCTCTTTTCTGTTTGCCACAATTAACCCCCTGGGCATCAAAATGCCTGTCACCACAACTTTCTTGGGGCCTGTTATGGAACCCATCATTTCCTGCTCAGCATCATAAATCAATAGCTAAGGACCGCAGGTTTTATTGGCAGCCTGAGTCAAAGGAATCTATTCTAATTAATCCTCCCCACAAAAATGATGGCCTTTAGCCATCTCGCAGGTGGGAGCCAACAAACCTGGAGTGAAAGGAAAATAAAATGCTTGCCTGGCTTCCTACGAAATCAATACAGCCTCACTGAGTTCTGTTCTGGGTCGCACAGAAGGGGCAGCAAGTGTGGTCGAGATCACTGGCAAGGTCCCTGACCATGAGTCTGACAGCTGGGGTGGCAGAAACTAGGGATGCCCGTCATACCACAGACCCCAGAGGATGAAGGCCCAGTGCCTTTAGAAGCCTTTAGCCCTTTGATACACATTCATTCATGATTAAAAGTGATTTACAAAACATAACTGCTTCCATATGCTTGACATGACAATATCCTGGGACAAGTAGGACATGGGCAAATCTGAGTCTGAATGAGACAAGAGAAAATTCACATCATTCCTGACGTTATTCTGCAACAGGGCAGTTGAACAGTCCAGTGTTCAGTGACCAGCACATTATATGATTTCAGGGATGGCTCAGGCAGTCCCTGATGGGGAGTGAGGCAGTCCACCTGGTGGGGCATGGCCGAGGAAGGCTCCGGAAAGCAGCAGGGACTGTAGCCAGGGGGAAGCAATGCTGTCCTTCCAGACAAAGCATGGCTCAGCAGAAAGACTGTGACCTGTGAGATGGAGCCCAGGCCTGGCTTTAAGTCCACTTCTTTCTACCTGCATGACCTTAAGCAAGTTACTTAGCTTTTCTGAGTTTTTTTCCTCATCTGGAAAATGGGATAAAGAGTGACAGTTCTTAGTTAACCGTCTTATAGTGAAACTGTCTTCATGGTGGAATGGTGTGTGAAACACAACGTGATATGCTTTTTCCCCTTTATCCTCCTAAGTCCGAGATCTGCCCTTTTCCACTGAGTGGGTTAGAACAATTAGGTCCAGGCTCACTCTCTCTCTCACACACATACATGTTCCTCCACTCTACTGTTACAGAATTCTCTACCGTTAGTGGGAAGAAAATAGCTGAAGGAAAAATGAGAAATCTCAGGCACTAATAATGGGCTTTGTACCCCACCCAACCATCCCATCCTACTTCCCGATTTCTTTGGTGGTTCTGGGAGGAGATAAACCCCTCCTATCAAACCCTATGCCATTCCATGAGGAGAGAAGCAAGAGGGCCCCTTGGGGTCAAGGACAGGGAGGCCCAGGTGATGGCCCAGTGCAGTGCTCCCTGCCAGGCAACACTGGGGTGGACCAAAGCCTGGACTGGGACAGGGGCACCCTGTCACATTGTAGCCTCAACTTCAGGGGAAAGGACAGAGAGGGGGAAATCTGAGGTTTCCTGAGTTTATACCCATAAGACCCAAAGAACTGAAACAACAGAGTTCTTCTGGAATTGACAAGAATATATGTTCTGCCTTCTGCTGGAATGGAGCTCAAGAAGGAAAGTAGATCCAGTTTGGGGAGAATAAAGCAAGTTACACTTTGATAATCTGAATCCATGGTATATATACCTAAATATTTATATACATATATGTGTATTAAAAGTAATAAAAATAATAACTGACATAATGTAGCAACTGTGTTTATTAGGTGCTTCTGTGTGCCAGGTCCGCTCTCACAGCTTTATACAGATTCTATCTTTTATCTCTCACTAATAGACATGCAAGTTCAGTATTACTGTCCTCTTTGGGGGATGGGCAAACTAAGCATAGACAGGTTAAATAACTTGACAACTAGCCCAAGGTTACAATACAAATGTGGAGGGTCCAAAACTAAAACCCAGGCCATCTGATGGCAGAGCCCATGTTCCCGATCACTTTTGCTCTCTTGCTTCTGCCTTGAGCATTCAACATCTTACAGCACATTTACTTACAACTTACCGAGTGCTGACTATGACTTAGGCATTACGCTGTAAGCTTTACTCTTATATTGATACTCTTTATAATAATTCCTGGAGAAATGTGCTATTATCACCTTTCTAAAGGTAAAGAAACTGGGGCTCTATATCTTATTCTGTCTGGCTCCAAATGTATAGTCTCAACTCCTTCCTTACAACCTTCTTGGAAACACAAATAGAGGGCTTAGTTCACTGCCAGTTTTAGAGCAAGGCTGTCACATGAGTAGCTGCCAATATTTGAGTCGTGATGGTAAGGAGGGGATATGGGTCCCTGACAGCCCCAAGTCCAAAGGTGAGGGCTAGAGGGAAGGGCTCTGTAAGAATTAGGGTTCAATCTCACCAAGAAAAGGCCTGGCAAAGACTAGATGGGTATCCAGTCAGGTGTAAAGATTCCCAAGGAAAGACTCAGTTCCTGGCAGATGGGGTGAGTGCTGGATTAAGACAGAATATTGTCTTCAGAGGCCACATATGGGGCTACAGCCCCCAAGACCTGCCTCCGGGACCCATGGCATCGTGCACCCCAGGTTTCTAGCTACAGGGCAACCTTGACCATTCAGGGTGTAGTTATCCTGAGTCTGAAAGCAGAGGTCATCGCTGAGCTTCAGTCTACAAATAGGGAGATCCAGAGACCATAAGCAAAGAGCACGGTCACACAGTAGGTAAGTGGCAGAAAGAAGGAGCACAAACTTGGTGTGCTCCGACTGCAAATTCTGTGCTTTTCCTCACCACTGCGTTTATCCCAAGCAGAGTAAACACCACCTGTGGCTCGACTCACAGGAGAGAAAGGGGAGCAAAGATACACTCTGCCAATCTCCTGTTGTTCACGAGGCTCCGTCCTATATAATCAGTGACTATTTTTCATTGTCTAGGCTTGCCGGCCCCTCCTGGCCCAGAGCCAGCTGACGTCAGACCCCAGACCTCTCCCCAGCAAGGGATTAGTTAAAGAAATAAAGTCCCATTTCACAAGCTGCTAAATCCTATTTGAACAGCCTTGCCAGGGATTTCCTGGGCTTAATCACCTGCTAACCATGGACAGTGGGAAGATGCTGGTCTATGACTTTGTTTTTCCCTGTCCTCCCCTGGTGTGATTCCACTCCCAAGAACACCCCTCAGGGTTTACACAAGAATGCTCACTGCAGCAGGTCTCATAGTGGCAAAAAAAAAAAAAAAGAAGAAGAAGAAAGTAAAATCTGTCAATAGGAGATAGATGAATAAAACATTATACAATGGTTAAAATAAATGTACTAAAGTCTATAGTCTACCAATGTGAATAAACCTCAAAAATATACTCAGTGAAAAAAGTGAACCGCTAAAGAATATGTATAGTATGAATATTTCTATAAAGTTCTAAAACATACAAAGCAATGCTGGACACTGTACCAGGACTCGAACGTGTAGAAAAGTCAGAAGTCATGCCTGCAAATGGGTAACCACTCTATTTTTTCTTCAGAGAAGAAAAAGGGGAAATAAAAATAAGAAGGGGTTCTTGGAGTGATTCAAATCTATTTGTAATTTTTTACTTCTTTTTTAAAAACCTAAAGAAGGCAAAATGTTAAAATCTGTTAGAGCTGGACTATGGGTACATGGATGTTTATAACATTACCATATTTACATTTGAAATCTATCATTACAAAAAGTTTTTTAAAAGAATAATTAAACCTCTAAGTATTACAGTATGTAATTAGAATCTAGTCTGAAAACAATGAAAGTTTACATGCAGGGAGAGACGTGATCAGTCAGCCTGATGGAGATAAGGAGATATAATCTTAGCATGGAGTTATGAGGACCTGGTCTAGTGCGATAGCACAGTGAAAACAGAAAGAGCCCAGAGGTCAGAACCCGAATCTTCCAGTCCGAATCTTCCAGTAGCATTGGACTATGAAAGTATTGCCTAGACTAGTCCTTCTCATCCCCTAAACCTGCCTCTGAGAAATCCACCCTCCTCCTCTCTCCCCTCCCACCATGCACTTCCACTAGGGTTTCCTTCCCTAGGATGGGCATAGGAGTCAAGCTGGTCAATTAACGACACCCCATCACCAAGGTCTATCCTGACGGGTCCAAGAATGGACAATGGCCCAAAGCTCAACCAATGAGAGCCAGTTTTTTTCCTGGGATACCTTCTTCACTGGGAATCGAATGGGATGTAATAGAGCTTGAAAGAGATGGATACAGATCTCTCCATGGCCACAATCCCCGACCAAAAGAAAAGCTAGTCAGGGGTTGGACAGAATGAAGTCACGCCGGAGGGTAGAGCAGTGATGAGATTTCTAGGTCATAATGAGCTCCCAGTGTCAGGTGCCACATTCTGGATACAGCTGCCCTGTGCGAGTGTGAGTGGCAGCGGCTCCCATAGCACCCTTTCTGAATCAGTTCTGCTGTCACTTTGGACATTGATCCTGGCTTCACAGCCTCCTGGTCTTCTTGTGCTTCAGAACACTCTGTGAGCTACCCAGTACCATTTAAGAATGTCCTTTACTGTCTAAATGAGCAAGTGTTGGTTTCTGTTGTTTGCAACCAAGAACCCTGATGCTGACATGCATGTAACCACTGTTTTCCCAGAAGACCCCAGGAAGACAACATCTCAAAATGGCGCCACATGTAAGGACTAAGCCAACTGGGGCTCAGAGGAATCAGGATCTCACTGTTTCCACGTTGGGCTCTTACTCCCTGAGAGCAAGAAGCCCTTTCCAAGAAATGATCTTAACACAGTCAACCCTTCACAGAACATCTAGCACCCTGTCACCATTCCTGCAGGCAAAGTGTTAACATCCACAAAGCCCATTCATGCCCATTGAGGTATTTCATTCTCAGAGTCACCCCAGGCAGTGAGCAGCGCAGGCCGAAGACTATTAGTCTCATATAATAGAGGAGGAAGCTGAATTTCAGAGAAATGACATACTCAAGTCACACAGCAACTTAGCCATTGTGCCTGGAACAGAGTTCAGGCTCCTTAACACCAGCCTGACATATCAAAAAGGAAATAAAACTACAGAGCTAGGAAATACCAACAACTAACATTTCCACCGTGCTGGCTATGTGTCTGACGATATGTTAAGTGCTTTTCGCACATTAACTCACTTAATCCTGCTTCCAACCCTGTGAGGTTAGTACTAGTGTGGCTCCTATTCTACAGATGAGGGAATGGAGGCACAGAGAGGTTAAGGAACTTGTCCAGAGTCACACAGCAAATAAGTAGCAAGAGCTAGGATTCAAACCATGAATCTGGTTCCAGAGTTTAGGCTCTTAATCACTACATTAACTAGAGAGTGAGGAGTGGTCTTTCTGGGGTCTAGGTACCTTAGTCTCCCCTCCATGGAGTAAGGCAAAGTTCTAAAAGGCCTGGCTATGAAGGTACCCAAAGCCCCCCACAGCTTTAGGCAAATCTAAATACAGATATCTCACGCTAAAAGCCTGGAAGGGAAGTGTGCTAACAGAGCAGGTGCTGAATTGCAGAAAAGTTAAATATGGAACGGGAGCATGGGAGGCTGCAATAAGAGCAAGAAGGGTAAAAACCAATTTCAAAACAGAGCCCCAGGCAATGATTTGGAGAGAAAAACCAATATATGTGGTATCACATAATAACTATAGCAACGCCTTCCATTTACCTCACCCATTCCTTTCGAGGAGGCCAAAGAAGTTCACCAGTTATTACTATTCTTCCTTCTTGAGGCCTGGGGCCAGCTAAGGATGGCTGAGGGCTCTCTCATTATGAGCAGGAGAAAGGGAAGCACTCAGAGGTCAATACAGAAATCACAGAGCAGTAAAGGAGCTTTCAGAGCCAAGTGTCTGGGCCTGAGAGCCGATAGGCAAAAGACAATGCATTGAAAATCAATTCAGCAAAGGACCGATTCACACTAAGCTGTCAGAAAAATCCTGAAGCTCACTCTAAGAGAATCGACCACTGCCAGTTTACCTCCTGGGAATGGGCAGAAGGAGCAGATATAGGGGGACAAACAGGAGCTGGGACATGGGGCAGAGAGTATGGAGCAGGAATGGGGAATAAGTGACAATTGAAAGACAGTGAAGTTCTCATCAGAGAAAGTCACAGGTAAAGCCCCAAGCAAGCCAAGATCAAGTATCCTCAGTGCATCTGGCAAATGATCATTCAGCAAAATGGCTCTCATCCAACTGGTCTGGGGTCCTGTGGAGTTCCTTCTGTAGTACAGTGAGCAGCCAAGAATTGTGTCTCTAACCATCTCTTCTCTCTATCCCCCCCAAATTCACCTTAGACTATAGGTACCTAGTCCCCTCTCCCCACCAAACCGACTCTCTGGAAATGATCCAATCGGTGTCATCACCTCTTTCTAGCATTATTTCTTTTCCCTTTTTATTCATCTTAAACCCAACAGGTTGGGGCTATCCACTCCTCCCCAAACAATCTCTACAGCCACCGCCCCCTACACCTTTGCTTAAGGGGTTCCCTGGATTGGAAAGACCTCTCTTGGATAGCTGATCCATTTCAGTGTGCAAATTAAAAGTCGCTAAGGAATTAAGATGGTGGTGATGGCTGTACAACTTTGTAAGGATTCTAATAATGGTTGAACTATAGACTAAAACTGGGTTTTGCCATGTGCATATTATACCCCAATAAAGATTTTTTTAAAGTCACCCAAGGGGCATTATTAGAAATGCATTTTTCCATTTCCTATCCCTAGAAATTCTGATTCAGTAAAAGTATAAGTAGAAATCTTCTTTTTTCTTTTGAATGATCAGCCCATGTGATTTCAATGCCTGGGGAACTCACCCTAAGAAACACTAATTTGCATGGAGATTCTGATCACATACCCCCTCCATCCTGAGGCCCTGCCAGACAGAAGTAAGCACTCCCTTCTCTAAACCTTATGGTAAGGTAAGACCCTAAATGAATCTAGTCTGCCTTGTAGTACAGCTTTCAGTAGACAGGCCTCTATCTTCTACTAACATCTGGAAAGCCAGGAACATGTCATCTCTCGACATCCTTTGTTTATGTACACCTTGGTTCACTCCACAGATTAGGGGTCAGACTGCACATGTTGTTATGAACTATGAGAAGACAGTGGATAAGGATGCTTTGAGGGATCAACTGGTTCAATGAAGGATGAGTGAAAGAGGGATAGACAGATGGACAGATGAATTGGATGGACGACTGAGTAATGGGAGATGAATAACTATGAATGATGGTGAGATAAATGAATGGGTGGCCGGACAGATGCATAAAAGGATGGAGTCATTTTACCCCAAAATGTGCACGTGAGTCCCACTGTTCCCAGTGCAAGACCAGCGGGATCAGGGAAACAATTCCATCGCACACACCTAAGTACAGGGGCATCACTGAGCACGTGAGAGAACTCTGGACTGGGGGTCAGGTGACCTGTCAAGTGCCTACTTTCTCCACTGTCTCCAAATGTGCCCTCATCCGAGTCATTTTCATTCTCTGAACCTCAACTATCTTACCTATAAATGGGCACTACTGCCCCTATTCTGCTGCCCCACTATGTAATTTTGAAGATTACACTATCTAACGAAGACAAAAGCTATATGATGGCACTGTCTTATGAGAATTTCTAAGGGATAAAGCAAAACAAAAAAAACTTTTAAGCATATTCCAATGACACTTGATAGTTCTACAGGTGGTCAAAAGAAACAGCTTCATACAAGCCAAATTTTGTTGCAAACTCAGAACTCCTCATACTGTGCTTCTAAAATGGAAGACCTACATTCCACTTGGGTGTAAATGTTTTAAAATAAAATAGGTTTGAGTCAGAAAGAATTGGTTTCAGTCAACAATCATTAGCTATGTGGTTTTGAACAAATTATTTTTTCCTAACCTCTAAAGTGAGCATAATAACATGCACTTCACAGAGCTAAGAAAATGAAGTAAACGATGCTTATGAAGCATCTAACACTGTGATTTATACAAAGCCCAGAGAAAATGTTCTATGTCTGCTCTCTTGTCTCCTTCGATGGAAACTGGCGTCTTCATGAGCATGTCATTAATGAATAGGTAGAGGAAGCCCCCAGTTCTGCCACTGCATGTTTCTCCCTGATCTGCATGTTCAGCACTGTTTGGAGAGACTTTCAGTTCTCTCCACCTTTCCTGAGCCAGATTTCTCATTCCAAGGTTCTACTTGTATCCAAAACAGACAAAAGCAACAGATGCATGGATTGCTCACTTTTCAAGCACTTGTTACACATTAAATTCACCAAAAACCCACTAAGCATCTATTCTCGTGTGTCCAGAGTGGTGCTGGGATCCAGGCTAGAGTCATTTTAGCACATGAGGCTTCACTGAGCAGCACTTCCTTTAAAACACAATCTCTAGAAGGCATCATAAGTGGAAAGCAAGAATCACCATCTCTACATGCCCCACTGGCTTACCCTTGTGGCTAAAGTTTCACAAGCCATGAAACTAGATTATGTAAATCTCTCCCAGGGGAAGGAAGAAATCTTAATTTTAATGATTCATTCAAATATACAAGCAGAAAAGCACTGGACTCTGGACTGGCAGTCTAGGATTCTGAGTTCTATTCTTGGACCAGTTGTTAATAGCCAAGTGACTCTCAACAAGTCCCTTCTCCTCTCTGGGCCTCAGGTTTCTCACCTACAAAATAGGAAGATTTAAAAAAAAAAAAAGGCAGGAAAATACATGGGGCTCTGGATAGCATTAAGTTTTGTATTGGAAAGATTAATGCCCCTCTCACCCACTCCCAAATTCAAGTTTACTTGGAACCTGTGAATGTGACCTTATTTGGAAATGGGGCTTTTGCAGATATCATCAAGTTAAGATCATCTTGATAACCAATCAAGATGAGCAGGGGCCCTAATCCAGTGGCTAATATCCTTATAAAACAGGCAGACATATGGGGAAGAAGCCATGTGAAGAGACAGACACAGATCAGAAGATTCATCTGCAAGCCAAGGAACACCAAGGATGGCCAGAAACCAGCAGATGCTGGAGGGGCCAGGTAGGATTCTTCCCTAGGGATTCAGAGAGAACATGGCTCTACAGACACTTTGGTTTTGAACTTCCAGTCTCTGGAACTGTGAAGTAAGTCAGAAAGAGAAAGACAAATACTGTATATTAATGCATACATATGGAATTCAAAAAGATGATACTGATGATCTTACATGCAGGGCAGCAAAGGAGACACATATGTAAAGAGCAAACTTTTGGATTCAGTTGGAGAAGGCAAGGGTAGGAATGATTTGAGAGAACAGCATGGGAAAATGTATATTACCATGTGTAAAACAGATGACCAGTGCAAGTTTGAGTCATGAAGCAGGGCACCCAAATCTGGTGCTCTCGACAACCCAGAGGGATGGGGCGGGAGGTAAGAGGGGGGTTCAGGATGGGGGGCACATGTATACCTGTGGCTGATTAATGTTGATGTATGGTAAAAAAAAAATCAGAAAAAGTTCTATTGTTTTAAGCCATCTGGTTTGTGCTACTTTGTAATGGCAGCCTTAGGATACTAACATAAATCCCCTCAAACTGCATGCTAACTCCAACTTATTGGCAGCATCTGCTTGAAGGGGTGTCTTGAGGAGGTTTTGAGGCTGCATAGGATATAGGGATTAATTCATGATGTCTTTCCTACAGACAGAAGCAAGTAGAGACCTGGGTTTTGCCATCTTTTAGCTAATTATTATGATATCTTTATGTTCATACAATATATGATTCTATAATTCTAAATCCATATACTCCTCCAGGAGTAAAAGCATTGTGAATGAGGGAAATGTGGGGAGAGAACTATTCCTTCCCCGCAAACACTGCCTCCAGCTCCTCCTGGATAAGACCAGCCCCACTCTGCTCACAGCCTGGGAGTCTGTCGCCCTCTTAGCTTTGCCTTCACCGGATCTAATCTGAGATCGGATTGGCAAAGACGTGAATAGGTTTCCCAGCTGCCACTGCCTGAGGATTATGACCAGAAGTAAACTTGATTTACAGCAGTATCATGGTTGAGATAGAAAAAAAAAAAAAAAAAAAAATTTCCTCAGTGGAGTGGAAGCCACGGAAGGACTGAGCTTCTCCTGGGAAGGATTCTGAGAAGCCAGTCTCCTGGAGCCTTTTAAGGGCACAGATCAGGACAGGGAAGCTCACCATTTCTGTCCCTCCTCTGCCTGACTGTTCCGACACCCTGGGTAGAACACAGCTAGACAGCACCCAGGATCCAAAAAGAAGGGTCTCAGTGATGGTGTTTTGCAGGCTAGGTTTGAGTCCAGTGGCCCCTTCACCCAGAGCAACCCAGTCTTTGGAATAGGGTCTTCCTCTACCTGCACAGCCCAGTGTGCCAAGCACTCCACTCACCCACCTGCCCTAGGAAGCTGGAAGCTCATTAAGAAATGAAGCTGCAGGCTTGCAGAGAGCTCATGAGCACTGTCAAAGTCACAACCTCCCTGGTGCTGTCTCTGGCCCAGCACACAGCCAGTGTACATACACACCTGCTGCTGGCCCAGACAAGTGCTCTCAGCTCCCGGATCAGGGCAGGAACAAGGGCCTTTCCTCCTGGGGAACTTAGGTCCCTCTGCATTCCCAGCAATGACACTTCCTGCCTCCAATGCACCAAACTGTGTCCAAACACAGCTCTCTCCCCTGTTCTCTTTTGTCTGCCTGACAAAAACCCCTGCCAACAAATCTGCCTTGGTTTCAAGTCCTGCCCTATCCCAAATCCATCCTCGAGGGCACCTTCCTGAGCCACAGTCTCCTGAGCCCCAGCTCAGCACCCTTAACGCTCCTAGCTCCTCCTGCACCCCTCTCCACACTGAGCTCCCACAGCAGCCAGAACTGTCTTTGAAAAACTCAACTCTGATGTTGTCATGCTGCTAGTCAAAATCTGACTTCCAGGTAAAGATCAAAATCCTCCTGCCATGAACAATGAGACTGCCTCCCCCACATCATTCCATTGAAAATACTGAATCATATAAAACTGAATTGCCTGAAAAATGAATAAAAAGACATTAAAAATACAAGATTTAACAGACATAAAATTACTATCAGATTGCAATAAAAGCTCACTCTCCACTCTGGGCCTGCCTCATCATAGATCTGTAAAGAGCAGTTTGGCAACCATCCTGGTGCACAGACCATGCTGAGCAGCACTGGGCATCTAGGTGCGGCCAGATCCAGCCTTCCCTCCCCCGACCCCTGACATCTCCAGCCTCATCCCACTACAGTTTCATCCCACTTCAGCCCTCACTCCCTCTACAGCCACTGTCCTCACCCACCTCTGGTGCCCGCCACTCACTTCCTTCTGCCTCGTGGCTTTTTAACACACTATTCCCTCCATCTGGAACTCTCTCCCTTCTCTTCATGTCTCATCCATTTAGTCGCTTCCAACTCATCCTTCAGGTTTTAGCTCACATTTATTTCTTCAGAAAAGCCTGCTCTGACCACCCATCCTACGCACACACACACATACAGACACACTCATTCCCCTTCCATCTCCCCGACCCCAGTCAGGTCAAGCTTCCCTCATCATTTGCTTGCATGGATTCCAGTCCTTCACACAATTACCTCAGTTTCTATTCATTCATCCATTAGAACAATCATTTGCTTGATACCTGTCTTTCCCTCTGCTCTATAAGCACCAAGAAGAGGGACCATCCCTCTTGGCTCTCGCTACACTCCCAGCAGTTAGCACAGGGCTTGGGCTCCCCAGGACCTTCAACAACAGCTCGGAAAAGGTAAACAGGATGTGACTGAGTGGCATCTGATCTGTCAGTGCCTCCTCCTCCACACAGCGCAGCTCCTTCAACTTGAAGCCACCCATGTTCATCCCGAGGCCACATTTCTACAAACATCTGCCTTTAGTTCTGTGTGTGTGTGTGTGTGTGTGTGTGTGGCACTGCCCTGGATCCCACTGAGTTCAAGTATCTTGGGCCTCCTCCCTGCCCATCAGCTCTTACTTCTGACGCTGCTCTCTTTACAGTCTTCACACTCTTGAAACAAACATTCACATTAATATTAATTCTGCATCCCAGGCAGCAAATCACTTAGATACGTGTTTTACTAAGCGAGGTTCTGGCCACATCTCCCAATCACACATGCCTTCTCCAACAGGCACTTGTAGAGGGCACAACTTCAGGCAGTGTGATGAATCCTTAATGGCAGCGTTCCAGGCCGGATGAGAGGGCCAGTCAAGGGAGCTTCTCTGTTTGCCTGGAGTTCTAAAACGGAGGCAAAGACCTAAACCTTAAGAGACGCTGCTTCTAAGAGCTCATCTTGCTTCAGCTAAAACAGCCATAGCTACAGGAATAAGAACCCAAACCAAGAGAACCACAATCTGGACAGCACCAGCAACTTGCTGTATGTCTCAGCTAAGGTCACCTCCCCTCCCTGCATCTTACTTTCCCACCAGTAAGATGAGATTGGTCTAATAGTCTCTAAACCCCCAACTGAGACATTTCACAAATCTGCAGAATGCTCAGATTTTCACATACTAGAACTCAGCATCATCTCTAATCATTGTATTGATTTATTCAGTAGATACTTATTGAGCCTCTATTCAGATATATTAATATTCAGGACTGGGGCTCGACAGATAAAGACTGACACAATGCCTGTCCTTCTGGCCTCAGAGAGGAAGCAGATGCTAAGTAAATAATTAATTATTGCAGTTAAGGCTGTAAGGGAAGAATGAAGGATTTCGTGAGAGCCAACAGTGTGGAGTTCCATTAGCCTGTGGAGGATAAGGGACTGCTGTCAGAGGAGGCGACATTTGAGCCCAGAGGCAGTTTTTACATGTGTGTGAGGCCAGAGAGTTCCCAAACTATCTCATATAACCATACAATACCTATAAGGTGAGAAAGGCTAGCATCAGAGAACTCTGTTTCTTGGCCCATGGGACCCTCTTGGCCTCATGCCCAGACCCAGCCCTGCCACATCACACCCCTCCCAGGGCAATGTAACTTCCCGTCACCACATCTGTCACAGGTTCCATTTTCATGTCTGTGTCTGTGCTCTCTTCCCTCTACCCTGGGGAAGCCCTGTGATGGGAGGGACCGTGTCTGTTTTGCATATCACCATGCTTCCAGCTGCGCACAGTGCCCAGTGCATATCACGTGTTAAGAGCCTGGCTGGATGAGTGAATGAATCCTCACATCACAGAGGAGGAACCTGAAGTCAAGTGGTGGGGAATGTTTTCCCCAGTTCCCAAGTTAGCATGTAACAAAGATGGGTCTCAAACCCAGCCTAAGTTTGGGAAGGGAGGTATACTCCAGGCCTCAATGTCCAGCCTCCTTCATTCAGAACAGGGTCCCTTTACCTGCTGTGTATTTTGACTTTCCAATCAAGAGTTCATTTGTTTAAAAAAGGGTATACTATTCAGTGAGATTTAAACACTGTGGCCTTACCTCAAGCTGGTTCTCATGCAAAATCCATCACCCCCCACTCTATCTTAGATATCTTGGATACCCAAGTCAGGAGACACACACAGGCACTGCCCCCACAAATGAAGATTCAAGCCCATCTGCTCTGCTCAAAGTTAGTTCTTATCAGTGGTAGACCAGGAGGCCCAGGAACCCATGCAGTGAGCCTGAGATGGGGAGAGCAGAATAGTCTGTGGTTGCTAACATTCACTGCATGGTTTGGGGCCTGGGGAATGAAGCTACAAGTCTACAGGATGTGCTTGGTGAAAACATACACACACCAGAGGGATGCTTCGAGTGGGGAGCAGCACCTAAGGACAGATGTCAGTCTTGGTTCTCAGCACAACCAGTGGACTGGTCTTTCCTGGCCACCTTCCATGAGCCCAGCCATGTGTTGATGAAGGTGGGGTGAGGGGGTGGGATGAGGAACATCCAGAAAGCAACATGCTGCTGCCAGGCCTGGGAGCAACCCAGGCAGAGGCGGGTAACCCTGGAAGGGATCCAGGCACAGGGCACCAGGCAGAGTGAGAGTTTTCAGAAGCAAGTCTCTGGGGTGGTTGGGGGACTGGGTGCTGCGTCACACCACTTTGGGGGCTGGGCTGCTCTCAAGCCCACAGGGCTTAGTCCTGAAGATGGGGTGGAGCAGAGACCAAAGGGGATCTTTCAGGGTTGAGGGCAGGGCTATTTTAATTATTGATGTATCCCTAATATCCAGCACTATACTTGGCTAATGTTTGCGGAATGACTGAAAGGTAAAGAGGAGGAAGCAGGCATGGGCCACCAACCCAGGAGGCAATCATTATAATGCCCTTGGCCGTTATTAACTGAGTATTTACTAAGTGCCGGCACAGGGCTAAGCAATTCACACCCAGCATAGTCCTGAGAGGAATACGCTGCAATCTTCATCTGACAGCTGAGCAAATATGACACAGAGCAAAGTGAATAATCTGCATAAAAACAGTGGAGCTGGAATGTGACTTCAGCTCTGCCTGATTGGAGCATCTGAGTTTTTAACTACAGTGATTTTTAGTCAACTCACCTAACAAGTTGCTCTAAAGGAATGGAGAACTTTTAGGGAGAGAGAGGGAAGAAAGGATATTTTTCCTAGGAGGAAGAAAAACACAGAGTTCTATATAAACTAGGAATGAATATAGGGAATGATCTCAGATTAAACAGCACCAAAAATAAACAAACAGAAACACACAGAAAATAAATAAATAAACAGCACCATTTCCCCCAAAGAAGCCTTCCCCGATTCTCCTTCCTAAGTGAGGGGTCTCTTCTAACACATTTTAGCACTCCTTCCCTCTTTGCAGCACTTGTTACCATTTTGACTAGACAAGCGATGGCGAATGGAGTTATTTAAATGTCTGTCTCTTCATGGAACATAGGTCTATGAGGGAAGGTGCTATGACTGATAACTCACTAGTGCTTCACCCCAGTGTGTGACATGGTGCCTATCCCATAGTAAGAGCTCAAGAAGCATTTGTAATATGAGTTCAGTAATGGTAGGCAATTGGGAAAAATTCTCATAGCACACAATAAGGAGAAATAGGAGCAAAGACAATGGAACAATGTCCCAAAGTCCCTTGAAGACCAAAGAGAAGAGCTTCATGTTGCAGCTGCTGGTCACAGGGAGCCACTGTAGGTTCTCATCTGCATAAGGAAGATAATTCTGCTTCAGATAAGAAATAAATCAGCTAAGGGACAATCTGATGCTTGAGCCCAAATATTATCAACATTCAAACCAGGCCCAGTGCTTGAAGTGACAAGGATCTTGTGAGGGTGGCGGCAGGAAAGCAGTAGAAGAGATAAATCAGAGAAACATATGGATGCGGGTTCTACCCAGAACATTGTTCATCAAAAGTGAGTAAGCAGTTAGGGACATAAATCTGGGTCAGTAGAAAGGACAAGAGGAGATATGACTTTGCCCTGGCTCTAGAAATTCTACTTTCTCCCTTTATAGAAGAGAAGATTTCACTGAAACTCAGTTGATGCCAAACAAGGGTAGAAAATATATTTCATTATCATTCCATTTGTTTCTCGGTCCTATACATGACCAGCCAGGAGTAAAAAGAATACCTTCTAAGGTCTTCACAAGGCTCTGAGTCATTTCACAATGAATCATTTACTCATCCACATCTCTAAACCTCCAGCTCTAGATCATCGACTTCGGAGCAGAACTGCCCCCAGGACAAGGCCCCTGCCCACCCTCCCCCTTCTTCTCTTGGACAGACTGCAAGAGGGAGCAGTAAGACCTCATGTGAGACTCTTAAGAGTCTTGCTTTTCATCTGGAAGACCTGGTTTCACACACCAGCTGTGACACTTACTAGCAGGGAAGCACTGGTAATATGAGCTGCTGCTGCTGCTAAGTCGCTTCAGTCGTGTCCCACTCTGTGCGACCCCATAGACGGCGGCCCACCAGGCTCCCCCGTCCCTGGCATTCTCCAGGCAAGAGATGAGCTAGAGATATATAAACTGTGGCTTAGAGGTCCACGAACCAGAACAATGGATCTGGATTCATGGTTCAGAAACATAAATCCTCCTTGAGGATTCTCACTCATAGGAATCCATAGGTAGTCACTGACTACCAGTGCCAGGCACCATGCTGGTCACTAGGAACTGGTGATAAGTGAAATTGGTGAAGACTCTAGTCTGGGCAGACAGATATGAAACAAAAATCATACAATCAAACGTAAAATTGCAACTCTGCCAAGTGCTATGAAAGACAGATTTGGGATAACAGGGAAGCCTATAAAAGGGATATTTGAACTTGTGACAGATGTCAAAGAAGTTTTCAAACCGAGGACTAAATTAGGAAAGGATACAGTTTAGGTGAAAATAGAGTATAAAAGTACTCCAGGAAGGACAGTCATGGACGAAGCACCCGTGAAAGAAACACAGTCAATTGGAAACAAGACCAGGTGATCAGTCAGTCTGAGCAGAGAAAACACAAGGGACAACATGATGGAAAATGTCCCCAAAAGACAGCCAGGGTGCAGATCATGACAGACCTTATAGCTGTGTCTCTGAGCATGTTTTACCTTGGGAAAAGTCAATGGGAAACCACAGAAGAGGTGTTTGTGGGTGGGATGGCATGGGGAGGACATGGGATAACCGATGCTCAAAAAACTACTCTGGCTGGCCTGGAAGAGGCTAGAGAAGATGCAGAGCAGTCAACTGGAAGGTTTTTTAGGGGTCCAGACCAGAGATGATGGGATATTTCATCAGGATGGTGCATGGGCATGGCAAGAAACAGATTCAATGTTTATGGAGGAAGCAGCATAGTAAGGGCTTTCTGACGCAGTGGATTGGGGAGGGCACATCACAGAAACCCTGGGCTCCTGGCCTTCAAAACCAGACAGAGTCCGTTCACTGGGAAAGGCAAACCTAACAAAGATCAGGTTTGGGAGCAGATTACGAGCTCTGGGTTAGACATATTGAACTGGCAGTGAATTTGAAGCATCAAGGAAGAAATTTTAATCGGGTAGTTGTATATGCATATCTGGGGCTCAAAATATACATTTAGACATTATTAGTATAAAGTGAGTAATTGAATCTGAGGGCGATGACAAGATCACACGAGCAGTGAGAAGTAAGGGCCTGTGATTAGGTTTAAAGAACTTAACATTTCCCTGCTTAGTTCTCATGCTTCAAGGGCTCTGCTTTTTGAAATATTAAAGGCAGTGATGATGGTCAGCTGAACTTATTCAGACTTACTCTTTCCCAGGCACTTTACATAAATCAGATAATTTAACTTAATCTTTCTTATAACATAGAATGTATGCCCAAGTTTTTCTGTTTTCATTTTGCAGATGTGGGAATTGAAGCTTAGAAATATTTTCTTTGCCCAAGATCACATAGCTGGTACATGATTGGTTTGAAGCCTAGATATATCTGATATAAAAAATATTCTTTATGATTTGTCCTTGCTTTACCCTCCACAGCTATGATGCAGAGGTACAGTTGGGACCAAACCTGAAGGCAATGAGTTTAGCCAGTGGAAAGACCTTTGAGGGTAACAGTGAAAGATGCCAACTAAACTCCTACAGCTAATGGCCCAGCCCCACATGCTCCACCTCTGGTGAATGTCCATGTCTCTGCAATGTCCTGCTTTCTCCCCACAGTAGTCCCCAGGCCAATATGAAGAATGGATGTAATGACTTCACCTCCATGTGGACAACTTACATTAAACCTCATGAGGATTCCTGTGCTATGGCAGAACAAACTTTGATCTGAAAAGATTAAATGTTTACTTCTCTTTGGCACTGAACAAGTTACTTAATTCCTCCCTGACACTATCCTTTGAAAACAGGGAAAGCAATATGCTTACACCCTCGGTTATTTTGAGGATTAAATGATATTTGACAAAGTGCTCTGGAAACTGACAATGATGATGAAATCAAACTTACATGTGGGAAATCTTGCCTCTCGAATGGATGACTTTTGGCCCCTAAGATCTGTTTGAAGCACCAATCCAGATTAGTGAAAATGAAATGATTGGCAACAGTTGGTAAAGAATTGGATCTAGGATAAAAGCTTTTTTTTTTTTTTAACTGACATTAATTGATCTTAAAAGGGGAATGAGAAGGTGATCTAATAAATTATTTCTCCTGTCAGAAAAAAAAAATTAGGATGATGAATGTGAATCAGGCTTAGTCTTTTCAAAAAGATAAGAAGTGTGTCTTGGTGGCCCCAGATAACCCCTCGTCATCACTCTTACTCTTGTTGCTACCCCTGTGCCTGGTGCTGATAATTATTCCAGGAGTGGTCAGAAAAGTAACACTGGTAGCTAACATTTAATGATTAGTGATCATGTACCAACCATGTGGCTAAAGGCTTTACCTGTGTTATTTCACTGAGTCCTTGTGGAATGAGAGGTATTGATCAAACAAAGAATCTATTGAATTGAAGGACAGGAAAGTATCAGAATTAGTCAATGAAGTCAGAGGATCAAAGGATCCTTAGAAGATCACAAGTTATCAAAACTATGTGATAAAGGAGTGTTCTGACAGAAACTGCAGAATGTTTACATTTCAGGGACTCCAAAGAGAGATGGACAGAGTGGGAGTTGGACCAACTAGAGTTAATTTTTCACTAAATCCACACCACACATACTTTACTCTGAATGGCTGCTGATCTTGAATGAGTTACACAATATCATTTCCAAGCTCTCATTCAATGTTACCAGAACAATGATACAAATATTAACAGCAACAACAATCCCAGCTCATATTTACATTGAGTGCTTAGAATCTTCCAGGCAGTGTGTGAAGTGCTTTTATGCATTTGTTTCATTTTATCCTCTCAACAATCTAATGACATAGGCTTGTATGAATCTGTTCATTTTCCATGTAAAGAAACCTAGGTTCAGCAAAATTTAGTAATTTTGGTCAAGCTCACACACTGTGTAATTGACAGAGCCTGGATTAGCATGCAAGGCTACTTGGATCTAACATTTAAGATTTTAATCAAGGACATTTCTGGGTCCAGAAATGTCATTTCTGGATTTCTTGGTCCAGTGGTTAAGAATCCACCTGCCAATGCAGGGGACACGGGTTCGATACCTGATTCAGGAAAATCCCACATGCCACAGAGCAACTAAGTTCGTGAGTCACAACTACTGAGCCCACATACCTAGAACCTGTGCTCCCCAACAAGAGAAGCCACCGCAGTGAGAAGCCCACGTATCTCAGTGAAAAGTAGCCCCTGCTTGCTGCAACTAGAGAAAGATTGCATGCTGCAATGAAGACCCAGAGCAGCCAAAAATAAAATATTTTAATCAGGACACCTATTCACATTCCTCATCCAGCCCAGAAGTCCTCATTCAGGAGCAGATGCTCCATCACGAGCCCTACGTGTTGGATGCTTTATAAGATGACATTTTCAGAGGTTCAGATGCAAATGCGTCAAGTAGGGGCAGTTTGTCACAGAACTAGGAATGCTGTCCACGGTCTTCGTTTTGGGGTTCAAAGTGTCTCACAGGTGACTTATGTCACTGAGCCGTCATCTCCCAAGGAACCCTCAGTTCTCAGAAGGATTTTTAAATGCAAGAATTAGAAAACCTAGTGAAAGCTAGGCCAAGATTATTCCCCATGGGAAACTAAACAAACTTCTTTATAGGGAAAAAGATAAAGGAGAATTGATATGTGCAAATTCACCAAGGGAAGCAATAAGAAACTCCACATGCTATTCACAGGAATAAAACCACAAAGCCTGGATTCACAATCTTTCTCTAGATTCAGTGCTTTCAGCCTTAGTTTTCTTATCTAAATAGAGACCAGTCTAGACTGAAAGATTTCCAAGCTGCCTTCCAGCCCTTACAGTCTATGATACTGTGATAAAACACTTTCTAAAGAAGCTGACAAGCATTTGGAGGATTTAAGAAATGCTGCCTTTGGAGGAGAGCTGAGTAAAATTGCCTCAGTGCCATTCACCATGGCCTTCTCCCACACATCAAGAAAAGTTGAGTTACCCAGCTCTCAATTCCAAAGGTTCCTGCAACTGGCTTGATGTCCACAGGATCCCCCTACCTCCCCTGCAGGTTTAAAGCCATGTGTAAGATGAGAAACACTGCTTCTGTCTTCTGGAGTGTAGACTGTGTGCTTCCCCATTATGACAACCTCCAAGGATACTCGTAGGTGGATGGAGATGTGAGGGTTGAACAGGTGACATGCTTACACAGATTTCACGAGGAGTCTCACTGGTCGGTCATTTTTGCCTTCCCAGCATGGATGACATCTCCCAACAGCAGCAGCCCACTTTTCCTTTGGGAATCACTCACTTTCTGTCCATATAGTTCAGATGAGGGTGACCCCATTTACAAGCCAGACCGTGGCCCATCTACATAATCTGCCTTCTGGCCACTGAGGTTGTTTCAGGGATGAGCATGTAATCCAAGCCAGGTCAAAGAGGACAGTGCACCCAGACTGTGTCTATTAGAAAACAGGGGCTTCCTGCCTATTGCAGCTGCTAAGATACAAGCCTAGAAGTAGGGGGTGGCAGTTTTTCTACTCCTTCAGGAAGCTTGCCTGAGAAAGATACCAACACAAAAGAAAGCAGATGCTGAACTCAGAGAAACTCAGATGACTGATAACAGTACATGAACACCTAGATCGAACTATGCCTGAAGTCCCACTCCACCCCCTTGTCTTCTCATTAGGTAGGCCAACAATTGTCCTTTTTGCTTTGACAAGTTCAAGTACATTCCTTTCACGTGTAAACCAAAAAGTTGAAAATACATATTTTAGCCAGAAAACAAGTCTTTATTCATTTCTGTTAACTAGGTGTTGTAGGTATAAGAGGAGGCAGTATATGTCATAGTCACTTTCCTTGAGTAATTGATGCTAGTGGCATTTTGAGATTCCTTTCAGTTAAGTTCAGTTCAGTTCAGTTGCTCAGTCGTGTCCGACTCTTTGCAACCCCATGAATCGCAGCACGCCAGGCATCCCTGCCCATCACCAACTCCCGGAGTTCACTCAGACTCATGTCCATCGAGTCAGGGATGCCATCCAGCCATCTTATCCTCTGTCGTCCCCTTCTCCTCCTGCCCCCAAGCCCTCCCAGCATCAGAGTCTTTTCCAATGAGTCAACTCTTCGCATGAGGTGGCCAAAGTACTGGAGTTTCAGCTTTAGCATCATTCCTTCCAAAGAAATCCCAGGGCTGATCTCCTTCAGAATGGACTGGTTGGATCTCCTTGCAGTCCAAGGGACTCTCAAGAGTCTTCTCCAACACCACAGTTCAAAAGCATCAATTCTTCAGTGCTCAGCTTTCTTCACAGTCCAACTCTCACATCCGTATACGACCACTGGAAAAACCATAGCCTTGACTAGACAGACCTTTGTTGGCAAAGTAATGTCTCTGCTTTTCAATATGCTATCGAGGTTGGTTATAACTTTTCTTCCAAGGAGTAAGCGTCTTTTAATTTCATGGCTGCAGTCACCATCTGCAGTGATTTTGGAGCCCAGAAAAATACAGTCTGACACTGTTTCCACTGTTCCCCATCTATTTCCCATGAAGTGATGGGACCAGATGCTATGATCTTTGTTTTCTGAATGTTGAGTTTTAAGCCAACTTTTTCACTCTCCTCTCTCACCTTCATCAGGAGGCTTTTTAGTTCCTCTTCACTTTCTGCCAGAAGGGTGGTGTCATCTGCATATCTGAGGTTATTGATATTTCTCCCAGCAATCTTGATTCCAGCTTGTGCTTCTTCCAGCCCAGTGTTTCTCATGATGTACTCTGCATCCTTTAGGTAGTGATATTTTATGATTATTGGTGAAGGGAGTGACTCATCCACTCCAGAGATAATCACATCATTCCTGGTCTTTTCTTCACTGCCCTCTGGGCTTATCTCACCTAAGCCTTCTGTCTCTGTCCAAGGTCCCATGCCTTAGTCAACTCTCAGACTCAGAGAAGATCAGACTCTTTACCCAAACCATTCAACTAATAAACTGCCCGTGCCAGACCTCAGGGATTGCCTTAATTTTCTTTCCCTTGCCCCTAAAGCTTAATTTATCTTGAAACTTTCCCATCTCTCCATTTCAATTCCACTGTCTTAGTCCAGGCCACCATCATTTCTTGCCTGGACTACTGTGACAGATTCCCTTCTTTCAATTCTGCTCCCCTTAAATTGTCTTATAGAAGGAACTTCCTAAAATGCGACCATCACTCCCTTAAACCTTCTGTGGTTTCCCAACTATACTTGAAATAAAGTCCAAACTCCCTTGCTCTCCCTAAAGACTACAGATGCTGTGATCTGCTTCCTCTCTACACTCATATCCCTTCAGTCTCCCCACCAGCTCCTCTGCCTTTCGCCCTCCGTGTCCCTTGATTTTCCTCCAGTTTTTCAAACATGCCAAGCTACTTCCTACCTCATAGCCTTTGCATGTTCTCTAATGTTCTCACTTCAGTCCTCACCCGGCTAGTTCCTTCTTTTTTTTTGAGACTCACATGTCATTTCCTCAAAAATAGCTTTGCCCCTCACCACCACCACCACCAAGTTAGTCTTATTCCCACAACCTTGGCCTTTTATTTTACCATCCTTATCACAGTTTCAAGTTATCATGATTTTTTTAGATGTATATCATGTATACTTATTTGTTTATAGTTAGGCAACCCAACTAAAATATAAGCTCCATGAAACTGAAGTCTTGATTTGTTTCATGCATTCTCAGCTTCAGGCGGGATGCCAGCCTTATGGAAGATGTACAATAAATATGCGTTGGATGAATGGATGGATAGAAGTGGAATTTTTGGGATTCTAACTCAGGTCTATTTAACCTAGGTTTCAGAAGAATAAATATCACCTGTGGGAAGATTCCCCAACTTATAGTTAGTAGTTATTTTCTTAGCTGTGTTGCATGAGATATATCACCTCACCTATTTCTCTCTGTAGAATGGGATGGCTGTGGTGTACTATGAAGCTGAGTTAGGAACTTGGTGTCCTACAGCTGAAACATCCAGAGAGAAAATAAAAAGCTCCATGACGTATACCAGGCATTATAACTGATTACATGTAGACACAGGGAACACACGGCCAGTTGCAATCCTCAACAAACTTTGACTGAAATTCAAACAGAATGGACTTTCTAACCTTTAGTTTTTAATAAAAAAAAATATTGAGGAAGGATGATGAATGTTAAGGCAATCACAGAAGAAGATATATTGCCTTCCATTGTTTTCTGCTCAGATCTATAGCTATTTCAGAGAGAGAGACTTGGTTACAAGGTAAATTTCATTTGTTTTGGATACAGAACAATGTGACATTTTTGACAATGTACTGTAAAATATGCCACATTTTTTAAACAAAGTGAGATATAATAAAAATGACATATAAGATTTCAGGGGAAAGCAATGATTAGAAAAGAACTCATAGTTCTTTCTGGACTACCTATAACATTTAGGAAAAACAATGTCTATACCCTTGCATGCATGTATAAGTTAAATAATGACAAGTGTAATTAAATAACTATTTTGTGGTTTATTTAACATCTTTCCCTAACTGGACTATAAGTTCCATGAAGGCAGGGACCATGTCTGTCTACGACTCCAGTACCTGGAAAAGATATAGCCAGGTGTCTATATAGCCAGCCTCGAGCAGAGACACAAAGCCTAGGAGAGAACAGCAACTCACACCCCTAACTTCCACCATACCAAATAAAAGACAGACGTCTGGAGTCAGACAATCTGGGCTCATATCCCATAATGGCTATTTACTAACACTATGACCTTCTGCACAACTTTAATTTCTTCATCAGTAAAGCGGGTTTAAACAGTAGTAGCTTCATCATAATTATGCTGTGATGATCCCATGCCTAGCATATAATAAGCACTCAATAAACGTTTGCAGGCACCATCCTTGCCACCCTCACCAGGTCATAGCTGCCTTTTCTTCTTCCCTCTCAGAGCCAAGTCTGAAACTTCCTCTACTTCATTCTTGGCTGCACAAGAGCTGCAGAAGCCAGGGCATTCATGCCTCTGACATAAATCAAAGGCAGATGATCTCCTTTCACTGACTCCTCCCCATAAATCAGTGCAGCTCCCTGAACAGAGACAAATTTGGATTCCAAATGTGTTCTCTAGTCTCCCTCTACTTGGTGAAAGATGACTTCTCAAACCAGAATTAGAACTTTGAGAGATGACCCAGTGCAGCCCCCTAAATTTACAGTTAGGAAAACTAAGGCCCAAAGAGGAAAATGAGAAATTCCCAGTTAGGAACTGAGAATTGCCACTTGCAGGCTGAGACAAGACCAACACCCAGAAATTCTAACTCCCAATCCCAACCCAGTGCAGTTTTTACTTAGTGGTGTAACAAGGGCCAGACAGTGGGAGCAATTGGTCCCAGATGTGGGCAGTAAGGACGTGCACTGCCCATAGAGAATTCAAAACAATAATTTTTAAAGTGACCAGAAATCAGTTCACATTTTATCATTGCCACTTGCTTCAAATTCTGAACAATTCCAGGTTCAAAATACACAACCCTCACAAAAAAAAAAAAAAAAATTTAGTTTGTCTAAGTTATAAACAATTGCTGAGGTCACTGCCAACTTTTGAAAATATGTAAGTAATTTGAAACAAGTGGGCTCAGCTTCACACAGTAATTTCAAGAGTAAATCTGTGGCAATTCGAAATTATTTGAGCTCGCTTCAGCCACAGTCGCTGTCTCCAACCCCCTATTGTTCTGGGTCAGCCAAAAAGTTCATTGGGTTTTTCCAGAAGATGTTAAAGAAAAACCCAAACTAACTTTTTGGCCAACCTAATACTATATATTTCAGTGTTTAAGCAGTAGATTTGAAAAATTAAAAAAAAAAAAAAACAGTCAATGAAAAGAAGGAAAAACAAAATTTCAGATCATTCAATTTTGTCATCCTATATAACTTGAATTTTTTCTGGAGTTTAAAACAGTGAAACAGTCAAAATGAAAACTGCAACATTTTTGTTTGGCAAGTGAAAAGTAAAGTTGAGATATGAAATATTTTACCGACTTTGAGTAATACTATTAAAAATCAAACTCTTCTGTCTTCTGTGTCGATTGTTTTAAAACCAAAAATTGAATCAAGAAAGCAGGGATTACTCCTGATCATTACATTGTTAGGGCTTCCCTGGTAGCTCACTTGATAAAGAACCCACCTGCAATGCAGGAGACACCGGTTCAATTCCTGGGTCAGGATGATCCTCTGGAGAAGGGATAGGCTACCCACTCTAGTATTCTTGGGCTTCCCTGTGGCTCAGCTGGTAAAGAATCCACTTGCAATGGGGGAGACCTGGGTTTGATCCCTGGGTTGGGACGATCCCCTGGGGAAGGGAAAGGCTACCCACTCCAGTATTCTGGCCTGGAGAATTCCATGGACTGTACAGTGCATGGGGTCACAAAGAGTCAGGCAGGACTGAGTGACTTTCACTTTCATTGCATTGTTACCACTGAAAGCAATTCTGTTGCCTAACAGAAGTGATCTTCTCCAAAGATCAAATGTGCTCAGGATAGGGTGGGGGTTTTTATATGGTAAAAGTTGGGGATACTCTTCTTATCCACTCTTGATATTCCTTCCATTTGGAGCAGCTTCACTATTGTATACCTTCATTATTGTAAAACCCCTTCCCTCGCTCCTTTTTCCCATCCTGATCCCCACCTCCATCAGAAGGAGTGGTTTGTGTGACATGCAATTGGTGGGTAAGGTACAGGAAGCTCTGACTTTTCTCTCTTCCATGTTGAGAACCAGGTGACTTGCAGGGAGTTCATCCCATCCTCTAGATGGTGAATCATACAGGAGTGGGTTCCCCTAAGATGTAGGTGAGTGCTGGCCAGGAAGGGAGAATCACTCTAATTCTGTCCACAAGCCACAGCCTCCAGTGCTAACTTTCCAATTATAAAGGTGATGTTTTGACCTCCCACCTGACTCCTTTGTCTTACCTCATTACTGATGCAGAACAGGCAGGGAAGAGGATTGCTACTTATTGGACCCCCTGGGACACCTCAACAGTCATGACGGTGATAAAGATATAACAATAGCAATATTCTTAAGCTATCCTGTATTGCAGTGAGATGAAACCAGTCAATCCTAAAGGAAATCAACCCTGAATATTCATTGGAAGGACTGATGCTGAAGCTGAAGCTCCAGTACTTTGGCCACCTGATATGAAGAGCCAAATCATTAGAAAAAACCCTGATGCTGGGAAAGATTGAAAGCAGAAGGAGAAAGGGATGATCCTAGGATGAGATGGTTAGATAGCATCACTGACTCAGTGGACATGAATTTGAGCAAACTCTGGGAGACACTGTAGCCTGGCGCGCTACAGTCCGAGGGGTAGCAAAGAGTCTACGACTTAGAGAATGAACAACAACAAAAACAACATCTTGTTTTGCATATTTGCTGTGACAGGTACAGTGATGAGTTTAAATGCATTGTCTTACTGAATCTCGCTGATGCAACTGTGAGAGAGGTTCTATTGTTATCTCTACATCACAGATGTGAAAATGGAGATGTAGCGAGTATTAAATCTGCCCGTCATCACATAAGCAGCAAATGATGGCAGAGGATGTGAGCCTGGGTCGATGATGCAGGACCCAAACGCTTAACCACTATGCTCCTTTGCTTAATGGTGGGAGAGAATCCACTTAGGAGCCCCACTTATTAGATTTACACTCAGAGTTAATGCACTCATCCCAGGATTACTTGGGCCTCCAGCTCTCGAGGATGGAAAAATGGCTCCTGTTCTCTCACTTCTGTTCTGCCAACTTGTCCTTCCTCACCTCTCTCCAAGTGAGAAGTCCAGGAGATCTAATTTGGAGATGGGCTTTACACTGTGAACATGCAACACAGCAGCCTGGTCGTGCCCAGCTCCGTGGCCCCAATTTTGCCAGTCATCTCATCTTGAAGTCTTGTCTTCCAACTTGGCTGGGCACTTTCCTGCCCCTAGACTGCCAGAGACCATGTCTTCAGGCTGAGAGGGGCAGGAAAGCACGCTTTGCTACAAGGTGACAAATTCAGCTCTTGCCAAGCCTCTTGGCAGGGCCAGCTACCACTTCTGTGGTGCAATTTCAGGAGCACTGGGATATCCCAGTATGTACCCAAAAAGAGCTCTCCTCCCATCCCCCCAAGTGGCCTATCATGAGGCCTGAACTTGCACCATTCTATAAATGTATCCCTTTGACTTAAAACATCATGCCCCATTAAAAAGCAAAACATACATGGAGAGGAACACACTCAGCCTTAGTTTCTTCATGTAGAGCGGGGAGTATGCACAATACCCACTTCAAAGAGTATAATGTAAGAACCAAAAGGGATAATACATATATGTAGTAGATTTGTCAGAGTGCCTGGTATAAAACATACACTCAATATATATTATTAATAGCAGCTACCACATCACTATCACCACCACTAAATTTGGATGTGTTCATCTGTATGATTTCTTTGTTCACAGGTTTAGACATGGAGCCTAGGACTGATTCCAAGAGGCAGTCAGCATAACTGGAAATCAGGAAACTTGAATTCTGAGTTGAATTCAGAAACTTGAATTCTGAGTTGAATTCAGAAACTTGAATTCAACATCCCGAGTTGGCTGTTAACTCCTTGTGTTCTGGAAATATCATTGATATTCTCTGGGCCTTTTTAATTGTCTTCATTATTGTCATAATTATAAAAATGCCTGTTATTTTTATAGTATATTCAGATTTACAAGTATTCACTGGTATTCTCAATCTCATTCAAGTTTCCCAAAGAATCTAGAATTAGTAGTGGTGTGGAATTTGAGGCTCCGGGTGTGTGTGATTTCCCCAAGGTCAGGGAGCTGGCTAGCAGAGCCAGTGTGACTTTCAGAAGATATCACCCAGTCTCTGGTTCAAGAGAGATTTGCCAGCATTAAAGTAAGAGAATTCTACAGACAAAAGACCACTCTGGTGTAGTCTAGTTTAGTGATGGCCAGTACCAAGACCACAGGACCCAATTACCCTTCCCACACCCGCAGCAGAAACCACTAATTGATCAGGACAGGTCCAGTAATATTTCTCAACATGGGTGCCCTGATAAATTTTTAACCCTTAATTAAAGCTACATGTGAAACAAACTCATTGTTTTCACCCATCTATACCGGAGGTTGGCAAACTACAAGTCAGCTTGTAAGTCACCACCATCTCCCAGTCTGTGCTGCTCAGACTTTTAGCATGCCTATGAATCACTGTGGCATCCTTTTAAAATGTAAATTCTCAGTCAGTAGGTCCAGAATGGGGCCCAAGATGCTACATTTCTGACAAGCTCTCAGGGTTGCCTCTGCTGTCAGTCCAGGGACCACATTTGGGAAGATAAGTTCCCAGGTGATGTGACAGAGATGCCCCACCTGTGTGTGTGCAAGCCTCAGACTGTGGCCCATCTCTTAAGAACACCGATCCTGTCCCAAGGCTGCCATCAATGCTACCAAACACTGCATTCCCTGGAACACAGGTGTGTTAGCGAGGGGAGCAAGAGATAACATACAGGGTGACATTGTTCTCCCAGTCCCAAAGCAGTACCCCTGACACATACACGTACGCACACACATTCATGCACAAGGATTCTGAGAGTTCCTGGGCATTTGTGTGGTGCAGTATACAGCGCGTTCCCTGAGAATCCGGGGACCTGAGTTCTAGCTTCCTCTGTAACTTTTACCCTGTGATCTTGGTCAAACCACTCCAGGCTGTCTCTGTCATCTTAAAGGACCACACTGAGCAGTGAGCCCAGTCCAAAAGCCAACTTGCTATCTGGCCCCAAGATCACTTTCTTCCCTGGGTAGTTTGGTGACACAATGTTAGAATGTTGGCCGTGGGCACTTACTGAGGTCCCACCAGGTTTATCGTGGGAAGTCACAGACAGATGAGGAGTAAGGCTCATAAGATGTTGATGCTCAAAGGACCTCAGCACCCAGCCAGTTCAACATCTTCACAGAACATCTTGTTCCTCCTACTTTGTTTTTTCATCTTGTTTAAAACAAAGAAAGAAACGCAAACACCTTTGCCCCAGAGCCTCAAGCAATGCTTTAGCAATTAAAAGATACTTGGAAACTGCAACAAACCCTACAAACCACTGCAGCATCTTAATGACCCTGAAGTAAAACCTGGTTTAGGAAAAAAACAGAAAGACTTTCCCCTTCTCACCTGACAGCTTCTCTCCCTGATGACACTGTCCTTGCCGTGAAGGGAGATGAATCGAGGCTGCTCAGTGGGCTGGAGCAGGCAGAGCTGGCAGGAAGGCAAGAGACCTGGGCGCCCGTCCAGCTCTGGCAGCCTCGGGCAAGTCCCTTTCTGAAGCAGATTGTCAGTTTCCTCATCCCTCAAATGGGGGTGGCAATAACAATAGCAAACACGAAATGAGTAATTAATGCCTGCCAGGCACTGTGACTTGTATCGTGTTATTTAATCCTCACCAAATCTCCAGGCTATGTGTATTATTATACCTAATTTATGGTGAGAAAACCAACACTTGGAGAGATTTAATACCATGGCAAGGCCCCCGTAGCAAGTTGGTCCTCTCGACGCCAAACTTTAGCTCCGATCTCCTGTACTGGATCAACTCTTCTTGCTGTGAACCCTTCACATGTCTATGCAGTTCACAGAAGACAGATATGAAAAATCACTTCATGCTCCTAAGTGTATGCTTACACTTATGCTCCTATATATATATGTATGTATTACTGTGATTGTGAGCTAAAGCAATAACTGCCAACTGGATAGATCTCTGGCACCAGAGTAGTGGTGGGGGTGGGGTGGGGGAAACAGAGAGGAGTTAGGGTTCTTCTCAGCAAGTGTGGGACATAACCCATTCTTGATTCCACTTCTCTATGAGCTGACTCTCGGAGAAGGCAATGGCACCCCACTCCAGCACTCTTGCCTGGAAAATCCCATGGACAGAGGAGCCTGGTAGGCTGCAGTCCATGGGGTCGCTAAGAGTCAGACTCGACTGAGCGACTTCCCTTTCACTTTTCACTTTCATGCATTGGAGAAGGAAATGGCAACCCACTCCAGTGTTCTTGCCTGGAGAATCCCAGGGACGGGGGAGCCTGGTGGGCTGCCATCTCTGGGGTCGCACAGAGTCAGACATGACTGAAGCGACTTAGCAGCAGCAGCAGCAGCATAAGCTGACTCTAATGCTCATCTCTCTTCTTCCAGAGACTCCACCACTTAATACATACTCCACATATCTAATTAACTCCCTTGCTTTAGAAATTCCCTGGGTGAGAAAAGGAGACTTCCCTGGTGTTCTGGCAGTTAAGACTCTGTACTTCCACTGCAGGAGGTATGGGTTCAATCCCTGGTTGGGGAACTAAGATCTCACATGCTGCATGGCGCAGCCAATAAATAAAATAAGCTTATTTTCTAAAAAATGAAATTCCCTGGGGTCACACAGTGCTAATCTCCCACCATATTTTTACCATCAGTGTTGGTTCATCTTCTTGCGGGTGAATAGAGAGATGCGAAGAGGAGGTGGGGGATGGAATTTCACCCTTCGCAAAGTGAGCAGCCTTTTAATTCAATTCTCCTGTCACCCATTCTTTCATTATAGTTATGGATTTGGGCAGCCCCTTGCCATGCTTACACAATCTTCTGATTAAATTCTGCCAAGCAGCCAGCTCCAGTTTCAGAAACTGAATGAATAAATAAACTGCTGCACTAAAGCAAAGAGGAGACACAAGCCTGGGCTACAGGGAGAGTTCTCTGAATTCTAAGACAAACGAAGCCACATTAAAAGAGGTGCAGAGGTCTGAATAAGGGAGAAGGGAGGAAAGGCTTTATACTTTATGGCATTTAAGAAAGAAACACTTACAAGAGTAGAATATGCCTAGCACTTGGAAGTGGAGCAGATGAATAGGTGTGGGCCACTAGAAAAGTCCCTTTCCCTCTCTGAGACTTTATTTCCTTAGCTGTCAAGTGGCATAATCACATTAACTGGTAGTTGTTAAGCACTTACTCTGTGCCAGGCACCGTGCCAAGTACTTTAACAGTTAACATGTCACACAGATTAGGTGAAAGAACTAAAGATGGTTAGCCCAAGGAAAGGCAGCTGGGGAAGGAAAAGTCAACTGAATTTAAATATTTGCTATAACCTGAAAATGACACAAAGTTTATTTTGTGTTCCTGTGTGCCTCAGAGTTGAAAGAACACAGGGTTTCCTGTCAGACTTCAGGGAGGGTACTGAATCGTCCAATGCCTCACTCTTTTGATGTTGCAAGATTAACTAAGCCTCTCAGTCTCAGTTTTCTGGGCTGCAAAATGGGGATAATGCCACCTACTTCATACATTAAAGGGAGGGTTAAATAATGTAGGTAATTAAAAAAGAAAAAAAATAATAGTGTAAGTAAATGTTGTTAAGTATATAACATACACAAGGGTTCAACAAATGTTTGTTCCTCTTTATCACAGAGAATTGGAAATAAAGGACAATACTTTGTACCACAGCCTTGACCAAAGAGAGACTCAGATAGCCCAGGGACTTCATCATTCCATTACTTGAGTGCACCCTTCACCCTGGCTAGAATCATTGCATACCCACATGCATCTGTGCCGAGGTAAATTTTGGACATTCCAAACTTAATTATCAGAATTCTCTAACCACGCAGGGTGGGGGGAAAAGTCCATTCATCCTATCAAAATAAATGACAGAATCTTCTTGTCCCTTACACCCTGATAGCTTTTGAAGTAGGAGGAAGCAGGTGAATCTATAGCCCATAAGTCCCTGAAGGCAAGGATCAAGTCCATCTAACTGACTCTAGGAATACCAGCTCTGGGCAGAGTCCAGGGCGTATTACTGGTGCTCTACAGATAAGTTCCTGGTTGACCATGGTTGACAGGACCATTTCTCTGTTTCTTGCTTTACTACTTAAACACTTGGATGCATTTTACTTTCGCCCTACCCCTCTAGCCTCTCTCCTAAGAACTCTTCCAGAGTACAGGATGGCACATTCCTCCAATTTCCTTTATTTTAAACATGCTCATGTTCCTAGATTTATAACTCCAGCCTGGATCTCACTCATGAGCTCTAGATTCATATCGGTATTGAATCCAAATAAATAACTTAATAAATAAAGGGACTTTGAATATTTCTCCAAAAGAACTCTTTATCTATCTTCAAGTAAATAAATCATGAATAAAATCCAGCCCTCCCTTCAATCTTCCTCACCATGGATAAGGGTACCACCATCTTTCCAGTTGCTCAGGTAAAAAGCCTGAGTCATCCTTGCTTTTGCACCATCAGTCTACATTTAATTCATCAGCAAATACTATCAGCTCTTCCGAAATATATCCCAAGACTGTCCTCTTCTCAGCAGCTTCCCCGAAGCATCTTAGAATAAGCTGCCATGGTTTCATTCCTTCACTCCTACAACAGCCACTAAGAGATGTCCCAGTTTCTTCCCAACCTCCCCTAAAACACTTGTCATACAACAACCAAATGATCTTTGTAAAATACGTCACTTCACTCGCCTCCTCAAAACCCTCTCCTTCATCTAGCAGTGAGCATTGATGGTGTGCTCTCTGAGCTGTTAGGAATGTAGTAAAGTGAACAAACTGAAAAGACCCGCCTGCCCTTGGGAACGCACGTCCTACTTAGGAAGGCAGACAATAAACAAGTAATGGGGAATGTGGGAATACATCTTCATATGGGTAGTTGGGAAGGAATAGCCTTAAGGGGAAGGTAGCAACTGAGCAAAGAGCTGAGCAAGAGAGATGAGCCACGTGGACATCTGTAGAAAACTCTGCAGATGGAGGTGAGAGTTAGGGCAAAAGTCTGGAAGCAGGAGCAGGCCTGGCATGCTCCACAAACAGGAAAAAACCAGCATGGCTGGAGCAGAGTGAGCAGGAAGAGAGCAGCAAGAGGGGAACTCAGGAAGGGAACATGAGGCCAGGTCATGTAGGACCATGTAAGCCATCCTGAGGACTTTGACCTTTCCCTGAGTGAGATGGGGAAAACTTGGAGGGTACTGGTTAAGAATGATACGACCTAATTTCCACTTTTGCAAATACACCCGGGTTGCTATGTTGCAAATACAGTAAAGGAGGTCAAATCAGGAAGATCAGGTAAGAGGTTCGTGCAAGAGATGGACTAAGAGGAGGCAATGTGTGTAGCGATTAAGAATTGGAAGGCAGGACCATTAGCATTTGCTAACAGAGTGGATGTCTGGGGCTTGGGGCATCAAGGCTACTCAAGAAACTGGACAAGTAGATTCACCCTTCACAGAGACAAGGGAGACTATGGGTGAAGCAGACTTGTGGGACAGTAGGAGATGGTCAGGAATTCAGATTTGAATGTTAAGTTTGAGTTTCCTTTTAGACACTGAAGAAGCCACTGAGTAGTCGATTGTATATACAAGTCGACAATGCAGGGGAGAGGTCCACTCTACAAGTATAAAATCAGGGGTAAAAAAATCATATGGATAGTATTTAAAATCAGGAAACTAGATGAGATCTTCTGGGAAGAGAGCCGGGAGAGGAAAAGGAGAGGTCAGTCCACAGACTGGGCCCTGAGATGCTCCATAGTTAAAAGATGTTTTGTTTTTTTGTTTTTTTGTTTTTTTAATCAATCAGATAAAAGATGGGTCACTTTCCAGGGCACAAGAAAACAACTGAAACCCCTTATCTGGAGGCCTTGGTTGATCTAATCCAGTCTCTCCAACTTCATCCTTTGCCTTCCCCGCCTCCCCCTACTCACTATGCATCAGCTACAGTGCATCTCATTTTGTCCCTAAAATAAGTGGAATTTATTCTTCCTTCAAACCTTTGGACTTGCCTGGGAAGATCTTCCAGACTTTCTGGCTGACTTCTTCTTGTCACTTAGTTCTAAGAGCTTTTATGTTGATTCCATGAAAAGGCATTCTGTCTCCTACTCCCTATTCAATCCATATAATCTCTTATCTTGGTTTGCTTTCCTTTCTATCTTTCTCTCCTTTTTTTCTTTCTCTCTCTTTCTTCCTCCCTCCCTGTCTTACCCCTCCTTCTCCATTCCATTTCTGTCCCTCCATCCATCTATATATTTCTCTATCTATTGTCTATATTTTTATTCTGTAGCACTTACCACTATCTTACATGTTCTTATTTCTTTACATTTCTACTGTCTATTCTACCCCTCCCCCTACTCTGGCCAGGTAAACTCAAAGAGGGTAAAGACTGGATCCTCCCATAGATGTATCCCCATCATCTAGACTGACATACATCATTTAGTAAGGTCTTAACATATGTTTATGGGATGAATATTAACTAAGATCCAGAAAGGTACAGTAAGCTCCCCAAGTTTGCCCAGAGAGCTAGTGACATAAACAAGACTAGAACCCAAGTTTCTGAGCCCTAACCTCAAGGTTGGTTGTTTTATGTTCCAGATATTGCAGAGGGAGGAAAGGGGGGCTCATAAAACCATCCACACTTATTTTTAAATCCACATTTACGTAGTGTAACCTTCTTTTCTCTAGCTACTCTTTATTAATTCCAAAAACCTATAACTTTAATCATATAAAATCACTGACTAACATCAGAAGCTGACTCATTTGAAAAGACCCTGATGTTGGGAAGGATTGAGGGCAGGAGGAGAAAGGGACGACGGAGGATGAGATGGCTGGATGGCATCACCGACACAATGGACATGGGTTTGGGTGGACTCCGGGAGTTGGTGATGGACAGGGAGGCCTGGCATGCTGCGGTTCATGGGGTCACAAAGAGTCAGACATGACTGAGTGACTGAACTGAACTGAACTGAGCATCAGAAGGGAGATTTTAGAAGACAAATCATAGTGTACTAAAGCTTAGATCAGAGAGGGACCATAGTCCTTTTTTAAACATACTTTTCCTTTTCCCTATAATCTTATAGGTGTTTGGTCTATGAGAATCTAATCTAATAGAAAGGTATTTGGTCAGTGGCCAAGAAAAAGAACAAAACTAATGTGCGTCTCCACTGGTTGCCTGGTGCCTTTCAGATGTCCCCTAGAGAAAGAATTGTTTTTCATTTGTTTACTTGCTTGATAAATATATATTGAACCAACTATTCTAGAAGCTGATGATACAACACTGAACAAAACAGATTAAGTTTCTTGCTCTGAAATGCTTACATTCTGGTCAGAGAGACAGACAATAAATAAGTAAATGAACAAATGGACAAAATAATACCAGGTAATGTTGTTCAGTCACTCAGTTGTGTCTGACTTTCTGTGACCCCATGAATTGTAGCACGCCAGGCCTCCCTGTCCCTCACCAGCTCCTGGAGTTTGCTCAAACTCATGTCTGTTGAGCCAGTGATGCCATCCAGCCATCTCATCCTCTGTTGACTCCTTCTCTTCTTGCCCTCAATCTTTCCCAGCATCAGGGTCTTTTCCTGAGAATCAAATATTAGTGATGTTAGGTAATGTGAAGGCAATATAATAGGACAATGTGATACACAGTATGCAGCCAGTTGAGACAGCAGCGGTCTTTTGGGAGAATTTTAGACACCTGGTTCCCACACTGTATTCTGACTGAGTATCAAGTCTACACAGATTTTTATGGTTCTCCCCTTGGAATAGTGCTCAGCGTCTCCTCATGGGAAATCCCTGGGACCCTGATGCCCACATGATTCATTTCATAGATAAGAAAGCAAGCTGAGTTCCAGCTCCTACATATGACCCAGCATGCCCTCAACTCCATTTAATGCCAAAGCCCATTGCTCAGGGTACAATACAGACAAGGGCTGAGTCCACAAGGCCAACCTTGTCACATTGCCCACTGAGCTATTTACTTACTCTTTACACATCTAACTGAACCTGAGGTTAGTCTGCCAAATGTCTTAGGCAGCATACTTGGCTGTGGCCCAGACCAACCAGGTAAACAAGAGGAGGCACCAATGTCTCTGCTGTTGAAAAGACTCACACAAGCTCCTGCCCTCCATATGTCTTACCCAGAAAGAACGTTTGAGTATACTGGGACACAGCAGGATGGGCTCCAGGGAGAATAAACGGGATTAATAATGCTTTAGCCTCAATGTCACAGGCAACCCTGATCCAGAGTTTGTCACAACTCTGTTAGAAAAATCATTTGGAGAGACTATATTAATAAACATAGATTTGGGAAGCATAGAAATTTGGGTTTGAACCCATCCCTGTCACTAATTAGCCATGTGACCTCAGGCAATTCATTTAACTCCTTAAACCTCACTTACCTATGCAATGGAAGTAATACATATACCTGTCAATCTGTTATGAGAATGGAACAAAATAACATAATAAAAGCACTTAGAGTATCAGGGCACATGTGTCACCCAAGAGCTTAGACTTTTGTAGCAAGAAGGAAATTTACAGATCATTTACTCTCATTTCCTGGATAAACAGGTAAGAAACCTGAGACCCAGAGATGGGACAGGATTAGCTAATAGGAATAGTCAATGCTGGACTGCACCACAAATGCCTATAAGACCCACACCTGACCAACTTCAAGACTGAAGAAAGAACCCAGAGTCAGCAACAGAGATATCAATGGTTTAATGGATTGGGGAGTGAGGGGGTGGTTATACATCTGAAGAAACGTCCTAAAGAGACACTCTACCGTGTGTGGCAGACAACGGGCAGGACTTGGCCTCAGTCTTCACTGGGGCATGGGAAAGGGGGAATGCCAGTTATAGGGGGAATTGACATCAGGTTGGCTCATGGGTGGACTCCCTGGTGGCTCAGACAGTAAAGAATCTGCTTGCAATATGGGAGACCTGAGTTCAATCCCTGGGTCAGGAAGGTCTCCCAGAGAAGGAAGAGGTAACCCACTCCAGTATTCTTGCCTGGAGAATCCCATGGACAGAGAAGCCTGGTGGGCTACAGTCCATGATGGGGTCACAAAGGGCTGGACATGACTATCACATACACACGGCTCAGGGAAACTTGCAGGGGCCACGCCCCTTTGATAAAACCATCATTAACTGAGGTCTGTGGCAAGTGTGTAGGAAGGTCAGTCATGGGTGTAGGTGAAGGTACTCAACCAGAAGCAAACACTGGTTTACCAGGGCATGTACAGAGAGCAAGAGAATAACCACCCTGAGTGGCCTGAACACACAACCAGAAAGAAAACCTCCAGCTCCTGGATCCTTCATGTCATTTTTCCTTCCTAGGGCTTATCCATAAAGACAGAGAGGGCCCAACCTTGCAGCTCCTGGCTCTAGCAGCAAAAATTGGACAAAGCAAAGTCCATCTTGGAGTCTGCAAAGTCAAGTTCAGGCTGATCCACCGACTTGCTCTATAACACTCGGGTTCTCTACTTCCTGTAGAAATGGCAAAGGACCACAGTGAGACTTGCCCCGAGACTATGAGACTAGTTGTATGTACTCTGCAAATTCAATTCAAACAATCCCTGCTATAAGACCACTCTGACTCCTCTTCATACAAGCTTTCACATACTTGCAGGCTGGGGGCCAGTCGCACAGCAAATTGAATTCCCTCTATAGGAAGAGGTTTATAAAAAATCCAACACTACCAGAATTTACCTCTCAACTCATGAGACACTGAGTACCAACGTTCTTGGGCTGCTGTGCGCTTCTCAGTCTGAACATTGGCCCTCTGATTCAACTTCTAACTTCTGGTAGTTTTGTATACATACCTCTTCTACCTCTGTTCCCCAGCCAGAGCATTCTCCAGAGAATCAGAACCCTAGAAAAAGATGCCTAAGAGATAGTGAATCACATGGGTAGATGGTGGTGGTGGTGGTGACAGCAGCTAACACCTAGCGATGTGATTTGTTTTCAGGCATAGTGCTCAGAACTAAGCACCACCTCATCCACTCCTCACCATGAGTCTAATGGTAGAGGCACTGTCAAAACTCCCATCTTGCAGATGAGGAACTTGAAACCCAGACTGGCCAAAGCTTGGGTTTGACTAGCCAAACTCAAGTGGTAAGGCTACGATCCAAATGCATTATGCCTAAATCCAGACCTCAGTCTCTTAATTGTCAGACTACATTTCTAGAAGAGCCTTGGAGAATTTAGTTAGACCAGCCTCCTCATTTCTTACAGAAATCAAAACTGAGACCCAGAAAATGGCAGGCAATTCATTCACCCACCAAACACTCAACTGAGCTCCACTGTATGCCAAGTACTACATAAGGGCGAAGGAAAAAACCAGTAAGGGAAATGGATTCCCTGCCCTAAGCGACTATAGACTGACCAAGTTCACCTAACTGGTAAAGAGCAAAGTCAACTCCAGTTTCTAGTGCTCTTTTACTTTGCTAGGCAGGGGTATCAGTCAGGCTTTTCCAGAGAAACAGAATCAATGGGGCATGTGTGTATGTGCATAAAAAGATTTATTTTAATGGATTTAGCTCACACAATTGTTGAGACTAGCATGTCTTACGTCTGTAGGGACAGCCAGCAGGCTGGAAACTCAAGCAAGAGTTGGGTTGCAGTCTTAAGATAGAGCTTCTTCCTCTCCTGGAAATGTGGTTTTTCTCTGAAGCCCATCCACCTTACCAAAGGTAACTTCTTTTCCTTAAAGCTGACTGAATATAGATGTTAACCACATCTATGATATCTTTATAGTAACACCTAGATCAGTATTTGACTAAATAGTCCAGTATTCAGCCAAGCTGATACATGTAACTGTCACAGCAAGTCAGTCTATCATCCTTCTCATAATTAATTAGAGCTATTCCCAGACTGGGGCTTTCCTGGGGGCTCAGTGGTAAAGAATCCACCTGCCAATGCAGGAGATGTAGTTCAATCCCTGGGTCAGGAAGATCCCTGGGAAAAGGAAATGGCAACCCATTCTAGTATTCTTGCCTGGGAAATCCCAAGGACGGAGGAGCCTGGCAGGCTACAGTCCACTAGGCCAAGAGTTGGACACAACTTAGAGACTAAACAAAAACAATCCTCACACTACCCCTGGACACCTCCTCCCTCTGAGGCCTTTCTCAGTTACAAAATGAGAAAATTATTTCTCAGAGTCCTTCTATCAAATGAAACCTGACTTACTTTTCCCCCTCTAATCTGATGGAACCTAGAAACAGATAAACTAAAAACACTGCAGTATGTTTGGCATACTTTGGACTTCTCTCTTTTAGAAGATAGCTATCATGCTTTAATGAAGATCATGAAGAAAGGAACATCTCAGTCTCCATAGAACAGCGTGCTCCTAAATCTTATCACCTGCTTTACACTATGGGGAGAAAGGGAGAATAAATATGTATCCTATCATGTTTGATAGTGCTTGTGTTGAAACTTTCAACTAAGTGATTAATCAATCTCTTCCCATTGTTCAGATATGACCTAATTCAAATCCCTTATGATTATACAGTGGAAGTGATAAACAGATTCCAAGGGATAGATCTAATAAATAGAGTGTCTGCAGAACTATGGACAGAGGTCTGTAACATTGTACAGGAGGCGGTGATCTAAACCATCCTCAAGAAAAAGAAATGAAAGAAGGCAAAGTGGTTGTCTGAGGAGGCCTTACAAATAGGCCTCCTATGGGGAAAGAAGAGAAGCTAAAAGCAAAGGAGAAAAGAAAAGATATACCCATCTGAATGCAGAGTTCCAAAGAATAGCAAGGAGAGCTAAGAAAGCCTTCTTCAGTGATCAGTCCAAAGAAAGAGAGGAAAACAATAGAATGGGAAAGACTACAGATCTCTTCAAGAAGATTAGAGAGACCAAGTGAACATTTCATGCAAAGATGGACACAATCAAGAACAGAAATGGTATGGACCAAACAGAAGCAGAAGATATTAAGAAGAGGTGGCAAGAATACACAGAAAAACTATACAAAAAAAGATCTTAATGACCCAGATAACCATGATGGTGCAGTCAGTCACCTAGAGTCAGACATCCTGCAGTGTGAAGTCAAGTTGGCTTTAGGAAGCATCACTACAAACAAAGCTAGAGGAGGTGATGGAATTCCAGCTGAGCTATTTAAAATCCTAAAAGATGATGCTGTGAAAGTGCTGCACTCAATATGCCAGCAAATCTGGAAACCTCAGCAGTGGCCACAGGACTGGAAAAGATCAGTTTTCATTTCAATTCCAAAGAAGGGCAATGCCAAAGAATGTTCAAACTACTGCACAATTGCACTCATTTCACATGCTAACAAGGTAATGCACAAAATCCTTTAAGTTAGGGTTCAACTGTATGTGGACTGAGAAGTTCCAGATGTACAAGCTGGATTTACAAAAGGCAGAGGAACCAGAGATCAAATTGCCAACATCTGATGGGTCATAGAAAAAGCAAGAGAATTTTGGGAAAAGGTCTACTTCTACTTCATTGAATACCCTAAAGCCTTTGACTATGTTGATCACAACAAAGTATGGCAAATCCTTAAAGAGATGGGAATACCAGACCACCTGACCTGCCTCCTGGGGAAAAAAAAAAAAAACTGTATGGAGGCTAAGAAGCAACAGTTAGAACCAGACATGGAACAACAGACTAGTTCCAAATAGGGAAAGGAGTACCTGAAGGCTGTCTATTGTCACCCTGCTTATTTAACTTCTATGCAGAGTACATCATGAGAAACGCTGGGCTGGAAGAAGCACAAACTGGAATCAAGATTGTCAGGAGAAATATTAATAAACCCAAATATGCAGATGACACCACCCTTATGGCAGAAAGTGAAGAAGAACTAAAGAGCCTCTTGATGAAGGGGAAAGAGGAGAGTGAAAAAGCTGGCTCAAAACTCAACATTCAAAAAATGAAGATCATGGCAACCGGTCCCATCAGTTCAATTCAGTCACTTAGTCATGTCCAACTCTTTGAGATCCCATGGACTGCAGCGTGCCAGGCTTTCCTGTCCATCACCAACTCTCGGAGATTGCTCAAACTCATGTCCATTGAGCTGGTGATGCCATTCAACCATCTCATCCTCTGTCGTCCCCTTCTCTTCCTGCCTTCAATCTTTCCAAGCATCAGGGTCTTTTTCAATGAGTCAGTTCTTTGCATCAGGTAACCAAACACTTAATGGCAAATAGATGGGAAAACAATGAAAACAGTAGCAGACTTTATTTTCTTGGGCTCCAAAATCACTGTAAATGGTATCTGCAGCCATGAAATTAAAAGACACTTGCTCCTTGGAAGACAAGCTATGATAAACCTAGACAGTGTAATAAAAAGCAGATACATTACTTTGCCAACAAAGGTCTGCATAGTCAAAGCTATGGTTTTCCCAGTAGTCATGTATAGATGTGAGAACTGGACAATAAAAAAAGGTTGCATTCCAAGGAAATTATGCCTTCAAACTGCGGTGCTGGAGAAAACTTTGTTTTTAATTAATTGATTTTAATTGGAGGATAATTATTTTACAATATTGTGATGGTTTTTTGCCATACATCAACAATAATTTGCCACAGGTATAAATTTCGCCCCCATCCTCAACACCCCCCCACTTCCTTCCCCACCCTATCCCTCTGGGTTGTCCCAGATCACTAGATTTGGTGCCCTGCTTCATGCATCGGACTTGTATTGGTCATCTATTTTATATATAGTACTGGACATGTTTCAATGGCATTGTCTCCAATCATCCCACCCTCACCTTCTCTCTCTGAGTCCAAAAGTCTGTTCTTTACATCTTTGTCTCCTCTGCTGCCCTGCATATAGGATCATTGGTACCATCTTTATAATTACCATATATATATATATGTGTGTGTGTGTGTGTGTGTGTGTGTGTGTGTGTGTGTGTCAATATACAGCATTTGTCTTTCTCCTTCTGACTTACTTCACACTGTATAATAGGCTCCAGGTTCATCCACCTCATTAGAACTGCCTCAAATGCATTCCTTATTATAGCTGAGTAATATTCCGTTGTGTATATGTACCACAATTTTCCTATCCATTCATCTGCCAGTGAATATCTAGGTTGCTTCCGTGTCCTAGCTATTGTAAATAGTGCTGCAATGAACATTAGGGTATAATTGTCTGTTTCAATTCTGGTTTCCTCGGGATGTATTCCTGACAGTGTGACTGCTGGGTCATATGGCAGTTCTATTCCCAGTTTTTTAAGGAATCTCAGAGTCTCTTGGACAGCAAGGAGATCAAACTAGTCCATCCTAAAGGAATCAACCCTGAATATTCATTAGAAGGGCTGATGCTGAAGTGGGAGCTCCAATATTTTGGTCACCTGATGCAAAGAAATGACTCATTGAAAAATACCCTGATGCTGGGAAAGATTTAAGGCAGGAGGAGAAGTGGATGACAGAAGATGAGATGGTTGGATGGCATCACTGACTCAATGGACATGAGTTTGAGCAAGCTCCGGGAGATGTTGAAGGACAAGGACGCCTGCTGAGCTACAGTCCACAGGGTCACAGAGCCGGACACCACTAAGCAACTGAACAACAGCAACCTCCCCGCACATACAAATACTGCCTGTCTCTTGTTGACATTTCCCCAGAACTCGTGTAGTACCTGGCACACGGGGCTGCTCACTGAGCATTTGATGGCTGCATGAGTGATCTGCCCTTTTCTGGCACTCAGTTCCTTGTACAAACCTACTGCTGGTCCATCAATGATTTAAAACTTGATTGGTTAAAAAATAAATAAATAAAGTCATTAAAGGGTCATGTAATTTATATTCTTATCCCAGCTTGATTGTATCTTATTGCCATATAACCTCTCTTATCCTTGGTTTTCTCCTCTTAAAAACAGAGTTTATTTGGAAGATTAAAATCTTTGTGACTCCTGAAGTCAATCATTCCATACCCTATGAAATAGCTAAAACGAGGCACAAGCTGTGCTAGTGGACACACAACAAAGATAAACCTACCCAATCTCATAACTTTGCCAAAGGCCAGCAGCATACCTTCTTCAATGGAGGGGCAGATTACCTAGGTTGAACAATACTTATTAAGGTTGGCTTGGTTGGCTAGTTGGACCTTAAGTGCACAGGCTGACATTAATCATAAAACTTGAACTCATCATTGGCCGCTTCTATGTGTTTGATAATTTTTTCACCCTTGATTGAAGAGTAATTGAGAAATGCAACTGCATGTATAGCTTAAATAAAAACAAGATGATTTTATATACACATTCATTGTATTATGAAATGATTATCTAAATCAAGATAATTAATACATTCATCACCTTGTATACTGTCAACTACAAACTGGCACTTGCCAAGAGCATTACCAATGGCTGAACAACAATAGCATTTCCCATCTGCCTCTCTGGAGACTGAACCCTGTGCTGCTGCAGCTGCTGACCTTCAACAACCCCTGAGGGAGTTCAAGGTGCAGTGAAGTACTCTGTGCTCCAGGGAAGCAAGTGGAACAGGTCTTTCAGTTCAGGTCAGTCACTCAGTCCTGTCTGATTCTTTGCAACCACATGGACTGTAGCACACCAGGCTTCCCTGCCCATCACCAACTCCCAGACCTTATTCAAACTCATGTCCATCAAGTTGGTGATGCCATCTAATCCTATGTCATCCCCTTCTCATTCCACCTTCAGTCTTTCCCAGCATCAGGGTTGTTTCCAATGAGTAAGTTCTTTGCATCAGGTGGCCAAAGTATTGGGAGTTTCAGCTTCAGCATCAGTCCTTTCAATGAATATTCAGGACTAATTTCCTTTAGGATAGACCGGTTGGATCTCCTTGCAGTCCAAGGGATTCTCAAGAGTCTTCTCCAACACCACTTCAAAAGCATCAATTCTTCAATGCTCAATATTCTTTATAGTCCAACTCTCACATCCATACAAGACTACTGAAAAAAACATAGCCTTGACTAGACGGACCTTTGTTGGTAAAATAATGTCTCTGCTTTTTAATATGCTGTCTAGGTTGGTCATAACTTTTCTTCCAAGGAGTAAGCGTCTTTTAATTTCATGGCTGCAGTCACCATCTGCAGTGGTTTTTGAGCCCAAAAAAATAAAGCCTCTCACTGTTTCCATTGTTTCCCCATCTATTTGCCGTGAAGTGATGGGACCAGATGCCATTATCTTAGTTTTCTGAATGTTGAGTTTTAAGCCAACTTTTTCACTCTCCTCTTTCACTTTCATCAATAGACTCTTTAGTTCTTCACTTTCTGCCATAAGGGTGGTGTCATCTTCATATCTGAGGTTATTGATATTTCTCCCACAAATCTTGATTTTAGCTTATGCTTCATCCAGTCCAGCATTTTGCATGATGTACTCTGCATATAAGTTAAATAAGCAGGGTGACAATATACAGCCTTGACGTACTCCTTTCCCAATTTGGAACCACTCTGTTGTTCCATGTCCTATTCTAACTGTTGCTTCTTGACCTGGATACAGATTTCTCAGGAGGCAGGTCAGGTGGTCTGGTATTCCCATCTCTTAAATTTTCTGCAGCTTGTCATTATCCACACAGTCAAAAGCTTTGGTGTAGTCAATAAAACAGAAGTAGATGTTTTTCTGGAACTCTCTTGCTTTTTCAATGATCCAGTGGATATTGGCAATTTGATCTCTGGTTCCTCTGTCTTCTCTAAATCCAGCTTGAACATCTGGAATTTCATAGTTCGTGTACTGTTGAAGCCTGGCTTGGAAAATTTTGAGCATTACTTTACTAGCATGTGAGATGAGTACAATTGTGTGGTAGTCTGAACATTCTTTGGCATTGCCTTTCTTTGGCATTGGAATGAAAACTGACCTTTTCCAGTCCTGTGGCCACTGCTGAGTTTTCCAAATTTGCTGGCACACTGAGTACAGCACTTTAACAGCATCATCTTTTAGGATTTGAAATAGCTCAACTGGAATTCTATCAACTTCAGTAGCTTTGTTCGTAGTGATGCTCCCTAAGGCCCACTTGGCTTCGCATTCCAGGATGTCTGGCTCTAGGTGAGTGATCACACCACTGTGGTTATCTGGGTCATGAAGATCTTTTTGGTATAGTTCTTCTGTGTAGTGTTGCCATCTCATTTTAATATCTTCAGGACAGGTCTTTAGATAGTTGGATATTTTCAGGAACAGATTTTATGATCCCAATCCTTGCATCTCTTCATATCTAAAAAAGTACTAAATCCCTGATGATGACATCAGCTCCTCGTGAGCAGGAGAAAACCTCTTGTAAAGTAGGCACTTGATTGCATTGAACTCCCCCTTCACCAAAATCTTATACATTGACCCTCCCCAACTACACCTTTGGAGCAATCACTCAGGGCCAATCGCTCCCAGCACCCAGGAGGTGCTGCCTCCCGGGCTTCAGTCCTCATTTTGCCCCAAATGAAACTTAACTTGCAACCCTCAAGTTGTGCAACTCTTTTAGTTGACAATACTTAACTCAGTGTGTATGTATATGATCCTCTCAGCAAATTTCAAATGTAGAATACTGCCTCATTAACTATGTTCACCATGATGTTCACTAGATCCTCAGAATTTATTCTGCTATAACTGAAATTTTATATCCTTGACCTACATCTTCCCATTTTCCCCTGTCCCTCCACTGCCACCCCCTGGCTACCACTGTTCTGCAATTTCTATGAAATTGGCTTTTTTTTTTTTTTTTTTTTTTTTTCAGATTCCACATATAAGAAATACCAGGCAGTACTGCTCCTTGGAAAAAAAAGCTATGACAAACCTAAACAGTGTATTAAAAAGCAGAGACGTTACTTTGCCAACAAAGATCCATCTAGTTAAAGCTATGGTTTTTCAAGTAGTCACGTATGGATGGGAAAATTGGACCATAAAGAAGGTTGGGTGCCAAGAATTGATGCTTTTGAATTGTGGTAATCTAGAAGACTCTTGAGAGTCCCTTGGACTGCAAGGAGGTCAAATCAGTCAACCCTAAAGGAAATCAACCCTGAGTACTGTCGACTAAAAAGATGCATAACTTGAGAGCTGCAAGTTTAGTTTTATCTGGGGCAAAATGAGGACTGCAGCCTGGGAGGCAGCACCTCAGATAGCTCAGAGACTGCTCTAATAGAGGCAATAGGGGAAGGTCAATATATAAGATTTGTGATGGGGGGAGTTCAATACCATTAAGCATTCATTTTACAAAAGGTTTTCTGCTAGTCACAGGATCTGATATCATCATGAAGGGATTTAGTGCTTTTTAGATATGAAGAGATGCAAAGATTGAGATTATAAAATCTGTTCCTAAAAAAAATAAATAAAATCTGTTCCTAAAACATCTATCTAAAGACCTGTCCCACCAGATTTCCTGGAGCACAGAGTGTCTTTCTCCACCCTGAACTTTCTCAGGGAGTGTTGAAGGTCAACAGCTGCAACAGTGCAGGGTTCAGGGTTCATTCTCCACAGAGGCAGATGGCAAATGCCATTGTTGTTCAGTTGTTGGCAATGATCCCAGCAAGTGCCAATTTGTCATTGACAGTATTCATTGAGAGCACTGATGCTGAAGCTGAAGCTCCAATACACTGGCCACCTGATGGGAAGAACTGACTCATTGGAAAAGACTCTGATGCTAGGAAAGACTGAGGCAGGAGGAGAAGGGGATGACAGAGGATGAGATGGTTGGATGGCATCACCAAATCAATGGACATGAGTTTAAGCAAGCTCCAAGATGGTGAAGGACAGGGAAGCCTGGCATGCTGCAGTCTATGCAGTGGCATAGGGTCAAACATGACTGAATAACAACAACAACAAATGCATTATTATCTTTTGCTATCAGACTTATCTTCCAGGTTCATCTATGTTGTTGCAAATGGCAAGATTTCCTTCTTTTTTATAACTGAGTAACATTCCATTTACTATTATTGTTATTGAAGCAACAGTTAGAACTGGACATGGAACAACAGACTGGTTCCAAATTGGGAAAGGAGTACATCAAGGCTGTATACTGTCACCCTGATTATTTAACTTATATGCAGAGTATATCATGTGAAATGCCAGGCTGGATGAAGCACAAGCCAGGATCAAGATTGCCAGGAGAAGTATCAATAACCTCAGATATGCAGATGACACCACCCTTATGGCAGAAAGCGAAAAACTAAAGAGCCTCTTGATGGAAGTGAAAGAGGAGAGTGGAAAAGTTAGCTTAAAACTCAACATTCAAAAAACTAAGTCCATGGCATCTGGTATCATCGCTTCATGGCAAATAAATGGGCAAACAATTGAAACAGTTACAGACTTTATTTGGTGGGGGGGCTCCAAAATCACTGCAGATGGTGATTGCAGCAATGAAATTAAAAGATGCTTGCTTCTTGGAAGAAAAGCTATGACTAACCTAGACAGCATATTAAAAAGCAGAGACATTACTTTTCCAAGAAAGGTCCATCTAGTCAAAGCTATGGTTTTACCAGTAGTCATGTATGGATGTGAGAGTTGGTCTCTAAAGAAAGCTGAGCATTGAAGAACTGATGCTTTTGAATTGTGCTGTTGGAGAAGACTCTTGAGAGTCCCTTGAACTGCAAAGAGGTCAAATCAGTCAATCCTAAAGGAAATCAGTCCTGAATATTCACTGAAAGGACTGATGCTGAAGCTGAAACTCCAATACTTTGGCCACCTGATGCAAAGAACTGATTCATTGGAAAAGACCCTGATGCTGGGAAAGATTGAAGGCAGGAGGAGAAGGGGACAACAGAGGATGAGATGGCTGGATGGCATCACCAACTCAATGTACATGAGTTTGAGCAAGCTCTGGGAGTTGGTGATGGACAGGGAAGCCTGGCATGCTATAGTCCATGTGGTCACAAAGAGTTGGACTGGACTGAGCCACTTAACTGAACATTCCATTGTATGTACATACCACATTTTCTATATCCATTTATCTATCAACAGACACTTAGGTTATTTCCGTATCTTGGCTATTCTGAATAACACTGTAATGAATACAAAAGTACAATTAAGTCTTTGATATATTGATTTTGCTTCCTTTGGATACCTACTCAGAAGTAGAAATGCTAAATCATATGGTAGTTCTATTAAATTTTTGAAGGGCCTCCATACTGTTTTTCATAGTAGCTGCACCAATTTACATTCCCTCCAACAGTGTACAAGGGTTGCCTTTTCTCCACATCCTCACAAACACCTGTTGTCTCATATTTTTCATGGTAGCCATTCTAATAGGTGTGAAGTGATAGTTCATTGTGGTTTTGACTTTGTGTTTCCCTAGTGGTTAGTGATTTGAGTGCCTTTTCATATACCTATTGGCCACTTGCATGTCTTCTTCAGAAAAATGTTTATTTAGTAATGGGTGAAGACATTTGGCATCTGGTCCCATCACTTTATGGCAAATAGATGGGGAAACAGTGGAAACTGTATCAGACTTTATTTTGGGGGGCTCCAAAATCACTGCAGATGGTGACTGCAGCCATGAAATTAAAAGATGCTTACTCCTTGGAAGGAAAGTTATGACTAACTTAGATAGCATATTCAAAAGCAGAGACATTACTTTGCCAACAAAGGTCCGTCTAGTCAAGGCAATGGTTTTTCCAGTGGCCATGTATGGATGCGAGAGTTGGACTGTGAAGAAAGCTGAGCGCCGAAGAATTGATGCTTTTGAACTGTGGTGTTGGAGAAGACTCTTGAGAGTCCCTTGGACTGCAAGGAGATCCAACCAGTCCATCCTAAAGGAGATCAGTCCTGGGTGTTCATTGGAAGGACTGATGCTGAAGCTGAAACTCCAATACTTTGGCCACCTCATGCGAAGAGTTGACTCATTGGAAAAGACCCTGATGCTGGGAGGGATTGGGGGCATGAGGAGAAGGGGATGACAGAGGATGAGATGGCTGGATGGCATCACTGACTCGATGGACATGAGTTTGAGTGAACTCCGGGAGATGGTGATGAACAGGGAGGCCTGGCATACTGCGATTCATGGAGTCGCAAAGAGTCGGACATGACTGAGTGACTGAACTGAACTGAACTGAACAGAAGATATTTGCAAACCATATATTTGATAAGGGGTTAATATCCAAAATATATAAGGAACTAACAAACTCAATAGCAAAAAATAATAATAATCCAATTTAAAAATGACCAAAGGGCCTGTATTTGGTTATTTTTAATATATTTTAATCTATACTATTTAGTATCTCCAATCCACCACTCAAAACCAAAAATGCACTTTTACTAATAATTTACTCTAACCACATGAGCCCCATCTCATCCTGTTTATCTTCCCCTATCTGAGATAAGCATGACTCTTAACCTTGTGTTCTAAGTAGCTTGTTTTCCTTTTTATACAACTTTTAAATATCTACATGAATTCATTAGAAGTATTTGGTTATAGGCATTTTTATTTTATAAAAATGATTATCAATTTGGATGAAAATGTGAATTCTTGCTTTTCAAACTTTTTATTAAGTTGCTAAGATTCATCCCTCCTGATGCATTTCCCTGTACTTCATTGCTTTGACTATTGTACAAGATTCAGTTCTGTGAATGTGACACCTATTATTCACACACACTTTCAAATGGGCATTGGGCCATTTCCAGGTTTTTGCCGTTATGAGTATTACTGCTATGAACATTGTTTTACATATCTTTCTGCTCTTCTTCTACAGAAATGTCCTGGCTATTGTCAGCCCTTTACTGTTTTCGTAAATTTTAGAATTATCCTTATCAAGTTCTGTGAGGGGGAAGAATACCCTGCTGTAACTTTCATTGGAAATCCATTAAAGCTATAGACAAGTTTATACCTGATTCTATGATATTAAAAATTCCTATCCATGAATGTGGTATATGGCTCCCAATTAAGCATCTCATTATTTAGGTGTTCTTTAATATGTGTCTCTAATAAAGTTTTATATTTTCTCTTTATTAAGCTTTTCACATATTTTGTTAGATTTGTTTCTAAGACCTTGATATTCTCGAATACATTTATAAATGATTTATTTTCTTTACCTATTGGTTTTCGTATCCTGTAACTTTTAAAAATTCAAATTCATGCAAATTATAATGACATCTTTAAAACAAAGCTTCCCTCATCTATCACCAGCAGGATAAGATTTTTAACCTTTAGTACTAGAGCCAGACATCCTGGAATGTGAAGTCAAGTGGGCCTTAGGAAGCATCACTACAAACAAAGCAGGTAGAGGTGATGGAATTCCAGTTGAGCTATTCCAAATCCTAAAAGATGATGCTGTGAAAGTGCTGCACTCAATATGCCAGCAAATTTGGAAAACTCAGCAGTGGCCACAGGACTGGAAAAGGTCAGTTTTCATTACAATCCCAAAGAAAGGCAATGCCAAAGAACACTCAAACTACCACACAATTGCACTCATTTCACATGCTAGTAAAGTAATGCTCAAAATTCTCCAAGCCAGGCTTCAGCAATATGTGAACCATGAACTTCCAGATGTTCAAGCTGGTTTTAGAAAAGGCAGAGGAATCAGAGATCAAATTGCCAACATCCACTGGATCATGGAAAAAGCAAGAGAGTTCCAGAAAAACATCTATTTCTGCTTTATTGACTATGCCAAAGCCTTTGACTGTGTGGATCACAAGAAACTGTGGAAAATTCTGAAAGAGATGGGAATACCAGACCACCTGACCTGCCTCTTCAGAAACCTATATGCAGGTCAGGAAGCAACAGTTAGAACTGGACATGGAAAAACAGACTGGTTCCAAATTGGGAAAGGAGTACGTCAAGGCTGTATATTGTCACCCTGCTTATTTAACTTATATGCAGAGTACCCCATGAGAAACGCTGGGCTGGAAGAAGCACAAGATGGAATCAAGATTTCCAGGAGAAATATCAATAACCTCAGGCATGCAGATGACACCACACTTATGGCAGAAAGTGAAGAGGAATTAAAAAGCCTCTTGATGAAAGTGAAAGAGGAGAGTGAAAAAGTTGGCTTAAAGCTCAACATTCAGAAAACGAAGATCATGGCATCCAGTCCCATCACTTCATGGGAAATAGATGGGGAAACAGTGGAAACAGTGTCAGACTTTATTTTGGGGGGCTCCAAAATCACTGCAGATGGTGATTGCAGCCATGAAATTAAAAGACACTTACTCCTTGGAAGAAAAGTTATGACCAACCTAGATAGCATATTCAAAAGCGTAGGTATTACTTTGCCAACAAAGGTCTGTCTAGTCAAGGCAATGGTTTTTCCAGTGGTCATGTATGGATGCGAGAGTTGGACTGTGAAGAAAGCTGAGCACCAAAGAATTAATGCTTTTTAACTGTGGTGTTGGAGAAGACTCTTGAGAGTCCCTTGGACTGCAAGGAGATCCAACCAGTCCATCCTAAAGCGGATCAGTCCTGGGTGTTCATTGGAAGGACTGATGTTGAAGCTGAAACTCCAATAGTTTGGCCACCTCATGTGAAGAGTTGACTCATTGGAAAAGACCCTGATGCTGAGAGGGATTGGGGGCATGAGGAGAAGGGGATGACAGAGGATGAGATGGCTAGATGGCATCACCGACTTGATGGACATGAATTTGAGTGAACTCCAGGAGTTGGTGATGGACAGGGAGGCCTGGCGTGTTGCAATTCATGGGGTCACAAAGAGTCAGACATGACTGAGCAACTGATCTGAACTGACTGATTGGGTGAAAGGATTTGGAAATGAGATTGTTTTAGAAGGTGGGTTTCATCTTTGTATGATTTTGGCTCTAATCCCAGCTCTGCCATTGTTGATTCTGTGGTCTTGTGATAAATCTTTGCATTCTCTGGGCTTCATATTATCTATGGTAGCTTTACCATTAGTATCTTCCCTCCCTATAAACAAATCATTTCTCCATTGAAAGGTAGAATTTATTCCCTCACCCCTTTGTATTTGGACTTGTCTATTATTTCTTAGACAAATAGAAATGGTGGAATTGTGTAATTTCCAAAGACAGGTCACTAGAAACCTTGCAGCCTCTGTCTGGGCCTCTTTAAATGCTCACTCTGAGTGGTAAGCATTTTGCCATCTTGCAAAATGAGACCATCATGTTGAGAGGAAGCCCAATCTAGTCATATGGAGAGGCTAGGTTAAAACAGAAAACAGTCTTTTGGACTCTGTGGGAGAGGGAGAAGGTGGGATGATTTGGGAGAATGGCATTGAAATATGTATAATATCATATATGAAACAAGTCGCCAGTCCAGGTTCGATGCACGATACTGGATGCTTGGGGCTGATGCACTGGGACGACCCAGAGGGATGGTATGGGGAGGGAGGAGGGAGGAGGGTTCAGGATGGGGAACACATGTATACCTGTGGCAGATTCATTTTGATATATGGCAAAACCAATACAATATTGTAAAGTTAAATAAAATAAAATTTTAAAAAAAAGACAGAGAGAGATACCCAGGAACCCTTAGCTCCTCTAGTCATCCCAGCTTAAGCCAGAGATATGAAAATGAAGAAGTCTCCCAATGACTCTAGCTCCAGATGCCATCTGAATGCAACTGTGCTGTGCTTAGTCACTCAGTCATGTACGACTCTTTGCGACCCCATGGACTGCACCCTTCCCAGTTCCTCTGTCCATGGGGATTCTCCAGGCAAGAACATTAGACTGGTTTGCCATGCCCTCCTCCAGGGAATCTTCCCAATCCAGGGATCAAACCCAGGTCTCCCACATTGCAGGTGGATTCTTTACCATCTGAGCTACCAGGGAAGTGTCACTTGAATGCAACTGTATGCAACTGTATTTTTTCTCTCTCAAAAAAGAAATACTCAGCTGACCCAAGTCAACATACAAATCATGACAAATGATAATAAATTGTTTGAAGCCACTAAAATCTGGACTGCTTATGTATCAATCAGAAACAACAAGCAATATGTAAAGGAAACTCAACTTTTTCAAACTGTTTTGTAGAACAGTGGAATTCATAAACAAACAAAACAAAGGAAAAGAAACAAACCAAAACCTTGCTGGGGAATAGATTGGCCTGTCAGGCTCCATATGTTTTCCTCATCACCCACTTCAGTCAGGGAAGTTCCTGTCTTATCTCTTATAATTGTAGTCCTACAAAGAACTTCTTTGGAAAAAGAGAAGAGGAGAAAGATAAGGAAGGAGGTTCTAGTGCTATTAACAGACACCAGATCAGATGATATCCAAGTTTCCACCAGTCATTATCTTTCTATGATGATATCACTAGATAAAATATCATCCAGAGTAAAAGCAGATAAGACTATGTCAAATCAGAAATAATAATGAGAATTAGGAACGTCTGATCTAAAGGGAAAAACAACACAACTCAGATACTCTGGACTGAAATTGTCTAATACTGAAGAGATCTGTGTTTTGAGGAGGCAGCTCTCATCCATCCACTCCACCTCATCCTTTGCCCTCTCTCTTCCTATACTGAACATGATTTTGATTCAGATTACATTTCTCACACTTAACTCAAGACCCACTTTGTATATGTTGTGTGTGTGTGTGTGTGTGATCTGTCATCCAACATGAACTTCAACTTGGGAGGAATCCCTCACTTTCTTGGTAACTATTTAGAATACGACTGTCATATATCTTTGGTTTGCTCCACAATTGCTGAGTTATCCTTCTAAAGAGAGGCCACATTATTTTTCTTCTGCTATTTTTGACTGTCCATTGATTCTGAAAGTGCATAATAGAAAAAACAGATTTTTCATTCCTACCTACTTAAGCCTTCTCTAAACAGAGCATAGAGCATAGCCTCCCTTCCTCAGGCCACCATGAACTTGTATTCCTGGAGAATCCACTGGGCTTCTGAATGCTGAGTCCTTGTTGCCCATATGGAGTTTCTCTCCACATGCCATCTGTATGAAAACAACAGTGCTTTCCCTGCCACAATTTCATCACAGACACTCCATCCAAACACCCTAAAGAAAGGCTCAAAGATGTTCGGGAAAATACACAGTAATCCTTGGCTGACTAATTTAATATCCTTTGGAGACATTCAGTAGAGCACTAAGCTACTGGAAGCCATAACTTTTACTTTTATTCTGTAAGCTATAACCTCCACTTGCAAATTTTGCCAACACTGTTATTTACTCAATTGCCATTAAATAAGACTACTTGTTCATATAAATGAACTTGGAGTTGATTTCCCCCTAATACACTCCAAAGTATATGTACAATCATTAAAGTGATATTCAAGTCTAGACTAAGTACAATCACCACATTCCTCAAAACACTGGACTGCATGACCCTTTCAACTCTAAGCTCAAATAGTCTTCAAAATATATTAGCTTATTCAAAACTGCATTTATTCCAGAGGTCTGAGTCTATTTTTCCCTTTTATTTCAAGGTCTTGCTCATGTCCTTTTCTTTCTCCCTAAAACTTTCTCTTATTCTCTGTATTGACAAATTCCCAAGGGTAAAATACTCAGTTCCCTTTAGAATAAAAAATAATAACTTTTATTGAACACTGACTATACTTTATACTGAGTATTTTGTATGAAACCTAGATGTTAAATTTTTAAAAAGCAAAATATAAGGGAACATTTATATTAGCGCAGCCTCATGGGTTTCTTTAATTTCCACATCTGGTTCCTTTTTACTCTTGGTCACATAATTACAAAGAATGATGTTTCATTACTTAATGCTCTAAATTAGATGGCTGTGGAGATCCTTATTTTGGAAAAATATCAACCCATGATGCCAAAAGCTAGCCACATGGTAGCCTTATAATAAAAAAGGAAAAAGTCCCGAGCTTAGCCTTTCCAGAATGAAATTAATTGTGAGAACTCAACTCTTTCTAAGTCTCTGGGTGCTCATGCCTTTCTCCCTGAGAGACAGTTATAAATGATTTTGCACTTTCTGTGCTGAGTAATGTGGGCAAAAATTTACAACCTGGAGAGGGGGTAGAACATTGAGATATGGCTTAAACGTCCCACTCCAGGGACGCTCTCAGGGCTACATGGTCTGGCTCCTTCTGTTCCATGAATCATTAACAGTCCCTGTGTCCATTATTTCTTAGCCTTGACCACCCACCTGAGCTTCACGTTGTTATTCTTACATGCCTATACCACTGAGAGACTATTAAAATTGCCTACATAAGCGTCTCCTCAGCCAAACAGGCCTGAAATCTTACCTACCTCTCTGTCTAAAGCACTGTCTTCCCACGTCGCAGCTAATAAGATTATTCATTTTGAGTTTGTTGATTCAAGAAACACTATCAGCTCCTGTTGTGTTCTGTACATTATATGAGACTCCGGGACGGGGAGGGGGGAGGGGGGGATATATATCAGGGGATTTATATCTAACTTTAATAAGCTAAAATGCAGAACCAAATAGTTAAAATAGACCATAGGCCAAGCTCCCTCCACAGCCTTCAAGCACTGAAATGCTAGTATCATCAAGACAGAAATTGTGTTTTGTGTTTTACATATTATACATTCCAAGCACCTAAAAATGTGCCCAGCTATGATAGCAGTTAATAAAATATATTTTGAATGAATAGAAAGATGCTGTGGTAATTCACTCAAAAGAAGTCATTTTGGCTAGGGATATCAGAGGAGGTTTCTTGAAAGGAATAGAAATTGAAGTAAACTTGAAGGAGAGATAGAGAATAAAATTTGTGAAATATCTCTTTACTTATAAAAGTAATACACATAGCAAAGAAAATCATCAACAAAATGAAAAGGCAACCTACTGAATGGAACAAAATATTTGTAAATGATATATTTGATAAGGAATTAATATCCAAAATATACAAAGAATTCATACAACTCAATAGCAAAAAATTCCAAATAATCAGATTTTAAAATGGGGGCAGAGTACGTTTCAGGATGGGAGAAGAGGCCAAAGCTTGCCGATGTGCATGTTTGGATGTGGGGTCATTGTGGAGGTCTGGGGCTCCTGGGTTCCTTGGTCTGGGTGAGCAGTGACATCCACCTCTCCAGCCTCTTACAACTCAAAGTGTGGTCCTGGGACCAACAGCATCAGCACCAGCTGGGCCTCACCCAAACCTGTTGAGTGAGAATCTGCATTTTAACATGATTTCCCTTAGTGACTGGTGTGCCCATTGGAGCTGGAGAAGTTCAGCTTTAGATCTCCATCATCCACGAAAGCACTAATCAGTCACATGTCTCCTCCCAGCATGAAGACTGACAGCTAAACGGAAGCTGCCCACAGGCACGGGAAGGCAAACAGGAGGTTGGGCCTTGAACAAGCCAAGATACCCTCCAGAAGTCCAAGTCTAAGTAGCCCAAGAAGAAAAGCGGACATAGATTAGTTCATGTAATTGATATGAACAGACTAGAAAGGACTTCAGGGACAACTGGATGGAGAAACACCAACAATGTCTCTGGGGCTCTACTCATCTCTTTTTTGGCCTCATTCCCTCATCCTGGATCTTAACATGGGATATGAGGAAGGCTGACACCTCTAGGCTTGTATCACCTAGAGTAAATAAAGTGATCCCTGATTTTAAATTTTAAAAAAGAAATAAAAATGGGAAGAAGATCTAAAAAATATTTTTCCAAAGAAGACATGCAGATGGCCAGCAGATGCATAAAAATATGCTCAACGACATTCATCATTTCAGAAACAGAAATAAAAAACCACAATGAGATATCATCTCACACCTGCTAGAATGGCTGTTATCAAAAAGACAAGAAGTAACAAGTATCGGTAAAGATGGGGAAAAGAAAACCCTTGCGTACTGTTGGTGGGAATATAAATTAATGCTGCCACTAATTACAAAACAGTGTGGAGGTGCCTGAAAAAGTTATAAATATAACTCCTAGGTATTTATCCAAAGAAATAAAAACACAAGTTGACACGAGTGGAAACGATATTTGCATCCCCACGTTCTCTGTAAGTGTTACTTACGATAGTCAAGATACAGAAACAATCTAAGTGTCTAGCAATAGAAAAAGAAAATGCGGTACACACACACACAAAATAAAATACTGTTCAGCCATAAAAAAGAAGAAAATCTTGCCATTTGCAACATGGATGGACCCTTAGGGCACAATGTTAAGTGAAACAAGGCAGACAGAAAAAGACAAATGCTATAGGACCTTACTTTTATGTGTGATCTAAAAAAGGGAAAAAACAAGATCTTAGATACAGAGGACAGACGGTTGGTTGCCAGAGGCAAGAGGTTAGACAGTGAATGAAATGAGTAATGGGGTCAAAAGGTACAAACTCCCAGGTATAAAATAAATAAGTCATGGAGAAGTAATTCACAGCATGGTGATTATAGTTAATAATACTCTACTGCATATTTGACAGTTGCTAAGAGAGTAGATCTTGAAAGTCTTAATCACACACACAAAAAATTTTTTGTAAAGAAGTATGGTAACAGATATTAACTAGACTTACAGTGGTGATTATTTCAAAATATATACAAATACTGAAGTATTGTATTGTACACCTAAAACTAATGTTATATGTTAATTCAGTTCAATTCAGTTCAGTCGATCAGTTGTGTCCAACTCTTTGCGATCCCATGGACTGCAGCATGCCAAGCTTCCTTGTCCATCACCAACTCCCAGAGCCTACTCAAATTCATGTCCGTTGTGTTGGTGATACCATCCAACCATCTCATCCTATGTCATCCCCTTCTGCTCCCACCTTCAATCTTTCCCAGCATCAAGGTCTTTTCAAATGAGTCAGTTCTTCACATCAGGTGGCCAAAGTATTGGAGTTTCAGCTTCAGCATCAGTCCTTCCAATGAATATTCAGGACTGATTTCCTTTAGGATGGACTGGATGGATCTCCTTGCAGTTCAAGGGACTCTCAAAAGTCTTCTCCAACACTACAGTTCAAAAGCATCAATTCTTCACTGCCCAGTTTTCTTTATACTCCAACTCTCACATCCATATATGACTACTGGAAAAACCAAAGCTTTGACTAGACGGATCTTGGTTGGCAAAATAAGGTCTCTGCTTTTTAGTATGCTGTCTAGGTTGGTCACAGCATTTCTTCCAGGGAGCAAGCATCTTTTAATTTCATGACTGCAGTCACCATATGCAGTGATTTTGGAGCCCAAAAAAATAAAGTTTGTCACTGTTTCTACTGTTTACCCATCTCTGGAAAATTCTTAAAGAGATGGGAAAACCAGATCCCCTTTACTGCCTCCTGAGAAATCTGTGTGCAGGTTGAGAAACAACAGTTAGAATGGGACATGGAACAATAGACTAGTTCCAAATTGGGAAAGGAGTATGTCAAGGCTGTATATTGTCACCTGCTTATTTAACTTATATGCAGAGTACATCATGAGAAATTCTGGGCTGGAAGAAGCACAAGCTGGAATCAAGATTGCTGGGAGAAATATCAATAACCTCAGATATGCAGATGATACCACCCTTATGGCAGAAAGTGAAGAGGAACTAAAAAGCCTCTTGATGAAAGTGAAAGAGGAGAGTGAAAAAGTTGGCTTAAAGCTCAACATTCAGAAAATAGTATGGAGGTTCCGCAAAAAAACTAAAAATACTTTTATGTGGAATCTAAAATATGACACAAATAAATTTATCTTTGAAATAGAAACAGACTTACAGACATAGAAAATAGACTTATGGTTGCCAAGCAGGAGGGCGGGTGTGGGGAAGAGGGTCTGGGAGCTTGGTATCAGTTCAGTTCAGTCCAGTCTCTCAGTCATGTCCAACTCTTTGTGACACCATGAACTGCAGCACAGCAGGCTACCCTGTCCATCACCAACTCCTGGAGCTTGCTCAAACTGATGTCCATTGAGTCGGTGATGCAATCCAACTGTCTCAGCCTCTGTCGTCCCCTTGTCTTTCTGCCTTCCATCTTTCCTAGCATCACGGTCTTTTCCAATGAGTTTGGTATAGCAGATGCAAACTATTATATGTAGGATGGATAAACAACAAGGACCTACTGTGTAGCTCAGGGAATTATAATATATACAATATCCTGTGCTAAACCAAAATGGAAAAGAATATGAAAATATCTGAGTCATTTTGCTGTACAGCAGAAATTAACACAGTATTTTAAATCAACTATTCTCCAAGAAAAAAATGTTAAGTAAAAAATGAAAGCGTATATTCTGTCGTCTCCACCTCACCATGAGATTAACAAAATCTCAGGAAAGAGATTAGGATCCAGTTTCACTCTCTGGTAATTAGTAGCAGTCATTTGATGATATTATGCATATTAAGCAAACATTTGCACTATCCAGCATTATGGCAATTATCTATTTTATACTTCCATCTTTGAATACCTTAGTTTTATTGATTTGTAACATAAAAATCTAAATATGAACAACTTCCTTAGCCCCTGCTTCCAACCTCTGCCACACCTAAATCAATTTAATTTAAAACTACTGGACCCGCCACCACAAAAAAGACAAATAGATTATAAGAGTCATGAAAAATTCATTGATGCTATATCAAGCAACTGGAAAACTAAAACTTCTCATACTAAGTATAAGAAAAAAAATTTTTTTAATTTAAAAAGAGCGTGTCAAGTATACAAATATGCTATAGCAAAATATTAGAGTGGAAGATAGTATACAAAAGACAGTTGAAAGAACCCCATCTAGAAGAAAACATGCTCTATGAAACAGGAAAATTCCCCACAAGTACTTCATGTGACTTAACATTTTAATAAGACTTAATAAAATAAGACCTTAAATGCCAAATGATGAAAGTACAGAATGAGATTAAAGGTAATTGTATAGCTATGGAAACAAGAGTCAAGATGCCATTATTATAAAACTGTTAAGTATAATAAATTATAAACAAAAAGAGAGGCTAGACATCGCTATAAAATTAATTACTGAAATGAAACAAAGGCTTAATGTAACCACAATGAATGAAAAACGAACAAAATCGAAACAAGATACAAAAATGACATGTCAGTCAACATGGCGGACAAAGGTGCTCTAACCTGGGGATAACTAGTATCCCTGAAAAGACATTTAACATTTAAAACACCATAAAACAAAAAACTATTCCTTAAATGAAAGAAGTAAATCTGTACACTGAAAAAAAAATAGTAAAATAAAAATTGATGCATACATATTAAAACCCAGGCTTTTTTTTAAATTTTTGAGTATAATTAATTTACAATATTGTGTTATTAATAGTTTCAGGTGTACAGCAAAGTGTGTCTGTTAGACAAATACATATATCAACTCTTTTTTATGTTCTTTTCCCATATAGACCATTAAAGAATACTGAGTAGAGTTCCCTGAATTATACAGTAGGTCCTTATTAGTTATCTATTTTATATATAGCAGTATATATATGTCAAATCCAATCTAAATTTTAAAAACTCAGGTATTAATGTATATATGTATATGCATATGTGTATAATATTATATAAAATATATATTATATAACATGCAATGTTATGTAATACAGTGTACTCTCTACATTTTTTTCTTCTATAAGGCAAAAAAGTTAAGCTCACTTAACAGTTCTCTTCAGCAGCATCCGTTCCCAGAAGTTAATACAGGGGTGTGTACAAAAAAAAATCATGACCAGAGAATACTATATCCCACCAACTCATTTCTCAAGAATAAAAACAATTTTTTTTTAACATGGAAGAGTTCAGGGAGTACAAAACCTGTATGTCCTTGTTAAAAAAAAATTAATGTAAATTTAAATCCAGCCAATAAGACATGAATGGAGAATCCAGGCCAATAAGACTAATGCACCAACCAAAGTCAGCAGACACTTCAGAAAAGTCCAGTGTTGTGAGGGAACTGAATTTAATACACACCTGTCAACTGACTGACTGAATTCACTCAGGTTAAGAACAAATGAGCAACCTTAGATGTTATCATTTGACTTGCCTTTGTAGCTGGCAAGGTATTTGACTTGTCCCTTAGGAACACATGGCTCCATTCTGCTGTCAAAATTTTATTTCCCAAAAGACACAAAAAAGGCACACAGAATTGATTCCCCTGTAAGCTCTATTCTTTTCCACTCCCATGATATAACTCATCTAATTCATCTCTCCCCCAAATGGCTCTAATTTGTATTTACAAACTTTTCCTATAAATTACCATTATAAACAATTCAGTACTATATTTCAAGGACTTCAAATATCTTCATATATTTTGATCCAATAAATTCTTTCCCAGAAATGAGTGTTCAAAAATCATTTGAGATATGGGCAGATGTATGCTTATTATAGTATTTATAACTATATTTGCAAAATTTTACAAGCAATATAAATGCCCCCAAAGAAATGATTAAATTATTGTATATAAAAGGAATGTTGATATTTTGAAAATTGGCTGTGCTAGCAGAACATGAATATAATAGAATAATACCTGGAAAAATGAAGATACAACAAATGAGGGTGTGTGTGTGTGTGTGTGTATATATATATATATAGTAAGGTTCAAAATGTGTTTTAAAATGTTTATGAAGATAAAAGATAACAGAAGGAAACACTCTGATTTCCCCTGGGTTGTGGTTTTAAAAACTAATTTTATTTTTAATAATTATTATGATGGAAAACTCAAGGTGTATAGTAAAAATGAATTAAAGAAAAATAGTGGCCTAAACTCCATTATTTCTATATATTATCATTAACATTAGATGAACACAATTTCAAATATTTCATATGTATATGACTTTCTCTTTGTGTGTGTGTATATATAATGTGCATTCCTAAATAAGAATGACTATAATATAGACCTACCTTTAAATGAAGTGTAATAAGTATAATTATACTTGAATTTAATAGAAAAAATTAATCAATTAGCAGAAATTAGACCATAGAAAATGTTTTTTTTTTGTTTTTTACTCCAAGAAATGGTATCTCTTAAAATATCTTTCTCAATAGAGAAAGTATGAAAAATCATTTAGAAGCTATGATCCTATTTTTCAGCCACATTTTAGTTTTGGATAATGTCATCTCAGTCTCTATGATAAAAATGCCACAATTCTTTATAAAATTGTCACAACTCTTATGTTTTATTCTCCTTTTCCACGTTCAAGTTTTTTGTATTTTCAATATTTCACATTGTCAAGATGTGTAGCATTTCTATTGTAATTCATAATTGCCACTTGTAGTTACTCAGTCTTCATTCTGTACTTACGCTTATCTGTCCTTTAAGCAGGTTCTATAGCCTATTCTCTTCTTTTGAGTCATCATTTCATGGGCTAGATTTTTTCCTCCAACAAGCATTTACAAATCTTGATTCCCTTCCATTTTACATACTTGAGATAATGAGATTTGTCTGCAGGTATACCAAAGGACAACTTGATAGAATAATTGGCTTTATCTGAGCTGCAACACTGTGATCTAAAGTCTAGGACTTGCTCTTTGTTCCCTAAAAATTCTGTCCATATTTAAACCTTTTCACATGTGAATTTCAGAATGTATGAAGTGAGAACTTAATTCTCTGGATTTTTCCTTCAAGGCTTGAGAAGTGGGCCTGTGTTGGGTCCAGGGAGGGGACTGTATTTTAGGTTCTGCAAAATTCAGTACAACCAAGACAGACAAGGCCCCTTCTCTCAAAGAGCATGCATGATGAATTAGAAAAAGAAAAGGACAAAATGAAAAAGAAAGCATAGATTGGCAAGGCCTACCATAGGGGTCATACATGGCTATGTTGTTAAACAGAATCTAGAGATATATCCCAGGATCCTGGGATAAACTTACTATTCATCCATGAGAAATACATCTTTCTCTGGGCCTTAGTTTATCTCTAAATTGAACATATTAAACTAGGTTATATCTGGGATCATTTCACTATTTCCCAAATTTCCTCCCATAATTTATTCACCTGACTATCTTCTGCCCATACAGATCCTATCCTGGTCTAATTCTACCTCTTTCTCAAAAAGGCTTGGCAAACCGCTTAAGCTCACCAATGTTCTCCACTCAGTGAAATAAATGATGCCAGTTCTACTTATTGTACACTTATCATGTCCTTCATCTTCTCAACTAGCTAAAAGTTCCCAAAAGAAGAGACCATATCTTAAGCTTTATATTCACACAGCACTGGCCATATTGCCCAGCATTTCCAGTGAAATACAACTCAAAGTCACAGAGACACTGCCAGAGTAGAAACACAAACCAGCAATGAACATTGGTATATTAGTCCTTGATGAGAAAACAGCTTCTATTCTTGCCTTTTTTTATAAACTATTATACCACTCTACGGTATACAAGCTGGGGTGTCAAAACTTCTACCAAAATTTATATTGCAAATATTAAAAGCATGATATTCTACAAATATCAAATACATTTAGAAGTTTTAACCCTAGTCCCAGATCTCTGTGGACTTCATACTCAGTTTCTTTGCTTATAGAATAAGGTAATAGGACTATAGAAAATCTCTAAAGAGATGGTGAAAACTCAAGTTCCTAGGCAGTATATACATGGATTAAACACCTGAGTTTTATTACAGTAACATCTTAATTATCTTTTACAACACAAATATTTGCTCTTTATTTACACGAATAATCTATGTTCTCAAATTTTTCTTGAAACTAAAGTCCCTCTCAATCTATCATTCATTTTCCCACTAGCATAAAGAAATGTATATAATCAATATTGTTTTAACTCTACTACAAAAAAGTACATGCAAAATGATGAATGCCACTGCCAGTCAACCTCAGTCCAAACTGAAGACTGAGGCCCCATCTAACCCAACCCAAAAGGAGTAGCTGCTTCTTACTTTCAGTGAAATACTTCCTGTTCTATTTGTTTTGTTTTGTTCCTACAAGCAAGGCTGGAAATCTGTATTTTTGTGTAGACTCTCCCAATTAAGAAATATTAGCAATTGATTTAAACAAAATAAAACTGTCTATAAATATGTGGCCCACAGACTGAAAGTCTAAAATTTCTTCAACTCTTACACATAATGAATTGCTCTACTCAAGGTACGGTTGGAGGGTAACTTCTACGCAGGGTTAATTCTGCTATCAGTGGTACTGAAACTTCTCTTCCTACTCAGTGCTGCACTGTAGACATGACCCTATCTGATCTTTCGCTGTGGAAATGTGCTGTATGCATAGAATGTAATAGTGGGATTCCAAAGTGATCTGTGTGGTTTGCACCCCTCTCAGCAGATTGTGCCTTTGAATTTTATTATGCAAATAGAATGCACTTAAGCTTCTAATTTTTAATGGCAACATATACCCTAGTGGTCTAAGTGTTCACAGAGACACGTGAAGAGAGCTATTTCTCCCCAGCCAGATTGGAAAATCTCATAATTTATGGGGCATTGAGCAGATAATTCAGAAGAGTCTTGTCTCAGTAGAGAGAATAAAAATTACTCAGGTCTCATTAAATAAACCTTAAAAGTAAGACTTGAAAGAATCAACTGTTTCTTAGTAACTTAATTGTCTTCCAAAATAAAGCTCAAAGATATTTATAGGAATAGAAAAATATTCAGCACCTATAAAATAAAACTTATAGCCTCTGATATCCAATCAAAATTTACCAGGAAGGTCAATAAACAGGAAAACATGACCCATAACAAGGAGGAAAATCAACCAATCAAAACCAACCCAACACTGACATGGATGTTAGAATCAGTAGACCAGAGTGCTGAAACACTGTAACTATGTTACATATGTGCACCAAGCTAGAGGAAGAATTAAAGATGTTAAAATTAGTGATGTGAATGAAAAATTTTAAAGACCAGGATCAAACTTCTAGAAGTGAAAACTGTAATGTCTGAGACAAACCAGACACTGCATGGGGTTAACACTCGTATATCAATAGAAACTATACAAAATGAAACAGAGAAAAAAGATTTAAAACAAAAGAAAAGTTCAAGTAGTCTTAACATCCATGTACTGAGGTGTTCCTGAAAGGGGGGTCAGGCAGGAGCTTCTGCTGCTGCTAAGTCGCTTCAGTCGTGTCCGACTCTGTGTGACCCCATAGACAGCAGCCTACCAGGCTCCTCCGTCCATGGGATTTTCCAAGTAAGAGTACTGGAGTGGGGTGCCATTGCCTTCTCCAGTCAGGCAGGAGAGGGGGAAAACAAATAATACTTTTTTAATAGCCAAAATGTATCTATACCTTATGAAAACTATAAATCAATCATATTAGTTTACAAAGGCTGCTATAATAAAGCACCATAAACTGAGTGGCACCATAAACTACAATAAAATAAAATAGATGCAGAGCAAGTAAGGCTATAGTGGATCAACAAATTTAAAGTAATAGGGAAAAAATGGTCAATGTAGAATGTCATGCTCACCAAAAATATCTTTTAAAACTAAAGGTGAAGACTTCCAGACATACAAAACCTGGGAAAAATTTACCATCAATAGACCTGCCTTAAAAGACATGTTAAAAGAAATCCTTCAAAGAGAAGGAAGCAGGAGTGAATAGAAATACAGAACCACACAAAAGAACAAAATCACTGGAAATGGTGCCAATGTGGGTAAACATACAAGATTTTTTTATTATTTCAATCTTTTTAAAATACAATTGACTTTCAAACAAAAATAATCATGGAGCTTATAACAAGAAAAAAGTAACATACCTGACAATATTAGCACAAACTGAGAGGAGAGAAATGGATGCAACACTATTGTAAAGTTCTTATACCATATGTAAAGTAAAACAATCTCACTTAAAGACTGTAATCAGTTATGGTTCCACACATATGTGAAAGCTAAAACAAAAATGAACTATATACAAAACAGAAAAACTCAGACATAGAGAACAGATTGTGATTGCCAAAGGGGAGGGCTGTAACAGACAGAAGGATTGGGAGTTTGCTATTAGCATCTGCAAACCAGTATATATAGGATGAATAAACAACAGGTATATAGCACAGGGAACTATATTCAATATCTTTTGATAAACCATAATGGAAAAGAATGTATTAGTTCAGTTCAGTCACTCAGTCGTGTCCAACTCTTTGCAACCCCATGAATCGCAGCACACCAGGCCTCCCTGTCCATCACCAACTCCCGGAGTTCACTCAGACTCACATTCATCAAGTCAGTAATGCCATCCAGCCATCTCATCCTCTGTTGTCCCCTTCTCCTCCTGCCCTCAATCCAATCCCTCCCAGGATCAAGGTCTTTTCCAATGAGTCAACTCTTCGCATGAGGTGGCCAAAGTACTGGAGTTTCAGCTTCAGCATCAGTCCTTCCAATGAACACCCAGGACTGATCTCCTTTAGAATGGACTGGTTGGATCTCCTTGCAGTCCAAGGGACTCTCAAGAGTCTTCTCCAACACCACAGTTCAAAAGCATCAATTCTTCGGTGCTCAGCTTTCTTCACAGTCCAACTCTCACATCCATACATGACCACTGGAAAAACCATGGCCTTGACTAGACAGACCTTTATTGGCAAAGTAATGTCTCTGCTTTTTAATATGCTATCTAGGTTGGTCATAATTTTCCTTCCAAGGAGTAAGCGTCTTTTAATTTCATGGCTGCAGTCACCATCTGCAGTGATTTTGGAGCCCCAAAAATATATATAGATATATAACTGAATCACTTTGCTATACAGCAGAAATTAACACAACATTGTAAATCAACTATACTTCAATAAAATTTTTAAAAATAAATAAAAAGGGGCATGAAGAAACTTTTTGAGTGATAACGTATGTTCATTATCTTGACTGAGGTGATGGTTTCCAGAGGCATACATATGGAAAACTATATCAAGTTATACACTTTAAATGTATAAATGTAGTGTATTTTATGTAGTTTATTTTTAAATGCAGCTTACTTTATGTTAATTACACTTCAGGTTTTAAACAAAAGTGTTACCACAACAAATCCACTGATAACCACAGGCCAGGACTTCCCTGGTGGTCCAGTGGTTAAGAATTTACCTTGCAATACAGGGGACCCAGATTTGATCCCTGGTCCAGGAAGATCCCACATGATGTGGAGCAACTAAGCCCATGCACCACAACTACTGAGCCCAGTCTGTAGAGCTGAGCTCCACAACAAGAGAAGCCACAGCAATGAGAAGCTTGTGCACTGCAATAAAGAGCAGTCCCTGCTCACCACAACTAGAGAAGGCCTATGTGAAGCAATAAAGATCCAGTAAAGCCGGATCATAAGGCAGTTGTATTTCCAGTTTTTTAAGGAATCTCCACACTGTTCTCCACAGTGGCTGTACTAGTTTGCATTCCCACCAACAGTGTAAGAGGGTTTCCTTTTCTCCACAGCCTCTCCAGCATTTATTGCTTGTGTGCCTTATGATCCAGCAATCCCACTGCTGGGCATACACACTGAGGAAACCAGAATTGAAAGAGACACGTGTACCCCAATGTTCATCGCAGCACTGTTTATAATAGCCAGGACATGGAAGCAACCTAGATGTCCATCAGCAGATGAATGGATAAGAAAGCTGTGGTACATATACACAATGGAGTATTACTCAGCCATTAAAAAGAATACATTTGAATCAGTTCTAATGAGGTGGATGAAACTGGAGCCTATTATACAGAGTGAAGTAAGCCAGAAATAAAAACACCAATACAGTATACTAACGCATATATATGGAATTTAGAAAGATGGTAACAATAACCCTGTATACGAGACAGCAAAAGAGACACTGATGTATAGAACAGTCTTTTGGACTCTGTAGGAGAGGGAGAGGGTGGGATGATTTGGGAGAATGGCATTGAAACATGTATAATATCATATATGGAACGAGTCGCCAGTCCAGGTTCAATGCACGATACTGGATGCTTGGGGCTGGTGCACTGGGACTACCAAGAGGGATGGTATGAGGAGGGAGGAGGTAGGAGGGTTCAGGATGGGGAACACTTGTATACCTGTGGCAGATTCATTTCGATATTTGCAAAACCAATACAATATTGTAAAGTTTAAAAATAAAATAAAATTTAAAAAATATATAAAATTAAATTTTAAAAAAAAGTTTAAAAAAATCCAGTAAAGCCATAAAAAATAAATAATAATAATAATCAATTGTACCATAGTCTAATAAGGGCCCATTCTAAACAGGATAAATGCTACATATTAAGACTGTTTAAAAAATTAGATGTGGCAAGTTTGCAAAAGTCATACATCAAGTCTACACCAATGCCAGGCTGGAAAACATCTAAGCCATACTCCATTTGGAGGATTGGATTGGTTTGGATATTTGCTATTGCCAATTGGTGATGGACACGGAGGCCTGGCGTGCTGCGATTCATGGGGTCGTAAAGAGTCGGACACGACTGAGCGACTGAACTGAACTGATTAATGACATTAAGGCTTTCCAAAGCAGGTTTTGAATAAGACTAAATCCTCGGGTGGTTAGTCAGCATCATGCAAAAGAAAGGAAGGAAGGAAGAAGGATCTGTAATAAAAGGATGGGAAACTTTCAAACTGCAGTTTCTACTTCAGGACTTTCCCCACCTTTGACATGCCAGTGTGTGTTTTAACTGTGAGGCCACGATGTGTATACAGTGGTTTCGAGAGTATTTAATCCTGGTATCCTTGTTTTCAGAGACCTTTTTCCAGGAGTAGTATCCCATTGAATATCTTAGGTACATTCTTTGAGAGCATATCTAGTTCCTCCTTATCCTCCAAATCCTGGTAGCTCAGGCAGTAAAGAATCTGCCTGCAGTACAGGAGACCCAGGTTCTGTCCCTGGGTTGGGAAGATCTCCTGGAGAAGGAAATGTCTACCCACTCCAGTATTCTTGCCTGGAGAATTCTGTGGACAGAGGAGCATGGCAGTCTATAGTCATGGGGTCACAAAGAGTCGGACACAACCACGACCAAATGTCTGACACTTTCACTTTGACTGACTGGATAGTTCTAAATGAGGAGAAATATAAAGTGGACATAAAATGTGGGGCAATCATATGCATATAGGCTGTTCCCAATAGTTCAAAGCATGAGAAAACTGAACCCCAAAATAAATTGCTTTTGCATTTTTCATTGTTTCATTTTTCCAGGACACTCACATGAAAGATTTCTTCTCACCATGATGACACTCCCCTTTATAAATACAGATAATCAATCAGCAGTTGGCTGTGCTCAAAACAGAGTGACAGACTCAGCAGAGGGACAAAGAATGCCCATTAGAGGACAGAGAGAAAGGAGGGGGCTTGGGAATCACCCCTGTTAAGAGAGGTGATCCCCACCTCCAACAGTGACATCTCCGGGGGCCCCATTTATTACCATAACCTCCTACTTCAAACACAGAGTTCACGCGTCTGGGTACCTCCATCCATTTTCCAGTTGATAAATGGCATCATAAATTTTCCTTTCACTTCTCAAAAGGGCCACAGATGAGCTTGAGCATCCATCCCCCAGTCTCTCCCCGCCTCCTGCTTCTTCAACCTGGGCACCATTCTTTTGGAGCAATTAAGCAAAATCAAGCTGTTCCACCCAGCAGTAATAGAGCCTGACCTTCTCCTAAAGGAGCCAGGGTCTCAGCCCCAGGAGACAAGCCAGCTGGGAAGACTGAACAATGCAGTGGGCAGAAGAAAGAACATGAATATTCAAGCATGGCCAGGGGCACTGAGAGTCACTCACCCCAAAAGGAAGCCTGACTGCTCCTTCCCACTGCATAAAGGGAACCAGCCAGAAAACTCTGAGCCCTTCTGACTCCCAGCAGTAACCAGACTGAACTCCAATAGTCAGAGATTGCTCAGATTCAAGAATGGAGAGTGAGGAAACTTACTGGTAGCCTCCTGCCCCATTCCTTTTCCCAGGGCCTCTCTGCACTGTCCACACCATCTCGAGTCACCCCCTAACTCTATAAATTGAAAAATTCATGCTCAGAGAAGAGATTTCACTGAAATATACATAATGGGTAACTGGTAAAAACCAGGGCTAGGACCTAACCCCTACTCCACTTCATTATACATCCCATTAGATGAACTAGAGGCTTCTAACTTGAGGGCCAAAAGATCTTCTATACATCTAGGTAAACTTCAGAGATATGGGCATACTTCTCAGAAGAGATGAATGAATCTGTATTCATTAAAAATTCAAGGGACTAGATAATGGCAATTAAGCATCATGGACTGCTGGGACTTCCCCAGCAGTCCAGTGGTTAAGACTGCACCTTCCGAAGTCTGGGCCGATCCCTGGTCCGGGAGCTAGGATCCCACATGCCACACGGCCAAAAAAAAACAAAACATGGGGAGGGAGGAGGGAGGAGGGTTCAGGATGGGGAACACATGTATACCTGTGGCGGATTCATTTTGATATTTGGCAAAACTAATACAATTATGTAAAGTTTAAAAATAAAATAAAATTTAAAAAAAAACATAAAACAGGAGCAATATTATAACAAATTCAATAAAGATTTTTTAAATGTCCACATCAAAATAAAACAAAAAAGAATTTTTTAAAAAAAGAATCATTGCCAGGGAACAATTCAGTTCAAAAGCAAAAGGAATGGCAGAAAGAAGTTGGACTCAAATTGGACCAGGTGCCAATTTCTGGGACAGAAGGAAAAACAAATAAAGCATAGTATTTGGGGGAGAGGACATTGGTAGGGCTGCCCTAAAATAACCTATAAGATGGGGAATATAGATTCTGCATTCTCCCATCTCACCTTTTAGCTTGATATCCCTAATCTGGTCTTCCATATTCTTCAACCTTTTCTTCATTTATCCTCCATAATCAAATATATATCTGTGTCATATCTCATGCCCTCAGGCTTCAAATTCTTTTGCAAATAAGTCCATATTAGTATATTAATAACATACTAAGGTTTTTCTTCACATGAGTCTTCTGCTGCCTTAAACAAGGGAATAGTGATAGAATATCACTGGGGTAGTCTGGTTTAGGAGCCATTTGGGCAGCAAAAAAAAAAAACCCTTTTGGGGATGCTCACAAATGGAGTTAATTTCTGAAGTCAGAGAAAAGAGTGAAAACAGTGATTAATCAAAACTATCTTTGAAAAACCCTTAAATCTCTCATTAAGTATAATATAGTAAATGATACCATTTATATCAACACTAGACAGGAATATGTATAGACAGCAATTGTGCTATATGTAAAAGTTCAAATATTTAATCACTGGCACATCACTTAATGTGGCAAAATGTTTAAGAGACACTGTTGAAATCAAGACTGACTGAACGCGTATCTTTCACATCTCCCATTTCATGGGTACTCCGGAGCATACCATCACAGGAGGGAATGATAGGCAGGTTGCACTGGTCGACAATCTAAATTGCTGTTTTGTTGTTGTTACTACTGTTTTGGCAATATTCTTTTGTTTTGGCCAAGCATGTTTCTGGGTTTGCAAGATGTCTCTCTCATGCAATTTCACATGGGGAGAGTGAATTGTAGGTTTCTGCCCATATAATCTGGAGAAGGCAATGCCACCCCACTCCAGTACTCTTGCCTGGAAAATCCCATGGACAGAGGAGCCTGGTAGGCTTCAGTCCATGAGGTCGTTAAGAGTCGGACACGACTGAGCGACTTCCCTTTCACTTCTCACTTTCATGCATTGGAGAAGGAAATGGCAACCCACTCCAGTGTTCTTGCCTGGAGAATCCCAGGGACGGGGGAGCCTGGTAGGAGGCCATCTATGGGGTTGCACAGAGTCGGACATGACTGAAGCGAATTAGCAGCAGCAGCAGCAGCCCATATAATCACTGGCTCAAAGACTCACCCTGTTTTGAAAAGTCCCCTTTATCAGCTGTCTCGTATGTAATCTTAGAAGAGAGAATTTGTCAGTTCTCTTCTGCTCTCTCATTTCTTAGGGAGGAGCATGAGTAAGGAAGATATTGAGTCTGGATACATCTGGACTTGAGGAGTCTAAGTAAAAGAATGGGCATTGGTGGATAGTTAGGAGATGTGAGTTCACATCCTTGCTCTGCTAGTGACTCACTGGGAGGCCTCAGAACGGCCTTCCCCTTTCTCCCTCCCAGGATCTTCACTTAGGCAAGGAGGCAATGAATGCTGAGAAACCCTAAATTTCTTGCTAGCTCTGAAATTCTGTGCCTCTGACTCAGTTTTGCCACCGGCTGGATATCCTTAGCCAACAGCATACCCTACCCAGCTCAAATTTTGTCTCTTCCACTTCTAGCTGTGTGACCTCCGCCCCTACTTAACGTCTTTATGACTCAAGTCCCTCACCTGTAGAGGACAGAGTAAAGGTCCTGACTTCACAGAACTATATGAGATAATGCAAAGAAAGAACACAAGCGTCGCATGCCCTTAGTGATGAATACACTGAAGCCAGTATTACAATAAAATGAGAGAGCTGGGCTAGCTGACCCACGAGTCTCCTTCAACCCCACTCTTCCCGAGGTCTATCGCTCATTTTCTGGGCAGTCATGGATCAGCATCACTTCACTGAGAATCAATCATTCCTCAGACTTCTGTCCAGGGCAAACAACTGCCTGTGACAGAGGAAGCAAAGAAATGTTTGCCTTGGTACAGAAAAATTTATTCAAGAGTTTAAGATGAAAATATTATCGAGCAGGTACAGTCCATTCACCAAGAACTGGAGGTTGGGATTCTGGCCATTTTCCATCACAAAGTGGGACCTGGATAACTCATTCTGGCCTTGCCATTACCAGAAAGGACTCCCTCCTCCCTGCAAGGCCTCACAGGGGCACAGGTGAATCCCAAGTTGGGGAGGTGTGACATTTCTCTGATCCCAGCCTTCTCTATTAGCCACTTTACATCTCTCCACAAAGAACAAGGTGTGGGATTTGCCATGTTCGTGATGTTATGCCAGATCTCTGTTTGAGATGCGCTTTGTTTGATCCTTGTGTCAACCCTGTGGGGGAGGCAGAGCAGCTAATATCCCCATCACAGGGGGCCCAGGGATGTGACATGATTCACACATGTCACAGAGCAAATTAGTGCAACCGCAAGAAGGCAAGCTGCATTCTCTTCACTCCAAATTTAGTTCTTAGGCACTTATTTTATTTTCCCAGCCACCAAACATAAAGGGTTTTTGCCCTCTTCCTGCTACCACCTTTCAGTCCAAAATACCTCAGGGTCTCTATGGTGACTAAAAAATGCCTTAATAACCCAAGTCATGGAGGTCACCCATCACTGACATCCTCAGCTCTGGCCTGATCCCTGACCTCTGCCTCATTTTGAATCATACCAAGTCTCCCCGAATAAAGCCCTGTCCAACCCCCACCTGCCTCCCACTCCATAAAAGAAAATGGGCTGAATGATCACACTTGCTGACCGGTTGTCCGGCTCCTGAAAGTTCACCCACCCTCTCTATTCTGCCTCGCTCCACTCCCAGCATGAGAGTCCAGAGGACCGCCTTAGCAGCCTCTGCATTGCGACGGTCCTCTTGCTGTCTCCCAAACTACGCATGACTGGGAGAAGAAGAGCCGAATAGTCTCTTCTGTCTTCAACCAAGGGCTACAGGGCTGCCAGACAAGGCTAAGGGTTGCAGATCAGGGTGAAGGGACTCAACTCTCTGCTCAACCCCAACTGAAGCCCAGCAATCTCCATCTGTGACATTCCCACCGCCACGCAACCCATGCGTCCTATCCAGCTCGCACATTTGCGCTGACTCGGATTGGAGCTGGGGCTGCTCAATAGCTCTTGGCGAGATGGATGGAGATCCAACCCCCTCCCCCTTCTCTGGATGGAAACTGGACTCTTGGCAGTGAGGCTGCACTGGAAAAGCATCTGTGCTGCGGGAAACCCAAATTTACAGAGAGAAAATTGATTCAATGCAGAAAAGGTGTGCAGCATTAAATGAAACCCGTTCCCAGTTAAATTTGTGCAGCAGCAGGTTTGACGTCAACCACCTCAGCTTCTGCCTTCTGCGCAAGCTCTCGGCAATCCATCATGTCTTCTCCTCCCACCCAGGGACTTGCTGTCTTCCTGTTGTCTTCCTCTCCCCTTATCAAAGACTGCTTTCAGAAAAGGCATCTCCTATCTGTCCTTTCCAGCAAAGTGAGGATATCAGTCACTGTATCTTCTCCGTTATAAATATTTTCATGTCCAGCTTCATCTCTTGGTGAGGAATGGAAGGTGTTCACTCTTTGGGGCCGTAAAATAAGGTATGGATGGGTGACCGGGGCTGAAGAAGGAAGTGTAGAGTCGGGTGTGACCCCAAGTGAGATACTTCACTTCTCTGAGCCTCCACACTGTCGTCTCATGAGTGGCCAGGATAAGATCAGATATAGCTATCTCCTGGGGCTGTTTCATCAGAGTTTGTTGACAAGAATCAGTGATTAGAAACCTGGGCTTAAAGTCACTGGTCCCTGAATTTAAATCCTAGCTCTAGCTGTGTGACCTGCAGCAAGTTATCTACTCTTTCTGAGGCCCAGCTTGTCCATCTGTAAAACCAGGGCAATTACATTTTAAATACTATACAGGGTGAGAAGAATGAAAAAACAAACAAACAATGGAACCTATATAATGTATTGGTTAAAAGCATGGACTCTGGCATCAGATTATGTGAGTTCAGGCCCAGCTATGCTCTTTACAAGCTGTGTGACATTGGCAAAGTCACTTAACCTCTCTGTGCTTTAGTTTTATCATCTGCAAAATGCTAATAATAACAGTACCTACTGTAGTTGTTAGTTATGAGGATTCAGTGATTAAATATAAATATTATATTTATATAATATATAATTATATATTTAATAGAATATATATTTATAAGTGGTTTAATATAAATATTAATCACTGAATCCTCATAACTATCAAGTTTTGGTGGGGGAGGGGGGGCCTTCCCTGTTAGACAGTAAAAAATCTGCCAGAAGTGCAGGAGACCCAGGTTCAACCCCTGGGTCAGGAAGATCCCCTGGAGAAGAGAATGGCAAACCACTCCAGTATTCTTTCCTGGAAAATCTCATGGACAGAGAAGCCTGGCGGGCTACACTCCAAGGGGTCGCAAAAATCAGACATGACTGAGTGACTAACACACATGCATAAAAAGTATTTACAAGAGTATCTTGCTGGCGCTAGCACAGAATAAGCCTTAATAAGTATTAGCTACGATTAATGTGGTTATAAAAAGCATTGGCTACTATTACTATTATTTAAGTAAAGCCCTTGGTACCATTCTGGATACATATAAGTACTCGATAAATGATGGTTATTACTATAGAATCCAAATATATAATAGTGTCTTCCTTATAGTGTTACCTTTATAATGCTGACTCCCTTTGACACCGCACCATGTGAGGATGACTCTGGTCCTTAAAAACCAAGTGACAGGGTTGGTACTGAGACAGACAGGATTTTCAATGACTTGCAAGGCAATGTGTGTCATTGAAAGAGGCAAGTGGGTGGAATCAGTCACTTGCCCAATGTGCTCAGGGTAGAAGGAAGGGAGTGCTTTGAAAAGAGAGTAAGAGAAGCAGCTTTGCTCTCACACATAGATTCTGCAGCCGGTGTGACCCTCTGCCTGCATCTACTCACCAGTGTGACAAGCTCTCAACAGCCTTGCCAAATTTGCTGACCAAAAATGCATTTCTATAAAATGATGGAAAATGCCCCTCCATGTCACAAAATCAGAATTTCGTGGATTCCATCCAATTTCCTTACTTACACATGAGGCAGTTGAGGCCCAGAGAGGGAAAGGAACTTACCCAAGGTCACACAGCTGATGAGGGGCAGTCAGAACTATAAGCAGGATTTCCAAACCCAAGTCCAAGGTCATATCCCACCAGGCCACATACTTATTGATGGTAATTGTGGCACAGGGAAGTGACCCTCAGCCCTAAAACAAGTCCTCTTACTGGGAAATGCACAGGAAAATGGTGTTGGGAATACCCAAGTGTACACTCTTGCCTTCATCTGGGTAAGAGATGTTTACCTGCCCCTTATCCTCTCTGCTGTCCTTCTTCAGCTTCCTTGCCCAAGTGCTTTGCAGACACACCCTAAAGCTTGTCCAGCCCATTGAATTATACAGTGTCTCCTTGCCATGCTTCCCTGAGGGGCCCCAGATGTTCATGCCATTGGTATAATTGCTGCAGGGCTCACCCAGAAAGGGAGGAAGTTTCAGACACAGTTGAAAGCAAAAGAGAAAGGTTACTCCATGGCAATCTTACATGCTGCTGCTGCTAAGTCGCTTCAGTCGTGTCCAATTCTGTGTGACCCCATAGACGACAGCCCATCAGGCTCCACTGTCCCTGGGATTCTCCAGGCAAGAACTCTGGAGTGGGTTGCTATTTTCTTCTCCAATGCATGAAAGTGAAAACTGAAAGTGAAGTCACTCAGTCGTGTCCGACTCTTAGCGACCCCATGGACTGCAGCCTACCAGGCTCCTCTGTCCATGGGATTTTCCAGGCAAGAGTACTGGAGTGGGGTGCCATTGCCTTCTCCAATCTTACATGATCTATCCCCATACTTATGATGACTGCCTTAGCTTCTTCTTATTGGCCAGATGGTCCTGGAGTTTACATATTTCTAGCCAGTAAAATGCAAAAAGGAAGTAGCTATAACTGCTGCCGCTGCTGCTGGGCCTCCTACAGGCTTTTCTGCAGATGATGTTGGGGAAAGCAGCCTAAAATGTTCTGCAGAGATGAGAGTCAAAACATCCATGTTAGATCGACAGCTGACACTGCCCAGGGTCTCTACCAACTCCATCTCTAGAGCTGAATCACTAACCCATGCTTAAGCTACACTATATATTCCAAAGAGGTAGGTGGTAAATCCTCTCTGGTCCTTATGTTATGAATGCAGATAAAATCTCATCATTGAACAAGCAGTTGCCAAACATCATTACACAGGATTCCATGAGGGTTACAGAGACAAAATGAAATGTAGTTTGTTCTTTCAAAGAGTGAAGAGTTTGGTGGGGGAAGCATAATATGTACTTATTAAAAATCAGACAGAGCTCTAAAATGTGTCTTCTTATTACCCCTAATGCAGTCTTTGTCAACTTCCCACTAAAATATCCAGATGACAGAAGAAAACACATAAAAATTCATAATTAAAAAAAAACAGAATGTGGTAGGAATGTTTACTAATCATGAGGCAGCCGATATTGCTAGAGAAAAACTTGGCAAAGTCTTGCCTCAAGATGCCAGGCTTCATCTCATAAAGCCCTAAAACATATCTCCTCACTGTCTGCCTAATTCAGAGACTCAAGCAGATCACCAAACAGCCATGTCAATATTACATGGACGCTGCCTTTTGAGGAGACTGTAGCACAATGTTTGGTACATGTGCACACTAATTAAGCATCTGCTAAATGTCTAAATGAATGAAGAAGCCCTTCCCTGATCCACCCTTCTCACACTGCCACTCCTAATACCCTAAAACTACATCCTTTGAGAGACAGCACCTCTATGGGCATAAAGCAGGGAGAGCTGGAAATGGTGAACTACATCCTGGAACATGACATTGGTATGTATAAAGTGGCTCAATTGGGAAAGGAAAAAAAGGGATTTGGGGGAAGCAATAGACACTGAAAATTGCATTTTGCATGCATTCCATTGACTCAGAGTATCAGAAAGGTCCAGGGACTAGGTAAAGTGCCACCTTAGCAGAATAGATCATAAAGCTGTCATAGATCAGAGTTTCTCAATTTTGGTACTATTAACACTTAGGGCCACATAATTCATTTTTGTGGGTAGTATCTTATACATTATAGGGTGTTCAGCAGCATCCCTGGCCTTCCATCACTGGAAATACACTCCTCCCCAATGTGTAACAATCAAAAATGTCTCCAGGTATTATCAAATGTCCCCTGGCAGACACAATCACCCTCAGTTTAGGACCGCTGTCATAGATGAATGTTTAAGAAGCTAGAAATCCTATGGTGAGCTATTCACATCACTTTGCCCTCTAGCTGTAAAGCTGACCCATCAGCACACAAATACACTTGGAAGAAAGCCAGAGGAAGGCAATATCCTTGAATATCGACAAACTGAAGGTTCTGAGAAACTTAGAAGGATAACTAGTGTGAAAAAAAAGTCATAGGCTTCATAGGGGGAAAAAATGCAAAACAAAGGAAAATAAAAATTATCCTAAAGACCCCAGAAATAATCTACTGTAAGATACAGGAGAAAACCTGAGAAAACTGTTTTGTATTCTCAACAGAGAGCCCAAAGATCTGGCACCCATGAAATAAGCAGAAAGCCATGAGGACAGATGGCTGTAGGAAAAGATAATAAATATGATATGACCCAATGAGGTAGAAGGACAGAATGAAATAAAAATGGATGAGGTTTTTTGGAAAGTTTTAACAAAGACTAAAACTATAATCACAGAATCCAACGGCACAGGAGAGGCAGTAAATACGCATAATTGATAAAGCAGAAAATCACAACAGTAATGTGAGAGGCACTGCTGCTGCTGCTGCTAAGTCGCTTCAGTCTTGTCCAATTCTGTGCGACCCCATAGACGGAAGCCCACCAGGCTCCCCCGTCCCTGGGATTCTGCAGGCAAGAGCACTGGAGTGGGTTGCCATTTCCTTCTCCAGTGCATGAAAGTGAAAAGTGAAAGGGAAGTCACTCAGTCATGTCCATGCACTAACAGACTTCAAAGAGAAAAAGATAAAAACCATGAGAAAACTGGAAGAAAGAAAATAAATAGCTAATATGCAGATGGTTAACATTTCTGAAAACTGTATTAGAAGAAAAGAAATAGCAGCCATAACCAAAGATAAGACAAAAATTAAATGTGCTCAGATGGAAAGGACTCATAAATATACAGATTGAAAAGGTCTGCTAGTTTCCTAATCAATTAAATGCCATTCTCATAGAAAAAAGTACTATCCCCTTTTTAGAAATTATTTGAATAAAGAGAATAATACTATATGTATTCAATGATTTTTTAATTAATTTATTTTCATTGGAGGATAATTACTTTACAATATTGTGGTGGGTTTTGCCATACATCAACATGAATCAGCCATGGGTACACCTGTGTCCCCCCATCCTGAACCCAATTCCCACCTCCTTCCCCACACTATCCCTCTGGGTTGTCTCAGAGCACCAGCTTTGAGTGCCCTGCTACATGCTTTGAACTTGCACTGATCATCTATGTTACATATGGTAATATACATGTTTCAAAAAAAAAGAAAGAAAAACATGGGATTTCTATGAAGGAAATAAATCAGGTAGTTCTCATATTTCTACTCTGAAATGAATTATAACATTAGAATCACACTCAGCCGGTTTGTACTAGGTAGGCTAGGGTTAGAAAAACATGTTATTCCTGTTCACTTCTTTTTTAAAAATTACTTAAAGGCATACTCTCCAAACAGCAAAGAAATGAGGAGAGGGGGAAAAAGGAAGACCTCAGAAATAGAGGATTGATGGTATTAAAAGATGGACACTAAAAGACACTTGTTCCTTGAAAGAAAAGTTATGACCAACCTAGATAACATATTAAAAAGCAGAGACATTACTTTGCCAACAAAGGTCCATCTAGTCAAAGCTATGTTTTTTCCAGTAGTCATGTATGGCTGTGAGAGCTATAAAGAAAACTGAGCCGTGAAGAATTGATGCTTTTGAACTGTGGTGTTGAAGACTCTTGAGAGTCCCTTGGACTGCAAGGAGATTCAACCAGCCCATCCTATGGGAAATCAGTCCTGAATATTCACTGAAAGGACTGATGCTGAAGGACCAATACTTTGACCACCTGATGTAAAGAACTGACTCACTGGAAAAGACAAAAGATTGAAGGCAGGAGGAGAAGGGGATGACAGAGCATGAGATGGTTGGATGGCATCATCAACTCAATGGACATGAGTTTGAGCAAGCTTTGGGAGTTGGTGATGGACAGGAAAGCCTGGCGTGCTGCAGTCCATGGGGTCACAACCAGTCGGACATGACTGAGAGACTGAACTGAACTGACTGACTGAAACACTAAAATCAGGTAATGAGATGAATCTCCATAACTCCAACTGTAGACAAAACAATGTGAAAATTATTACTGAAATAGAATATAAAAATTACTAATTTAGCATGAACATTGTAGATATAAATCCAAAGATTATATTAACAGAGTGAAATGTACATACAGTAGATCAGAAGTTTAATAACCATGTACTAAATGTTTTAAATATAATTTTGCTCCTGATAAAGTTAGATAAATATGGATTACATATTACTCTCACAAACATTTTAAGTAATCACAAATAGAATGCAACTATTCAAAAACACTAGGAAACATAGCAACATATATTCCATAAAATACAGACTAATGAAACCAGGATGTATAAAATAATGTAAAATAAAAGACTATACAGTAGACATTAAAAATAAATACAAATGAGTTTAACAACCCTCTTTTTTAAAATTAATTTATTTATTTTAATTGGAGGCTAATTACTTTACATAATTTACTTTGCCATACATTAACATGAATCAGCCATAGTTGTACAAGTGTTCCCCATCCTGAATCCCCCTCCCACCTCCCTCCCCATCCCATCCCTCCGGGTCATCCCAGTGCACCGGCCCTGAGCACCCTGTCTCATGCATCGAACCTGGACTGGCGATCTATTTCACATATGGTAATATATATGTTCTAACAACTCTCTTAAATGACAACTTTCAAAGTGAGTAAACCCTGGTAACACACACAACTAAATTTCATACTATTGAAAAACATCTCTAAAATCTAATAATATACATGCAGAAAAAGTTTTAAAACTAAAAAAATGGAGAAAGACATGACAAGCAAATTAACAACAACAACAAAAAAAAAAACTGGGATCACAGTATTGTTACTAGAAAAACTGACTCAAACTTCAAAAAGAGAATGCTTAAAGAACATAAAACACATATGTTATAAAGAATAAAAAGCATAGTGAAAAATATTAGATTTTTATGCACAAGAAATTTCTTTGAAATAAATTACATTATATAGATACTAAGGAGAAAAAATAGTACTGAGATAATTAAATACACCTAAATCTTTGACTGGAAAAGTGAACAAAAATTAAGACAAGGAGGACATAAATAATGTAAATTGTGATTTAACAAACTGGGATTCCCCACAATAATGGGATGGAGCTTCCTTCTAGCAGTGATGAAAGAGTCATAAAAAAATGATCATTTATCAAGCCATAATGAACACCTCAGTGAGTTGCAAAAATAAATGTATAGACCACATTTCAGATCATAATGGAATAAAATAAGAAATTAGAGTTTCGAGCTCTTAACAACTTAGAAACTATTACCACCATCCCAAATACTAACTGCTAAGTGAAAGTGAAAATGAAAATCATTATTACCAATTATTTGAAGATTAAAATTTAAGACTTCTACATATTGAAATATATGAGATATAGTCAAAGCTGTACATGTATTAAAATTTATAACGAGTATCATTAAAGAGAAAAAGTGGAAATAAATTGATTAAGCATTAAAGGCAAGATATTAGAAAAATAATAAGCTGAGGTAAGCAAAAGTAATAAATCCAACAGCAAAAAGAAATGAATTTAACTAATTGATAAGTTGAAGAGTTATCCAAGGGACTATTCAATTTTAATAAATACTTTCATAAAATCTGATAAAAAGCTAAAGCAAATGCAAAATATTAGAAATGAGACTTTCTTCTTTAGTATGAAGAACACTAATAAATTTTTTAAATCTCATTGAAATAGATCATTTTCTAGGAAAAGACAAATTAATGAAATTCACTCAAAAAGACATTTAAAAAAAAAAACGACTATTTTGATAGCAAAAGAAGAAACTGAAATAAAAATTTGAACACCATCATGCATTATATGCCAAAAATAATTTGCAATGGGTTTATGAATAAAATGTAAAGTGTAGTTCTTACGTAGAAGAAAATGTATGTGATTTTTTAAACTTGAGATTATAAAAATCCTCAAGCATATAAAGAAAAAAATCTACATAAAGATAAAATATATATACAGGGCTTCCCTGGTAGCTCAGGGGTTAAAAAATCTACCTTCCAATGCAGGAGAAATGGGTTCAATCCCTGATCTAGGAAGGCCCCACATGATAACAAGTCCATGCACCATAACTATCGAGCCACCACCTAGAGCCCACGTGCCGCAGCTACTGAAACCCGCATGCCCTAGTGCCTATGCCCCCAACAGCAGAAGCCGTCACAGTGGGAAGCCCGTACACCGCCATGAGAGCAGACCTACCGCTCGCCACAACTAGAGAAAAGCCACGCAGCAACAAAGGTCCAGTGCAGCCAAACGAATAACAATAATTTTAAAATAAAATTTTAAAAAGTGAAATATATACAGATTTGACTATACTGAATTAGAATTTCAGAATGGAAACATCTTTTACTATTAAAAGACAAATTTAAAATTTGGAAAAAGTGGTTTCACATGCATGACAGAAAAATATATGAAACCTTTAATATAAACAAGAATAAGTAGGAAATGGACAGTCAATAACAGGGGTATAAATGACAAAACAAAAAGGAAAAAAATGTTCAACCTGTCTAGAATGTAACAAGCAAATTCAAATTAAAATGAGCTCCATTTGCTTCTACTTAATTGACCTTTTAAATGATAATTCCCAGTTTTAACAGAGATATGGAGAAACTGATTCTCTGCTCTCTATAGAAGACAAATATGTAAGATGTTTAATTTTTTTAAATCCTTGTAGAAGCAAATTTGGCCATTTATATCAGAAGCCTGAATATATATATATTTGTTGATGCAATGATTCTAGCATAGGAATTTATCCCAGTGATACAAGTATATAAGACAATTTATTTAGAGAGATGTTCATTTTGTTATTATTCATTATATAAAATATTGTTTACACTGTAAATATCCAGTGATAAAGAATAATTTGGATATGTACAAATGATAGGATATTATACAGCATTAATTATAAAGAATACTAAATGTCATAAGAAAAGCTTTTTTAAAAGCTGATATTTTAAGAAAAGAGCATCACAGTGCCAACTGTACATCAGAGTCAACTCAAAGCACATTACACATTCAGATTCCCAGGTCTCACCCAGGATTACTGAATGGTCTGAGGGCAGAACCCGAAATCTGTATTTTTACCATGCTCCATATGCAATCATCTCTGCAAGATAAGAGAAAAAGACTGAGTGTATATACAACATGTGTATTTATGGGTAGAAAGAATACAGGTAATTTTTACTTGCCCTTTGTGTGCATACTTTTCATTTTCCATAATGAATACATGTATTACATTTATCCACTTAAATATCATAAGCTACTTGGTGTAAATTAACAACACAAGGTGACTTGTGGTCAAATAAATAAACCCTAAGGACCAGGGTTCTGAATAGTTTGCTCAGTAAAAAAATCAAGAGAGAAAACATGAACTGGCATCCCATAAGGTACATCTGAAAACTAAACATCTTTAATCCAGATGGTGTTTTAATATTTTAAAACTGTTTGTCAACATTGAAAAACTGGGAGATTTCCTATAATAAATAGTGACTTTCATCTTCTCTTTAGAAAAGTAAGACTTCGCTATTCTGGGCCCAGATGGCAGTAAGTTATTGGAGTAGAGTGGTTCCTCCTTAGGTGGGCAAGGGCTCTTAAGCTTACCACTGTCCCCACTGCTCCCTAATGTCTTCCCAATTGCCTTTATTATCATACTCTCACTGTGCTGATTTTCTAAAAACAAAACAAACCTACCAACTAAACTGCTTTTACCTGTCTGATCCCTGTAGGTGTCTAAGTCTACAATTCCATAATTAAGCAAAACCCTGGTCAATCTGTGAAACATGGGGAGACAAATGCCATTACTAACACTTTACCGCTGAGTCTCAACCCTGACTGTACACAATGGACCCACCCAGAGAGCTTTTAAAAACCCCAAAGCCCAGGCCACACCCCAGACCACTTACCTCAAGAGCATCTGGGATGGGGCCCAGGCGTCAGTGTTTCTAATCTCTCCTAGGGACTCCAGCATGCAGCCAAAGTTGAGAGCCACTGTTATAAGGGTGAAGATGCTAGTAGGGGGAACTCAGATTTGAGGGGGAGAAAGGAGATGATGCTAACGTGTTGCACTCAATATGCCAGCAAACTTGGAAAACTTAGCAGGGCCACAGGACTGGAAAAGGTCAGTTTTCATGCCAATCCCAAAAAAAGGTAATGGCAAAGAATGTTCAAATTATCACACAATTACACTCATCTCACACACTAGCAAAGTAATGCTCAAAATTCTCCAAGCCAGCCTTCAACAGTATGTGAACCATGAAATTCCAGATGTTCAAGCTGAATTTAGAAAAGGCAGAGGAACCAGAGATCAAATTGCCAACACCCGATGGGTCATCAAAAAAGCAAGAGAGTTCCAGAAAAACATGTACTTCTGCTTTATTGACTACACCAAAGCCTTTGACTGTGTGGATCACAACAAACTGGAAAATTCTTCAAGAGATGGGAATTCCAGACCACTTTACTTGCCTCCTGAGAAAGCTGTATCCAGGTCAAGAGGCAACAGTTAAAACTAGACATGGAACAACAGACTGGTTCCAAATTGGGAAAGGAGTACGTCAAGGCTGTATATTGTCACCCTGCTTATTTAACATATACGCAGAGTACATCATACAAAATGCCAGGCTGGATGAAGCACAAGCTGGAATCAAGATTGGCAGGAGAAATATCAATAACCTCAGATATGCAGATGACACCACCCTTTTGGCAGAAAGCGAAGAACTAAGGAGCCTCTTGATGAAAGTGAACGAGAAGAGTGAAAAAGTTGGCTTAAAACTCATCATTCAGAAAACTAAGATCACGGCATCTGGTCCCATAATTTCATGGCACATAGATGAGGAAACAATAGAAACAGTGAGAGATTTTATTTTGGGGGGCTCCAAAATCAATGAAGATGGTGACTGCAGCCATGAAATTAAAAGATGCTTGCTCCTTATGACAAATCTAGACAGCACATTAAAAAGCAGAGATACTACTTTGCTGAAAAAGCTCCATCTAGTCAAGGCTATGGTTTTTCCAGTAGACATGTATGGATGTGAGAGTTGGACTATAAAGAAAGCTGAGTGCCAAATAATTGATGCTTTTGAACTGTGGTGTTGGAGAAGACTCTTGAGAGTCCCTTGGACCACAAGGAGATTCAACCAATCAATCCTCAAAGAAATCAGTCCTGAATATTCATTGGAAGGACTGATGCTGAAGCTGAAACTCCAATACTTTGGCCACCTGATGCAAAGAACTGATTCACTGGAAAAGACCCTGATGCTGGGAAAGATTGAAGGCAGGAAGAGAAGGGGACAACAAAGGATGAGATGGTTGGATGGCATCACTGACTGGATGGACATGAGTTTGAGCAAGGTCTGGGAGTTGGTGATGGACAGGGAAGCGTGGCATGCTGCAGTCTATGGGGTCACAAAGAGTCAGACATGACTGAGCAAATGAACTGAACTGAAGGAGATGATACTTAGGGGAGGCTTAGAGGCAGCAAGGAATTTGGGACAGCAAAATCTAGCTGTCTACAATATAACTGTGCTTACTTGACCAGAAGGCTTACTTCTCTGGCCTCCACATTCTCATCTATTTAAGAAGAGTCATATTCCCTTCCTTAGAGGACTATTATGAAGATTAAATGGAACTGAGGCCTGCAAAGAGCTCAGCACAGTGTCTGGCTTATAGTAAGTGCTCGATAAATGCAGGCAATTTTGAATGTTATCATTGAAATTGTACTCAGTGCAACGGAGGGACAAAGGAGGAAGGTGAGGTATTGGTGATAGTTGGGAACTTCTGCTACATAATTTATGACACTATCTCATTTCTTTCCCTCAACAAACCTACCAGGAAAGCTCTAGAAAGCGGCTGAGTGAGAAGACAGAGATGAAAGCATTTTCTGAGCCATGAAGAACTCCTGACACAAATGATATTTAATGGCATTATTAAGTAACAGGCAGAGGATCTGCTATTATTAAGTAACAGGCAGAGGATCAGCCATGTTCACTATCTCCTCTCTTCTGGCCTGATATCTCCCTCTTGCTCCATTTCATTCCTTACTCATCTAAAAAGTACATAAGTGAAATAAAAACCTGTAATAAATACTTTTTCATTTTCTCATCCCACTGGTGGAGCTGAAAGCAAACTGAATGAGCCCACAGGAAGGCCCCTGGGTTGGCAGAGGGACAGTCTATAGCCCCAAAGAGAAGACTACAGGGAAAGGAACTGCCAGAAAGTCTCGGGCAAGTGGGCTCCCACCAGATGGGTGCTGGTGCCTTTATCTTCTCCTCTCCCCAGCCCTCCCCTCACCCCCACCTCCAGTTTCCGGTTGGGTCAGCTAACACTGCCCTTGGACTTGTGTGTGTAGAGTAGGGAGGGAGGCCTTTGCAGGAGGAAGGCCCCCAGGCTCTAGTCTTGGCTCTGCCATTAACCTGGAGCAATTCAGTTTCTTTCCAGAGCCTTCCTTCACTTTCTCATCTGTTAAATGGAAATGATAATCCCAGATCTCTCTACTGACCTCTTACAGAGGTGAACTGTATGAGGACTGTAGATCAACGCAAGAAAATGTATGAAAATCCATTATTCCTGGATAGAGAATTCTAGGCCAGGGAATGAAATTAGGACCAAATCCAGGTGTGCATGAACAGTGTTTCTCTGCAACATAAATAGATTCATTACACCTTAACTTATTAATAATAGTACAGTTCCATTTGAATTTGTGTGTTAGCCAAGGTGTCAGAATTTCAGATATCTGCAGGGTGTGAGAGGAAGTCGTGCAGGGCAGAGGGCTTCTGACGTCTTTGAAATGCTTCCATTTGGGGACCTCCTCCAGGGTGGCCTGGAAATGGAAATCATTCATTCACTTCCAGTTACAATCATCCTTATCAGTGCAGCTTGCTTTTTTTTTAAAGCCCTTTTCTAAATGACATCTTATTTAGGCAGTTGCAAACCTCCCCCAGTCCCCAGCCAAGAACACAAAGCAAAGATCTTTGTTCCTTTCATAGATGGAGATAAAAATGTTAGGTAGTATTATGCAAGATTTGAAGGAAGTTAAATTATGAAGCACTTAGCACAAGCAAGGCACAAGGGCTCCCTGAGTGGTGGTCAGGGTCAATGTGGTCTTAAGCACCATTAAGCCGCATTTCCACACACGTTACTTTGCTCAGTCCAAAGCAACTACAGCAGCCCCCTAAACAGTTGCCTCACTTTCAGACTTATCCCATGCATATGTTCTCCACATTAGCAATCTTACCGGTACTCAAATCTGGTCATGTCACTCCTTAGCCTAAAATCCTCCACTGCTGCCCATTTGCCCAAGGCCAAGTCCAAACAACTGCAAATGGCTGACTGAGTCCTGCTCCATGAAACCACTGCCTCCCCGTCACCCCCTAAACCCCTTCTTTCCAAGCTCCTGTGTCCCAGCCGCTGCTGCTCCTCTCTCAGCTCCCCCAACATTCTGTGCTCCCTCTTGCTTCTGGGCCTTTACCCATGCTGAGTGTTCCCTGCAATACTCACACCACTGTGAATGAGCCACCCCCTACACTGCCCTCAGCCTTAGACACTTGCCCTCACACTTATTCATTCCCCAGTTCTCAACTGAAGGGTCCCTTCCTCCAGGAGCCTCTCCTGACCCTAGACGAGGACAGGTGCTCTGTGCTGTGCCCTCAGAGCGTCTCGCCCTTCCCGTAAGAGGGCACATCACACTTGGCTGCAATTGCTTATTTATCTCTTTGCTCCACTAAGATGATAAGCCATGTGTGGAAATGAATGATACTGAATCCTAAGAACCTAAGAAAGAAGGAAGGAAGGAATGGTGGAAAGAGAGAGAGCAGAAGAGAAAGAAGAAATTGCCTAAGCTCTCTGAGATTTTCCTTATTCAGACCTTTGTCTTTCTGTTTGGGTTGATTTTTCATCTGACCTCTGGGGAGAAATGAAGGATAGGGAACCACCCCTCAACAAACTGAAAGAGAAGAAGAAAAAAACAAGAGAAGTCAGAGATTTTTTTTCTTTAAAAATTAATACCTGTGCCTGAGAAATTTAGCCATGGAAATGAAGAAAAATTCAAGACTCAGAATGTCCTCTAAGCCAAGAGTTCCTTCTGAGAAAGCTCCTTGGAATAGCCAGTGCCTCACCGAGAGAGACACAGAGCAGCGCAAAGCCTGGCTGAAATATTAACAAACCATCTCAGGGACAAGGCACAATCAGCCTCTTCTTCCTTAGCATCTCATGGTAACCGCTATGGGCTTCCACCTGCATGCATGGAGGTGGCTCACATGTCCCTCTCTACCTGCCAGACTATGAGCAACGAATTCAGGACCTAAGCCTGAGCTACACATGTCCCCAGGACTTCACACACTGCTTGGCACATAGCAGATGCTCAGGAGATGTTTTCTGCTTGAATATATGAATGAACGACCTTTACTCATATTCCTCTTTGAATAAGCTACCTGTATCATTCATTCTTTCAATACTTATTTATTGCACACCTATACAGGTAACAAGACAGACATGATTTCTCACCTGATGGAGTTTGCAATCTCCTGGAGAAGCTTTATGTGTGTGTTAGTCGCTCAGTCATGTCCAACTCTTTGCAACGCCATGGACAGTAACCCACCAGGCTCCTCAGTCCATGGGATTTTCTGGGTAAGAACACTAGAGTGGGTTGCCATTTCCTTCTCCAGAGGATTTTCCCAACCCAGGGATCAAACCCACATTTCCTGCATTGGCAGGTGGATTCTTAACACCTGAGCCACCAGGAGAAGCTTTATTTGAGCACATAATTAAGTGTGCTCAATATTAGGAAACAGACACTCACTATGACCTGGGAGCCTATGAGAGGGTTGGAGCCACAGCTGTTTGCCAAAGTGGGCAAATATTTCAACACAGGGCTTCTCAAACTTCAGCCTGCTTACAGGTCACCTGGGGATTTTGTTCAAAAACAGAGCCTCACTCAGGAGGCCTGGGATGGGGTCTGAGAGGCTGCTTTTTTAAGAGCCCCAGGTGATGGCGGCCAATGCTGCCTGTCCACCAACAGCACTTTGAGCAGCAAGATCCTAACCACCTACCAAGCAGTCAACGGACCCAAGATGAAGCAGGGGAGAGCCTAAAGACAGGCCTGTGTGGGGTGTCAGGGATGTGCAAATCTGTAGGTCAGGAAGAAACCTTGTGAGTTGGAGGCTGGATGTGCTCTTATTATCAAGGTCATTCGGATATACGTGTTCATACCTGCTTCTGTTTGTGTGTGTATGTTCTCTTTAAGCAGTGTGTATGTGTGCGTGTGTGCACACCTCAACAAATGCTCACAAGTAGAACAAGACTGATGGGCACTAAAAATAGTTTCTGGGAGTTATAGCAACATAATCCGGATTTAGAAGAAAATAAATTATTTGATCTGTCATTCTGATGTCAACGGGTCACTTAACAATCCACCCAACTCTTGCCCTGTTATTTCAGTTCCACTGACAGGAAAGCAGTGGGGACATGGTGCTTCATAAAAGAATTGTCTCTCCACCCAAGACGTGGTTCAAAGGCCTCACTCCACTCCACAGGCATCCCAAAATGGTGCAGAGTCAAAGGCACCCGTGCCTGGAGAGTAGAAGGCTCAGACTGCCTTGGGATTTCGGGACTATCTGAAGATCCTCTAGCCCAAAGCTGTGCCCCCACCACCAGTTATAATGCCTAAACCCACAAGATTTGAGTTTGTATTCCCATAATCTAAAGGTTTCCAACCTAAAGGATTTTCAGTCTTCTATATGGGGCCATACTTTAAGCTTTTATCATGTAATTCTTTGGAGAGTTTGAAAACTAATAAGTGAAAGCAAGGCCTTCTTGAATGAGATCCTGGGTATGAGCCACTGTTTCTTTAAGACTGCCTAAAGAACAAGTATGATTCATCATTGTGCTGGTCAGAGGGTACAAAATGAAAGAGAAGATGACTCCAAAGAATTCCCTATATTCAGAACCCATGAAGCGGTCAGAGTGATCTTAAAAGGCAAATCTTTGTCATGCTCTCCACCACTTAAAGCCCTCCAAATGGCCAGTGCTCTCAGGAGACCTAAGTCCTTCAAATGACCTATGAAGTCCTGCATTACACGGCCCTGGCCACCACTCCAGCCCCACGTCCCACACTGCTCTCCCTCTCTCACTAAGGAAGAGCCATCCATATTGACATGCGTTCAGCTCCGGTCACATGCTGAGAGCTTCTTAGGACCTTGGCACACAGTTTCCTGTTTGAACTGCTCTCTTCTCCCTCATCACCTGGCCAGTTCTTGCTCACCCTGCAAGTCTGAGCTCAAAAGCTAGAGAATGACACTTCCCATGAGTCCACAACTCTTCAGTCTATGCACCTCTGTTCTTGTGCTCCATCATAGTAGTAACCAGAACTAACATTCTCTCAGTGTTTAGAACATGCCAAGCTTGACTCTAAGCACTTTTCTTATTTTTTTTTTATTTTGCAAATTGAGAATTCTTTGATCCTTCAATATTTAGAGACAGGGGAACACATAATTGAAATAGATAAGCACTTTTTATTTATTAACTACTAATAACAACTCTAATGAAGTAATAGTTATCATTTCCCCTCATTCAATAGATGCAGAAATGATGGACCCAAAAGGTTGAAAAACTCAACCAATGGCATGAATTGGTAAGTGGTAGAGTTGGAGTTCAAACCCACCCACTCTAACTTCAGAATTGCTCCTTTAATGCACATTCTTCCCACCACATCCCAGAAGCCAGGAGGCAAGTCTTAATCTTCACTCTGTCACCTGCACAATACCTGCCATATGGTAGGCACTTAGCAAACATTACTCATTTGCTCTATGATAAAGATTACTCACTTGTTGAAAGTAACTGAATGAGCAAATCAGGGTGAGGAGAAGTCTACAAATTACATCAAAAGAGATGGCTGAGGATATAAGGAATGCCCAGTTGAGAGAAAAGCTACAAAGCTGACCTCAGAATTAAGAAGAAAATACATTTCTTCTGAGTGACTACAGAGGACAGAGCCAGAAACAACTGGTTAAAAAAAAAGAAGAAGAAATCACAAGGAGACTCCAGCTCTGTAAAAGGACCATTGGGCTTCCCTAGTGGTTCACTGGTTAAAAAAAAAAAAAAGTAAAAGTGAAAGTGTTAGTCACTCAATCGTGTCCAACTCTTGCAACCCCCAAGCACTGTAGCCCGCCAGACTCCTTGTCCGTGGAATTCTCCAGTCAAGAATATTGGAGTGGGTTACCATTCCTTTCTCCAGGGGATCTTCCCAACCCAGGGATCAAACCCAGGTCTTATTGCATTGCAGGCAGATTCTTTACCATCTGAGCCACCAGGGAAGACCATATCTGCCTGCCAATGCAAGAGACATTGGCAGGAAACATGGGTTTGATCCCTGGGTCAGGAAGATCCCCTGCAGAAGGAAATGGCAACAAACTCCAGTATTCTTGCCTGGGAAAGCCCATGTGCAGAAGAGCCTGGAGGGCTATAGTCCATGTGGTCCCAAAAGAGTTGGACACAACTTAGCAACTAAACAACAACAACAAAAGGAGCAACAGTCAGTGTTATGCCAAAATACAGAGTACTTCTCTTAGGTAGTCAAGTAAAGGCTGGATAAGCAAGTGATAGGAAGGAAACCGGAATAATTCGTGCTTCAGCTGGGGATCTAAAACTGGATCCTCTTGATGTGTCCCTCCAACCTTATATTCCAAGGACCTGTGAGTCTCACCCACCCCTTCTATCCCTCTTTCCCTGAGATTCCAAAGAAAAAATTTCAGCACAGAAGTAAATCCACAGAGGTAGTCATCATCTGCTCCCAGCTGAAAAGATGAACTAGAGTCAATAAATACAGCAGAGAAGGAGGACTCCTCCCCATGAGTCTTATAGCCCAGGGATGGGAAAGCTGGGCTCTTAATGAAACAAGAAGGCCTTTTCCTTCCCATCAAAGGCACACTGGGCAATTCCACCACACCACTGCCCTGCCTGTCCAGAACAAAGCATGATTCTGAGGGATGGTAGGGGTGTCTGGGGTACCTTGAAGCTGTGGCTGAGAGGTTTCATTTACATTTAGTTAAATTGGCCAAAGGGTACTTCTTCTAGATGGCCTTTAAGGGCCTTCCCCATTTATATTTGGATGTTATGAACTGATTTATATTGAATATATCAAAACTAAAAGAAAACTTAAAGCATTCAATCCAATCCCTCTGCTTTATAGAGAAGAAAACTCAGGCACAGAATGGGGAAGTGGACTGTCCAAGGTTGCACAGTAAACTGGTAGCAAAATTGCAACTCAACCATTTATCTCTCAACCTCTTCAGTAAAGCTTATTTTTATCTAGCTCTCCAAGATTCTTTTCTCAGAATCAGTGTTTTCTGAGATCAGGCAGGCTCTGTGGGTCCAGCTTCTTTTGTGTCACACCCACGGAGAGTGCTTAGCATGGTACTATTCGGTGAAAGCTCCATTTGTGGCCAAAATTCACTCCCAGTTCTTGAATAATCTTTTCATAAGGACCAGGTGATTTCTTTCTATTTATGAAGACCAGAGACTCTGGAAACAGGAGTAGAACAGAAACCAGAAGCGCATGTGCCCACATAGCTACCCAGACACCATCAGGCATTCTGATGTACATTTGGGGGCTGGCTTGGTGAACTGGCTTTCACTAGAGCATTGGAAAAAAGAAAGACCTAAAATGAGTAAGATAGACATAACCTTAAAGATCTCCCAGTCCAGCGACTCCCCCTGTGTCTTCATCTGCCATGGTGAAATAAAAAACTAAGGAAATGTTTAATAATATTTGTCTGTATGCATAGATACCTTTCCTTAAAAAGGCCTCCTTTATTCTGAGACTATATTCTTCCTTCACTACAGTTATTAAATAGCAGTGGCAGTAAATGGTGCTTGGTTTGAGGTTTTGTGGTTTTTTTTTAATATTCTTAACCAGCGAGATGAAAGTTGGCACCAATGTCAACAACCTTGTGCCTGGGTACCTCAATTTTTCGGAAATTTCAGAAATACATGAAGTCTGAAAACTACAGATCTAAACCAGTATTGTCCTTTTATAGTTGTGGGACCAGAGGATAGTGGCAAAAAACTAAATATCTCCATGTTTTAATAGTCAATTACAAATTCATGGGGTCGCAAAAAGTCGGACATGACTGAGCAACTGAACTGAACTGAACTGAATAAACCAAATGCAAATCTTGAGCATTCATAAAACTACCTTCACCTCAGTACTAAAGTTGCTGTGTGATCCTGGGCAACTTCTTTAACTTTGGGCCTCTGTTTTCCAATCTGGAAAATGGACACAATAATTCCTGCCCTGACATCCATATAGATAGCAAAGGTCAATACATCTTTGAATATAAGGAATATAACAATAATCAACTTATTGATTATAACAATAATCAACTCTGTACAAACAGCTACAAACTCCAGTGCCGGCAGGATCAGACAAGCAATGGAAATAAGTAAAGCAGACCAAGTTTGACTGAACAGATGGCAGCCACCACTTAGCCCTGGTGCTGAGAACATACTGAGGCATGGTGGGGAGTGGGGAAAACTAGCAAGTCTGGCAACTGAAGGGAAAAGAGAGGCTACCCCAGTGAATTTTTACCATGAAGTAAAATGGGCTGAGTATAACCAGATATTCTCATTTTCTTTTCTTTTTTTTTTTTTTTAAATTTTATTTTATTTTTAAACTTTACATAACTGTATTAGTTTTGCCAAATATCAAAATGAATCCGCCACAGGTATACATGTGTTCCCCATCCTGAACCCTCCTCCCTCCTCCCTCCCCATTCCATCCCTCTGGGTCGTCCCAGTGCACCAGCCCCAAGCATCCAGTATCGTGCGTCGAACCTGGACTGGCAACTCATTTCATACATGATATTTTACATGTTTCAATGCCATTCTCCCAAATCTTCCCACCCTCTCCCTCTCCCACAGAGTCCATAAGACTGTTCTATACATCAGTGTCTCTTTTGCTGTCTCGTACACAGGGTTATTGTTACCATCTTTCTAAATTCCATATATATGCGTTAGTATACTGTATTGGTGTTTTTCTTTCATTTCAAAGACACTGGAACTTTACATTTTTTAGCTATCTTTTGATTTTTAAATGTTGACAACAATTCAGATTTTAAAGATTGATAGAGACAACAGAAAACCCAATCAAAAAATTGGTAGAATGGGCTCTCCTGATGGCCCATAGGTTAAGAATCTGCCTTGCAATGCAAGGGACATCCAGTTTGATCCCTGGTCTGGGAAGGGATCATGCCACAGACCAAATAAGCCTGTGCACAACAACTACTGAATCAGTGCTCTAGAGCCTACAAGCCACAACTACTGAGCCCCTGTGTTGCAACTACTGAAGCCCATTTGCCTAGAGCCCATACTCCACAACAAAAAAAACCACTGCAACAAGAATCCCACACACTGCAATGAAGAGTAGCACCCACTCCCTGCAACTAGAAAAAGCCTGCTTGCAGCAATTAAGACCCACTACAGCCAAAAAGTAAAATAAATACATCTTTTACAAAATGGGCAGAAGACTGAAATAAACATTTCTCTAAAGAAGACATACAGATGGCAAATATGAAAAGATGCTCAACATCACTGCTCAACATCACAAATTATTAGAGAAAAACAAATCAAAGCTATTGCGATGCAATGAGAGATCACCTCACAACAGTCAGAATGGCCATCACCAAAAAAATCTACAAATAATAAATGCCAGACAGGGTATGGAGAAAAGGCACCCCTTCTACACTGTTAGTGGGAATGTAAATTGACGTAGCCACTATGGAGAACAGTATGGAGGAGGTTCCTTAAAAAACTAAAAATAGAGCTACCATATAAGCCAACAATCCCACTCCTGGATATATGTCTGAGGGAAATCATGGTTTGAAAGTATGCATGGACTCCAGTGTTCAGTTCAGTGCTGTTTACAATAGCCAAAACATGGAAGCAACCTAAATGTCCATCAACAGATGAATGGGTAAAAACAATATAGTACCTGTGTACAATGGAATATTACCCAGCCACTAAAAAGAATGAAATAATGCCATTTGCTGCAACATGGATGGACCTAGAGATTGTCATACTGAGTGAAGTCAGACAAAGACAAATATATGACACCTTTATGCAGAATCTAACAAAATGATACAAATGAGCTTATTTACAAAATAGAAGCAGACTCACAGACATTGAAAACAAATTTGTGGTTACCAAAGGGGAAAGGTAGAGGGGAGGGATAAATAGGGAGTTCTGGATTGATTTCAGATGCTCACAGCAGTAAGTGGCAGCTTGCAGCAAGTAGCAGTGAGCGGTAGCTGGAAACAAGGTCTTAGTTTCCTGGAGCGGGAGTCCTAACCACTCGACCACAAGGGCCAGCAGTCAGGGCCCGAGTCCTGAGTCCTTGCCTGCCTAGTCAAGAATGCATTCAGGTTAGGAGGCAGAAGGTAAAAAGTAAACATTTAGTGAAAAGAAAAGTACATGCAGAAAGGTGCACAGGTGAATTCAGAGAGAGAATTTTGCCTTTGGGAAGTTTAAATCCTTTTTAAGGGCGCAGTTTCCTGGGTCTTTCCTGGGTCTGGAGGCAGGTCTTTCCTGCCTCCCCTTTGGCCAATCATCTTGCCCTATCCTCCTTTGCTTTATTTGTCTCAGGACCCTCCCCTGAGGTGCACACACACCCCTCAGTCAAGATGGATCTCCAAGTGAAAGTTTCTGAGAGGAGTAAGACTCATTATGGTCTGAAATTATCCCTTGACTTTTGCCCCCAAGGAGTCTTTCTTTGCATTTGTAGTGTCTCCCTTTTCCCAAAAAGGGGGAGAGTGGACTCCCCTCAATTATTTACCCAACAGGGTTTTGTCCCTCTTTGTCCTTGCCATGATTATTACCTTGACTCCTGCCATAACTATTACCTTAAGGTGTTTACAAGAGACAAAGACTGGTTATTTACCCTGTTTCTGTTGTTACTTCCATTTCAGAGGGCAAACAGGAGGTTAATTGTAAATTCCTCAACTGGAGCCCACCTATCTCTTGTCTCAGGAAATGCAAACAGGAGGCCAGTTGTAAATGTCTAAACATCTATCTCCTACTTCAGGAGTGACATGTACATACTACTTAATATTTAAAATGGATAACCAATAAGGACCTACTATACAGCACAGGAAACTCTGATTAATATTCTGTAATATTAATGGGAAAAGAATTTTGTAAAAAGAACAGATAATGCATATGTATACCTGATTCACTTTGCTGTACACCTGAAACTAACACATCAGCTATACTCCAACATAAAAATTTAAAAAAAAAGAAAGAAATTTCCATTCTCAGTTTTTGAAAACAAAGAGAATTCAAAATTTTAAATATTAAAAAAAAAAAAGACTGAGAGAGACAAGCAAAATAATGCCATACATGGGCTGCCCATATCACCTCTGGACTCAGTGATTCCACTTTGTTCTTGTTCTGGAAGCCCCACAGGCAGGTCAGATCAGTAAGCGCCAGAGTGCCCTTTATCGCCTAACGACAAGAACACAGCTCAGGCCAACCTGAACAGTACAAATGTGCAGTAAAGATCAGCCCCTGAGGATCTGTACAGACATTTCAGACTTGGACAAGGGATAAAGCCGGTTGACAAAACACTTCATGAATTAGGATGACACTCTCTTTAAAGGCTCTCCTCTTTTAACACTTGGAATCATCTCTCTGAACTCGCTAACCAGCTTGAAATACAATTTTCTCAACCTAAAAATGGGACCAATTATACAAGTTATTGTTGCCTACTTAAATAAGATAGTGTATATAGTTTGAGTAGAAGAAACATGATAAATACATGGCAAGACTGTATGTCCCTGATATTGAAGGTAGTGATGATGGTAACAGTGTGCCAGGCACTGTTGTATATGGGAATAAGCATTCAATCCTCTGACAACTCAGTGAGGTACATACTGTTATCACTAGCATTTTATAAATATGAAAACTAAGGCACAGAGGGTTAAGTAACTGCCCAGTGCTGCACCGTGGACAAGTGGCAGAGAGGGAGCCAACCGACTGCAGCCGCCCTTCCTGCTGAGCCTCAGAATCCTTGTCCCTAGAGCAATCCCAGAAGCCCCCACCAACTGATCAAGTTGGCACTTGGATTAAAGTCTATTTTTAATTCAATGCCTGGCACAAAAGAGGGCCCATTACTCTTATTAAATATCAGCTGCCTCCGTCCAGCGTCACGAGGCATTGTGAAAATCAAATCACAGGATGGGTATAGGCAGGGGCACTCAACCTCAGCACGGCTGGCATTTGGGGTCCCGTCATTCTTAGCAGTGGGAGCTATCCTGGGCACGTCCCAGTATTTAGCTGCATCCTTGTCTCTCCCCACTGGATGCTAGTAGCACACTCATGCCAGCCCCCATTGCCAGGCTGTGACAACCAAGAGTCTCGGACCATTGCCAAATGTCCCCTGGGGGGCAAAACTGTCCCCGGCTGAGACCCATGGTGTAAGGTATGATTAGTCAGAGTCCTCCTCCTGGACCCACAGCGTGGACTCACTCCGCTTTCCTCTGAAAAGCTGCCAAGCCCTACCTTGTACTGTGAGGTGTCTCCACACCGACTGGGGGAGTAAGAGGTGACTCTCCAGGATCCACCACTGCTGTTCTCAAACACATCCCCAAGAACTTTCCTTTGTAAGGGTGTCGCTGTTGAGTCCAGTAGGAATGGATTGTGGGGGGAGCAACTAACAAGACAAGGCTAGGGTAATAACACGAGTTGCAGAGTTCTCCTAACAGTAGTGACATAAAATACCTGCCTCCCAGAGTTGTTTGGAAGACTCAGCAAAGGCCTGGCATCCAGGAAGCACTCAGGTAAAGAGTAACCATCAACAGTAACAACCTGAACTTAGTATTCCTTCATTCAACACTCTTTTCATACCTTCTAGTTACCAGCAATGACACAATGGCTTCACTTAGATCATCTGACCACTAGTACTTACAAGAAATTATATTACCATATGGGCAGTTCATAAACTTAAAAGACTGAACTTCAGTGGCATCAAAATACTTGCTGAGAGCTGGCTATATAGCAGAGGAATAGGATTCAATCCTGCAGACACCACCACAAAGGAAACACATCTCAGTACAGTGAGAAGAGACTGATGCCCCAGAATCTCTGCCACTGACTGGTGGCCCAGAGCCCATAACTCAATCTCCTTGAGGCCTGAGTTCCTCATGCAAGATGAAGGGACTGGAGGAGAGTAGGTCTGGCTCTAAAATTCTAGAACCCTCATCCATTATCTCCTCTGCAACCATTCTCCAAGACAAGTGGTGGTGATTCGTCATTAAACTAAGATTAAAAAAAAAAAATCTTGTTTCAGAAAAGAAAAAGAAGATTACCTCTCAAACTGAGTGTTTCCCATTATAAAACCCCATTTTCTCGCTAAATACCGGATTAATGTGGTTTAAATTGCATTGCTGGAATGAGCGGGGGAGGGGAGAAGTAACGAACTTCTGCTAGGCAAAAAAATGCTCATCAGCCAGGGAAGAAGATATAAATTAATGAGGAAGAAATGCTAAAAAACAATCACGTCAGGCCAGCTTTCTCTAGAATTATGTTATTAACACAACACAGTGAAACAGCAATTGGTTGCAAGTGGAGAACAAAGGAGAACAATGAAGGAGGAAAAGCAGCAGTCTGTTTGCTCATGGAATACCAGGAAAGAGGGGCGGGAAGGAAAGCCAGCAAATACAACATCCCTGTAACCAACCAAAATAATAGGAACAGCGATTTCTAAGGGTTTTCCATATATTAGGTCATTTAATCCTCACAGTCCAGGAATATAGGCTCTATCTCCATTTTATTGTTAAAGATGCCGCATCTAGAAAGGTTTGTTTCCTTGCCCACGTAGTAAATGACAGTGTCAGGATCTGAACCCAGACCTGACATCAAATCTCTTTCTCACAACCTCCACATCATCCTGCATCACTCTGGCTGGCCTCTGCTGGAACGTCTATTGCCAAGGTACATGCTATCCCACAAGGTGGCCCAGTTTCATAGCAGATATCGCTCCACTACAAGGTGTCTTTTTAAGTTGAACTGAATATGCCTTCTTGAAACTTTGTGCAAAAGAGCACTGATTCCATCTCCTTCCCCACTCCCAACCCTGTGATTCTGGTGTCCCACAGAACCAAGCATCTCCCTCTTCCCCAAGGCAGCCCTTCAGGGATTAAACTGATCACCCTGATGCTTGTCTTCTCCAGGATAAAAACAATCTCTCATCTCTACCCTTGCCCCTCATTTAGAAAGTCCTCCAGACCCTTCCTATCTCTATCACCTTCTTCAGGACATACTCAGGTTTAACAGTGAGACTCCCAGAGAACTGAACCCAGATCTCTAAGTGTATCCAAAGACATCTCCTCCTTCATTGTAGGCTTGCTACTTCTGTTAATACACTCTAAGAGCCCAGTATCTATCTTGGTAGCCAGGTCACACAATGACTTCTGATGTGCTTGCTCTCAGAAAACTAAGACCTCTTTAAGTATTTTTCAAAGTGGCTTCTCTAGCCAGTGTGTAATTCAGCTCTACTGTTAACAATTAGTTGGTTCATAGCTGAATGCAACCAGGCAGAATCCATCAGAAAAAAACACCAAGGAAACTTAAGTGTTCTGTCCCATTCAAACCTCTTTCTTTGAATGTAGCTAATTATTATCCATTGGTCCAATAGGAATAGACATCCTGTTAACCAACAAAACAATCACCATCACTTATAAGCCCTTAGGTCTCTATTTCATAAAACATTTTCCTGTCAATCACAGAAACTAGTATTTTGAGCACCTATTATTAAATAAGTACCAGGCAAATTGATGGTCATAAACCCTTAAGATAATCCTGCAAGGTGGCGTTATTATTTCCTTTTCTTAAATGAAGAAACTGAGGCACAGGGGAGTTTAGTGACCACTCCAAGGTTTCACAACTACCTCAACACTTTCTCTCCTATAAGGACCGGGTCTGAGATTCAAATCCTGGTCTAGATCCAAAGCTCATACCTTTTCCACCACAGCACAAGGGTTTTTGAGTCACTGGTGCACCAGTGCATTCTGGGCTGCTGAGCTTCTACCTAATTTCTGTTGCCTGAAATAAAAACACACGATGTGAGAGCTATGAGCTTCAGTTTTCTTTGGGGACTTACTAAGGACTATAGCCCGAGAGACAGCCTCTCATGTGGCCCTGAGGGACTGCTCCAAAGAGGAAAGTGGGGTGGTCAGAACAGATGTAATTTTGGAGAAAGGGTATGTGCAACCAAGCACACATCTTGGTAGAAGGCTATTGCTAGTCATAAGAAACTTATTTCAGATGATAAGGTTTTTAGTGCTTTTCTAAGTTTGGGAAGACACAAGAAATTGGGTTCATAAAACTTTTGCTTGAGCTTACCTCAAGAAACAAGAGAAAAATCAAATAAATAATCTAATTTTACACTAAACCAACTAGAAAAAGAAGAGATGAAGAACACCAGCGTTGGTATAAGGAAAGAAATCATAAAAATTAGGGCAGAAATAAATGAAAAAGAAACAAAGGAGAATATAGAAAAAATCAACAAAACTAAAAGCTGGTTCTTTGAGAAGATAAATAAAATAGACAAACCATTAGCCAGACTCATCAAGAAAAAAAGGGAGAGAATCAAATCAACAAAATTAGAAATGAAAATGGAGAAATCACAACAGACAGCACAGAAATACAAAGGATCATAAGAGATTACTATCAGCAACTATATGACAATAAAATGGACAACTTGGAAGAAATGGAGGAATTCTTAGAAAAGTATAACCTTCCGAAACTGAACCAAGAAGAAATAGAAAATCTTATCAGATCCATCACAAGCACGGAAATTGAAATTGTAATAAATAATCTTCCAACAAACAAAAGCCCAGGACCAGATGGCTTCACAGGTGAATCCTACCAAAAATTTAAAGAAAAGTTAACATCTATCCTACTCAAACTCTTCCAAAAAATTGCAGAGGAAGGTAAGCTGCCAAACTCATTCTATGAGGACACCATCACCCTAATACCAAAACCAGACAAAGATGCCACAAAAAAAGAAAACTACAGGCCAATAGCACTGATGAACTTGAATGTAAAAATCCTCAACAAAATTCTAACAAATAAAATCCAACAACATATTAAAAAGATCATACATCATAACCAAGTGGGCTTTATCCCAGGGATACAAGGATTCTTCAGTATTCACAAATCAATCAATGTGATACACCACATTAACAAATTGAAAGATAAAAAAACTATATGATTATCTCAATAGGTGCAGAAAAAGCCTTTAACAGAATTCAACATCCATTTATGATAAAAATCCTCCAGAAAGCAGGCATAGAAGGAACATACCTCAACATAATAAAAGCCATATATGATAAACTCACACCAAACATTATCATCAATGGTGAAAAATTGAAAGCATTTCCCCTAAAGTCAGGAACAAGACAAGGGTGTTCACTCTCACCACTACTATTCAACATAGTTTTGGAAGTTTTAGCCACAGCAATCAGAGAAGAAAAAGATATAAAAGGAATCCAGATTGGAAAAGAGGAAGTAAAACTCTCACTGTTTGCAAATGACATGATCCTCTACATAGAAAACCCTAAAGACACCACCAGAAAATTACTAGGGCGTATCAATGAATATAGTTGCAGGATATAAAATTAACACACAGAAATCCCTCGTATTCCTATACACTAACAGTGAGAAAACAGAAAGATAAATTAAGGAAACAATTCTATTCACCATTGCAATGAAAAGAATAAAATACTTAGGAATAAATCTACCTAAAGAAACAAAAAACCTATACATAGAAAACTATAAAACACTGATGAAAGAAATCAAAGATGACACAAATAGATGGAGAAATATATCATGTTCATGGATTGGAAGAATCAATATAGTGAAAATGAGTGTGCTACCCAAAGCAATCTATAGATTCAATGCAATCTTTATCAAGCTACCAATGGTATTTTTTCACAGAAGTAGATCAAATAGTTTCATAATTTTTATGGAAATACAGAAAACCTCAAATAACCAAAGCAATCTTGAGAAAGAAGAATGGAACTGGAGGAATCAACCTGCCTGACTTCAGACTATACTACAAAGCTACAGTCATCAAGTAAGTATGGTACTGGCACAAAGACAGAAATATAGATAAATGGAACAAAATAGAAAGCCTAGAGATAAATTCACACACCTATGGACACCTTATCTTTGACAAAGGAGGCAAGAATATACAATAGAGAAAAGACAATCTCTTTAATAAGTGGTGCTGAGAAAACTGGTCAACCACTTATAAAAGAATGAAACTAGAACACTTTCTAACACCATACACAAAGACAAACTCAAAATGGATTAAAGATCTAAACCTAAGACCAGAAATGATAAAACCCCTAGAGGAAAACATAGGAAAAATACTCTCTGACATAAACCACAGCAGGATCCTCTATGATCCACCTCCCAGATCAATGGAAATAAAAGCAAAAATAAACAAATGGGACCTAATTAAACTTAAAAGCTTTTGCACAACGAAGGAAACTATAAGCAAGGTGAAAAGACAGCCTTCAGAATGGGAGAAAATAATAGCAATTGAAGCAGCTGACAAAGAATTAGTCTCAAAAAATACACAAGCAGCTCATGCAGCTCAATACCAGAAAAATAAATGACCCAATCAAAAAATGGGCCAAAGAACTAAACAGACATTTCTCCAAAGAAGATATACAGATGGCTAACAAACACATGAAAAGATGCTCAACGTCACTCATTATCAGAGAAATGCAAATCAAAACCACAATGAGGTACCATCTCATACTGGTCAGATTGGCTGCTATTAAAAAGTCTACAAACAATAAATGCTGGAGAGGGTGCAGAGAGAAGGGAACCCTCTTACACTGTTGGTTGGAATGCAAACTAGTACAGCCACTATGGAGAACAGTGTGGAGATTCCTTAAAAAACTGGATATAGAACTGCCATACGACCCAGCAATCCCACTGCTGGGTATACACACCAAGGAAACCAGAATTGAAAGAGACACGTGTACCCCAATGTTCATCACAGCACTGTTTACAATAGCTAGGACATGGAAGCTACCTAGATGTCCATCAGCAGACAAATGGATAAGAAAGCAGTGGTACATATACACAATGGAATATTACTCAGCTATTAAAAATAACACATTTGAATCAGTTCTAATGAGGTGGATTAAACTGGAGCCTGATATACAGAGTGAAGTAAGTCAGAAAGAAAAACACCAATACAGTATGCTGCTGCTGCTGCTGCTAAGTCGCATCAGTCATGTCTGACTCTGTGCGACCCCATAGAGGGCTGCCTACCAGGCTCCCCCGTCCCTGGGATTCTCCAGGCAAGAACACTGGAGTGGGTTGCCATTTCCTTCTCCACCAATACAGTATATTAACACATATATATGGAATTTAGAAAGATGGTAATGATGACCCTATATGTGAGAAAGCAAAAGAGACAGATATACAGAACTGACTTTTGGACTCTGTGAGAGAAGGCAAGGGTGAGATGATTTGAGAGAATAGCATTGAAACATGTATATTACCAAAGGTGAAACAGATCACCAGTCCAGGTTTGATGCACAAGACAAGGTGCTCAGGGCCGGTGCACTGGGATGACCCTGAGGGATGGGATGGGGGAGGGAGGTGGGAGGGGGGTTCAGGATGGGGGACACATGTATACCTGTGGCTGATTCATGTCAATTTATGACAAAAACCACTACAATATTGTAAAATAATTAGCCTCCAATTAAAATAAACAAATAAATTTTTAAAAGAAAAAAAAAAAAAACTTTTGTAGAAAGTATCTATCTGAAGGTCTGTCTGCCAGTTTTCCCAGAGCACAGAGCACCTCATTCCTGACCTCCTCCCTGAACTCCTTTCAGGGGGTGTTGAACATTAGCAAGTGCAGTGGCCAGTGACTTGACCATTTCAGAGCTGAATGGCGAGTAACATTCATTGATTATCAAAAACATTCTAGAATCCTAAGGAGAGAGAGACCAATGGACTTGTCCAAGGTCCCAAACACTGGCCATCCTTCTGAATCTTTAGCAGCTAGTATCTCCTCCCCTGATCCTGGATCCAGGCACAGAGGACCCCTTGTCCTGCCTTATAAATCCACACTCTTGTTTCTGGCTGAGGCTCCCAGAGCTCAGAGGACCTCTGCAGGTCAGAAGGTTAGAGTGGGCCAAGTCACATCCCCTGCAGAGAAAACCAATCAATCTCATGTCGACCCACCTGTTCTCCACAAGAGCAGCTGATCAGCCACGGCTGATAAGAAGGAGGTAATTTAAAGGTCAAATGAAGGCTGGATGTCTGTCTGCCTTCTTTCATGACAAATGTGTCTGAGACATGAGCACAGTGAGATGGTGATATTTTAAGATGAGTAGCTTATTGGGAACACTGAATTCACCCAGCCCGTGGCAGTCCCATTTTATCAAATGCAGTGTCCAGGGATTTCAAAAGGCAGAGCAATGGAATGAAAGCAGTGGAGTCCCAGAGGGCAGGGGAAACCCAGGACACAAAATCCTGGCATCAGCTGCTGGTCTTTGGACCTTATTGCTTGGGCCCTTTTGAATCTCAATTTGCTCATCTTTTTTTTCCTTCGTCATTTCCCTTTTTTTATTGAAGTCTAGTTGATTTACAATGTTGTGTTAGTTTCAGGTATACAGCAAACTGAGTCATTTATTCATGGGATGGCAAAAAGTCGGACACGACTGAGCGATTGAACTGAACTGATGTATATATATTTATTTTCCTATATATATTCATATATATTGTTTTTCAGATTATTTTCCCTTATAGATTATTATAAAGTATTGAGTATAGTTCCCTGTGCTGTACTAGGTCCTTGTTGGCTCACTGTTTTATATAGAATGGTTTGTTCATGTTAATCCCAAACTCCCAATTTATCCTTCCCCACTTCCCCTCACCTTATTCATCTTTAAAATGAGGTCACTGTTTAAGCTATCATCGTAATAATACTGTGACAAGAACACAGAACTGCCCCCCTGGATTTCTAATCCTATGCTGTAAAGTGCTCGAGTTGCAAGAACCCTTAGAAAGGCAACTAGCAGAGCGGGTTATTAGTGGACCCTACTCTCAAAAGGACTCTTGTGTGGAACTCCAAAACACAAAACTGATCAAATCCCAACTTCTGCTCTGGTTGTCACAGAACTGGAGGGCACAGAACAATCACCAGCACCTCTTTGAAACCTGAGTGCACCAAGGAACAGTCCAAAGGACCATCCATTTAGGAGCCCATTTTACGAATAAGGAAACTGAAGCCCAGAGGAGTGAAGAAACTCAAAGTGAGTTTAGGGCAGAATCCAGACTAGAGTTCAGGACTCTCGGGTTCTAGTTGAGGGCATTTCCTACTACTACACAATAGAATGCTCAGTCTTTGCCTCTGTGTAACTAAGCATGCCTGACATAAAATATACAGTGCCCTAGAAAGTAGAATCTCTTACCTTGGTTTCTACCAAAGCCAGTCTTCACACCTGTTAATAGCATCAGCTAACATTTACTGAGCACTTACTCTCTATCAGGCACGATGCTAAGCATTTTCCTATGCATCATGATCTCATTTAATACTCCCAATGAGCCTGTAAGATAGCTATTATTTTATTCCCATTTTAGACATGAGGAAACTGGCATTTGGTTGAGTAACTTACTCAAAGCCATACAGCCAGCAAGGAGGTGAGCCAGAGTCAAACCCTCAGGGCCTATACCTAGGGGCGAATACACAGTCACTGGGGTCCTCAGCAAGCTTGAGGAGTTGAGGAAGACCTTTAAGCTGGAGTGTACTGATGAGACTGCTTCTGAAATAGAACCCCACTGCCTTGGCATTTATAGATAGCCTTGGCCTTCCCACCTCAGTGCAATTCTTTTTGAAGAAAGGGACCCTCAGCCACCTGTTATTTTTTTCTGTTTCTTTCTTTTCAGTTCGAAAGGCCCCTGCTCTAAAATGGAGAATCAGCTCCTTGGCTTCTTTTCTCCCCAAGCTCCTCACCTTGTGTCTGAGATGGGTGAGTCAGCGAAAGGGTCGACCTTTACCCAGAAAGGAAGTGGACAGCCTTTTGTGTGGCCACCAGGTGAGGGTCTCAGCAAACCTGTGTCCTCTGCTGATCTGACACAGACTAGTGACCTGACAGGTCTCCCACGATCACTGAGGCCACCAGCAAGTTCCGTCAGGGCTCCTCAGAGCCAAAGCCCACAGTGGTTACTGCAGCTTCCCTCCCCTCCCCCATTTCACCTGTGGCTCAAGTCTGCAGTTCTGCAAGGTGGATGAGACAGCTGCACCCTTGGTGTGCACACAACATCTCTGGAGTCTCACTAGGTCATCATCAAGCCCAAACCCCAGCCTCGGCTTTGAAAGAAACTACTTTCCACCAACCAATTTCTTCAACTTTCGTTTGTCCCTGATCTTTTCTGCCTTGACCCCAAAAATGCCAGCTCTGCACAAGGCTGCTGAGACAAAGGCTATATATAAATGCCAGGGCATTGGCATTCCTATTTCAGAAGCAGTCGATACACTCCTGCTTAAAGGTCTCCCTGAACTCCTTAAGATTGTTGGGGACCTGAGTGACTGGGTCTCACTAGAAAGGACCAAAAAGGAAATAAGAGTTAGATACCCTCTTCCCTGAAACACAAGTTAGCAGAAATAACTGGGATGGCAGAGCCCACTGCCAACTCAGTCAGTACTGAGTTCCTTCCCCAAAGGAACCCAGGTGTCAGCTGAGTCATTCTACAACCACATAACAAAATACAGTCCCTAGAAGGATAGTACAGGGTGATACTAAATGGCAGGGGAAAATGTTCATGACTGTCAAATGGAAAACCCTCTTCCAAGAAAATAGCACATTTTATTTTTATGCTTTCAAAGCATATATATTTTTTCATGTACAGATAGAATATATACTTAAAATTAAAATTTTATTGTATGAGCTGTTTTCTATCAAGGTCTTTTATTTTTTAAAGTAGAATAAACATCTTTCTGCACATACGTGTGCATGAACAGCATTAGAGTACTAGTGATTTTGTTCTTTCTTATGTCCATACTTTTGGCAAACAGCTATTGATTTTGCACACTCACATTCGACTTCTTTGGGGAACACCCATCCTGCCGACCCTATTGTGGCAGAACAATCATAGTATTCTCATTCCTGCCTCCATCACTGCCACTCACCCCAGAGACTGGCTCGTGACTCAGGCTACCAAGCAAAGTTGTCTATCCCTCTGCACAGAGTGGATGGTTCCAGGAGTGCCCTGGCCAGTCTGAGCCTCTAAGACTTAATATCTGAATGTTGTCAGAGAGAGAGCCTTGCTCTTCCGCTGGAATTTCGAGCTTAAAATATCATAATAAGCTGAGAATTGTTGGGAAACTTATTATGCTACTTCCATTACATACAGGAAATTGTGCCTTAGAATGAAGGCAAGACAGTATGGAAAACAGAGCCAAAAAAAAAAAAAAAAATGGAGAAAAAGCCCAAATGATTGAGATTCTGGATCCAGTCACACCTGAAGCTGAAGTGGTTCTGAAATTTTCATGTGATCCAACAGATCTCCCCTTTAAACTCATTGAATTGGATTTCTACAACAGACCTAACACATGTGTTTTCTAAACAACAACTTCAGGTATGTGTGTGTTACTTTCTGTGAACAATGGTAAACAACCTCACTCATTCTTGAAGCTATCAGTGTGTTCCTCAAAGCTCATTTCTCTCACTTTATAGCACCAATTTTCTACTCCATATTCCCACATATTAGTAATCGGTTCATTTTTCATATGTCAATTCAATTTAAAAATAGAGAACTAAATAAACGTTTCTCCAAAGAAGACATCCACGTGTCCAACAAGTACATGAAAAGTTGTTCAACATCACTAATCATCAGAGAAATACAAATTAAAACCACAATGAGATACCACCTCAGACCTGTTACAGTGGCTATCATCAAGAAGATAAAAGATAAGTTTGGGCAAGGATGTAGAAAAAAGCTAATTCTCATGAGTTGTTACAGGGAATATAAATTGGTGCAGCACTATGGAAAGCAATATGGAGGTGCCTCAAAATATTAAAAATAAATCTACCATATGATCTGGCAATTCCACTTCTGGATACATATCCAAAGGAAATGACAACAGAATATTAAGAGATCTTAAGCTTTCCCACATCTACTGCAGCATTATTACAACAGCCAAGACATGGAAACAAGCTATGCATCTGTCAAAGGATCCATGAGTAAAGAAGATGTGGGGTATGCATATGTCAATATGTGGCTTTTATGGCTTATTATGATATTTTTAGCTTGAAGTTTCAGAGGAAGGGCAAGGCTGTCTCTCTCTGACAACATTCAGATATTAAGTCTTAGAGGCTCAGACTGGGCTAGGGCTCTCCTGCAACCATACACATATTTATATGTACACACACACCCACACACACTGGGATATTATTCAGTCAGAAGAAAGACAGTTGTCTGCCATTTGCAACAACATGGATGAGCCTTGCAGACGTTATGTTCATTGAGGCAAGTCAGACAGAAAGATAAATACTGTACAATATCATATATATGTGAAATTTTTAAAAGCCATACTCATAAACACAGAGAGTGAAATGGTGAATACCATTGGCTGGAGGGTGGGGGAATTGGGGAGATGCTGTTTAAGGGTATAAACTTGCAAATAGTCATAAAAAAGTCCTACTAGAGATTTAATGCACAGTATAGAGAACATAGACAGCAATACTATATTATAATCAAACTTACTAAAAGACTACATCCTAATTATTCCAATCACCAAAAGCAAATGATCATTATGTGATGTGATAAAGGTACAAATTATCAGTGCAATGGAAATCATATTACAACATATAAATGTCCCAAGTCAAAGTCTTATACACCTTACATTTTCACAATTTTATATGTCTAATGTGTTTCAATTTTTAAATAAAAGAAGCTCCCCAAATAAAAGGTGAACTTCCTTGAAAAAAGGAGCTATGTCTGCCTGACCCCATGATGCCTAGTATCCCAAACATTGTTCAGAGTAGGAACTCAGAAACCCTGCCTTGCTACTCTCCATCAGCAGCTGTTCAGTTCAGTCGTTCAGTCGTGTCGGACTCTTTGCGACCCCATGAGTTGCAGCACGCCAGGCCTCCCTGTCCATCACCAACTCCTGGAGTTCACTCAGACCCACATCCATCGAGTCAGTGATGCCATCCAGCCATCTCATCCTCTGTCGTCCCCTTCTCCTCCTGCCCCCAATCCCTCCCAGCATCAGAGTTTTTCCAGTGAGTCAACTCTTCACATGAGGTGGCCAAAGTATTGGAGTTTCAGCTTTAGCATCAGTCCTTCCAAAGAACACCCAGGGCTGATCTCCTTTAGAATGGACTGGTTGGATGTCCTTGCAGTCCAAGGGACTCTCAAAAGTCTTCAACACCACAGTTCAAAAGCATCAATTCTTTGGCGCTCAGCCTTCTTCACAGTCCAACTCTCACATCCATACATGACTACTGGAAAAACCATAGCCTTGACTAGATGGACCTTTGTTGGCAAAGTAATGTCTCTGCTTTTGAATATGCCATCTAGGTTGGTCATAACTTTCCTTCCAAGGAGTAAGCGTCTTTTAATTTCATAGCTGCAATCACCATCTGCAGTGATTTTGGAGCCCCCAAAAATAAAGTCTGACACTGTTTCCACTGTTTCCCCATCTATTTCCCATGAACTAATGGGACCAGATGCCATTATCTTAGTTTTCTGAATGTTGAGCTGTAGACATGCATTAAGTTTAGATTTCAACTTGGGGGATAAACTGCCTTACAGCCTTCTCATTCTCGTTATGTTCATAAGAAGAGCCCTGCATGGGATTTAAGTCCATGGTCATATATTAATATAGAAGAATCAAACCCAGAATCACTGAATGTTAGAATGCAAAGAAACTTTAGCCATTAGAGGTTTTCAAACCACCTCTACAAAGGCCTAGGACTGCGTGTGGATGTAAATGGGCAGGAGTTTCAAAATCTGATGAGAGAACCAAGTAGTTATGTTGAATGTGCTAACCCCACACCCCTGTTTCTACTAGAAAAACCCCCATTTAATCTATTTAAAAACTGAGAGTGCAAAAACACTCTTGTGCTTTAAAAAAAAATTAGACTGCAGATCCAATCAATGCTCTTATTCTACACAAGGGCAAGGGAGGAGAAGAGCTTGCCCAGGATCCCTGGGGGGTCACTGACAGAACTGGGTTAGAACTTGGTCTCCCAATATCCAGGTCAGTACGTGCTCCACACTACTGTCTGCTTCTCCAGATGCCTTTGAGTCTCCCATCACCCAAGGCTTTTGAGAGCCCAAGACAGTGACTCTCCAAGGTCCATGACCCTCATACACCAAAATCACACACATGTGCACACACACCCAGTTGCTCAGTCATGTCCAACTCTTTGAACCCCATGGACTTCTGCCCATCAGGCTCCACCTTCTGTGGAATTTTCCGGGCAAGAATACTGGAGTGGGTTGTCATTTCCCACTTTAGGCGATCCTTCCAACCCAGGGATCAAACCCATGTCCCCTGCATTGGCAGGTGGATTCTTTACCACTGTGCCACCTAGGAAGTCCCCAAAATCATCTGAGAGTTTATTAAAAACCCTAAAGGCTGGGTCCCACCCCAGACCTACTTAAATGTACAGGTGTGGGGTTCCAGGATGGGGTTTCTAACAACCATGCACTAAGTTCAGGTAGCACAAGTCTACAGTCCATCCAGAAATGGAGGCTCCTGCCAATCTTCTCTGGAAATCCTATCCATCCCTACCAGTTCCCTGCCTGGCTAACCCCAGCCTCCTGGGGAGTGGTAATTGAATGTCACATGTTGAGAATAATCCTAGAAAATCCTTTGTCATCATGCTCAAGTCCCAACAGCTCAGAGTAATTAGATCTAGACAGGGGAGAGGCACAAAGGAATAGTATATTAATGCAATTTGAAGTTTCTGAGGCTCATGCAATGAGGGAGACCAGGATCAGCAAAGGAAAGCACAGCCATAAATCCCAAGTGAAGGGCAGCATGGGGGAGCCACAATAAACCTGGAATATTCCAAGTTCATTTCAGCCTCTGTCACCCTTGCTGTCTGTCCCCAGTCTGGTGTCCCATCAAACAAAGACATGCATACATGGTGGCAAACACAGTCCTTGGCAATGTTAAGCAGTGATGGATTTAAGAGCTCCCCTCTCAACTGGCTACATTTCAGCAACTTGGTTTCTAATAAAAACTAAGAACACTTCTTCCTTCTCCAGATCTATTAAGTCAGAAACCCCAGAGTGGAACCCTCAGTTCAGTTCAGTCACTCAGTCGTGACTGACTCCTTGTGACCCCACGGACTGCAGCACGCCAGGCTTCCCTGTCCATCACCAACTCCCGGAACTTACTCAAACTCATGTCCTTTGAGTCAGAGATGCCATCCAACTATTTCATTCTCTGTCGTCCCCTTCTCCTCCTGCCTTCAATCTTTCCCAGCATCAGGGTCTTTTCCCGTGAATCAGTTTTTTGCATCAGGTGGCCAAAGTATTGGAGTTTCAGCTTCAACATCAGTTCTTCCAATGAATATTCAGGACTGATTTCCTTTAGGATAGACTGGTTGGATCTCCTTGCAGTCCAAGGGACTCTCAAGAGTCTTCTCTAACACCATAGTTCAAAAGCATCAGTTCTATGGTGCTCAGCTTTCTTTATAATCCAACTCTCACATCCATACATGACTACTGGAAAAACCATAGCTTCAACTAGATGAACCCTAAGATCTATATTTTTATAAAGATCCCCACTGATTTTTATGTAGCCAGCCCAACTCCAAACTACTGGGAACCCCCATACAGGTCCACATTTGAAAGTTGCTGGATACTATATAAAAAAAAATTAGGGTAGAAAATGCATTAAAAAACAGGGTCTGAAAGGATGAAAGAATTAGAAAGTCACCATCTTGTAACTACTAATGAGAAGATAATCTAGACAAGATCATCAGTGTATGAAACCCACTAGCCGTCTATGGGGTCGCACAGAGTCGGATACGACTGAAGTGACATAGCAGCAGCAGGTGAAAAGTTGTCATGGTGGGAACCAGGCTGACATCATGGAGCTTAGGACAACTTGACATTACATGCCTGGGATGTGGTAGAAAAGAAAGAACCCATTCACCATACCTGCCTATAAGGTCATCTAGCCTAAAATATTGAGTCTGAATATAATCACATTCTAGATCTAATACCACTTTATAGGAAATACTGGGGCTAAAAGAACAACTTAAATAACACTAGGAAGAACCAATCAACTAAGTTCTTAATACATGATCATCAACAAAAGAACCCAATTTCTCAAACAGGCCAAGGTGATATCAACAATCAACTATTCAAGGGCAGCTTTGAAACAATCTAGGAAATTTAAATGTGACTGGTTATAGGTGATATTAAGGGGTTATTATAATCACTACTAACCATAATATTTTAAGTCATTATCAGTTAAGCTAGTTAGGAAGAATTTACAGCTAAAATGACATGATTCTGGCATTTACTTTATTTATTCATTTATTGGCATTTACTTTAAAATGCTCCAGCTTTTCAAAAAAGTAGAGGGATAGTCAGAACAAGATTAGCAAAATGTCAATAACTGCTAAAACTGGGTGTTGTTTGTTTATCATCCCTTACTACATGTACTTTTAAACATCTCCAATTAAAAATATATATATATTAATTCTAGGCACAGTTACTCGTCCCTAGTAGGAAAAGGTAAGTGGGTGGATAAGAATGAAAAAATAAACAAGCAAATACAAATATAATTTACTAAAGCATGAGGGGCTGCTCACTATTGCCCCATATAAATAATGAAAACAACTCTTTAGACACTCATTCATTTTTGCTTCAAACCTCATTTCAGGCCTGATATTTAGATTCTGTAAGGTTAAAAATAACCTGGAGTCGGGGCAGGGGCAGAGAAGGGGTGAAGTTAGCATGTACTACAGCAACCAAATTCCAAAATTAAGGCAAAATATAAAGTACAGAATAATAATAAAGAAAAGTTAACTACAGTTTCCTTCATGATCTAGTGGATAAGAGTCTGTCTGCCAATGCAGGGGACACGGGTTTGATCCATGGTCCAGGAAGATCCCACATGGCCTGGAGCAACTAAGCCTGTGCACCACAACTATTGAAGTCCATGAGCCCTAGAGTCCTTTGTTGCTCTGCAACAAAAGAAGCTGCTACAATGAGAAGCCCCATAGACCACAACCAGAGAGTAGCCCCTGCACAACCTGAGAAAGCCCACACACAGCAACGAAGATCCAGCACAGTCAAAATAAATAAACCTAAAAAAAAAAAGTTAACTAGATTGAGCTCTTCCTCTAGGAACTTAGTATTATCTTATTAAATCTCAAAGCACCTTTAAAGGCAGGTACCATCACCCCAATTTATAAAGAAATTGAGTCTCAATAAAGTCAGGTAACTCACCTGAAGTCATGCAGGATATGGGGTTGTGGCAGGGGGAAGTTGGGCCATCACAGGGCAAAGGGAGAAAATGTGCTTGGGAAGATGGAATCAATTCTTACTCGTTCCTCACAAAAACAAGTTTAATGATGGAGAAGTCAATGTGCATGCTCTGAACAACGAGGCAGCCTGAAGGCCCAAGGGGCAAATAGAGGGTTTTATTAGTACTACCAGTTTTCTTTTGTCTCTGGAAGAGGAAGGAAGCCTGCCACATTTAGGAAAGTGGCAACTTTTGCAGAGGCTCAACCCCTGAGACCCTCCTCTGGGATTTGCCTACCCTTCAAAGTCAGTTCCCACCAGAAGAATCATGTCTTTGGGGATTGAGACCTTGGAAGTCAAAGAGACATGGGGCTTGACCTTAGCCCCACCACTTAGCAGCTGGTGACCCAGGAGCGCGTATGGTTCTTTCTAGGCCCATGAGTGAAATGGGATAACAATTGTCCCTCACTCACAGGGTGAGAACAAGGTTTTCACATCACATGTTTGACTCCATGCAGGTGATGAATGAGTATCAGTTGCTGTTGGGATGATGAAATTTCACATTCCACTGACATTTTTCCTCCTTCCAGACCCCTTGAGCTCACTGGCCAGTGAACTACAACCATAAGACACCAACGCCTGGCACACAGCAGGCAGTCAATAAACATTCATGTCTCTCCCACAGGCTTATAACATTATTGACTTGTGAACATGCTCCTCAACCAGCACACAAGTACAGAAGGTCAGACTGGTCTTTCAATTCTGTATCCCCCACTGCATGCAGCAGAGTTTTAGGGATTCAACAAATGCTTCCTGAAAGACCTAAATGAACAGCAAAGGGTTGGCTGTGTCTATGGGACAGAGTAACCAGGGCCCCGGGCACTTCTATAGCACAACCTCCAGTCGAGTCCATTCCTACAAGACATACTGCAAAATCTAACCAGTCCAGTGAGGGTGATTCAAGCCCCAGGTGACCAGAAGCAATTTCTCCCGACTCTGCAACACCCACCTCCTCTCTCCGCTCTGCCAGGCCAGGGGGTGGACACATCCCTTCCGGTGATTTGTGATGCCTCTGCTGGGATGGAGGGAACGCAGCAGCGGTGACAGTGTCTAGCGGGGACGTGTGCAGCAGGCTGTCCTGCTGGAGAGATGCAGGCTGGCCACAGAGCCGAGCACAGGCTCCCCCAGGCAGGGCGTGCTGCCGCGCTGACCATAGCAATTCATCATGCTTAAAAACCTGCCCACAGGAGGGGCCCTGCACAGAGGCCGGGGAGCCGAAGCCACAGGTTCTCAGGGAAATTCAGGACTGGGATCATTTTTTGGTTTTTTGTTTTTCTCTTTTTCACCAAGCCTAAAAGGGTGGTGAGAAACATCCAATCTGCAGGATCCTGGGAGGAGCACTCATTGCGGACTAAACAATCAAAACAATGTATGAAAACTCGACCTCACCCACGAGACAAACTCCCTTTTTCCTGCAAAGTATTTCTTCCTGTCCTTCTGCTTTAGACACCATTTTCTGTGCCAAAAAGAGAGCTCAGTTTTGAGACCCAGGTGGTCTAGCCCAGCAACTGTGTGACCTTGAGCAAATCACTTCTGCCCTCTTGACCTCAGCTTCCTCGTCTCTCAGAAGAAAGGGACAAGCCAGATCAGGGTTCACAAAGTTAAATGATTAAGTGGAAGCAGTTTACATCTATATCTGTATCTATATCTATACCTGTGTCTATATTGTTGTTTAGTTGCTTAGTCCTGTCCAAACCTTTGTGACCTCATGGACTATGGCCCACCAAGGCCCTCTGTCCATGGAATTCTCTAGGCAAGAATACTGGAGTGGGCTGTCATTTCCCTCTCCAGGGGATCTTCCTGACCCAGGGATCGAACCTGCATCTACTACATTGGCAGGCAGATTCTTTACTGCTGAGCCACCAGAGAAGCCTATACACACACACACACACACACACACACACACACACACACACACACACAAATATATTTATTTAATGAGTGGGCAGATAGTAATGGTACTAAGCAGTTTACACTGCCACTTGACTAGAACCCTGGAAAGGTATAACAAAATAACACAGCAAAACAAAACTATCACAAGCACATTAATTAAAGAGCTACTGAGGACTATTTCACTTCTGTGGCATTCTCCTTCACTTTCTTTCAATGCTATCTACAGTTTTCTCCCATGGCTCCATCTGCTTGGTGCCCTATCAGAGTTGGCAACAAGGTGCATTCATGGGAAGTAGCACTGGAGCCCCACAAGAGATTCCTACTCCCAAAAAGTGAGTGGAGAGAGGTGAGAAGGAACGGTGGGGACAGGAGGGAGAGGTGTGGGGGGATGGAGAGGGAGAAAAAGGAATCTCCCCCTTTCAATCATTTCTCAATATCCCTACAAGTGAGAAAACTGAAACTCAAGGGGGTTACATCATTTAGCCTTAAGTATCTCTGTGCAGGGCAGAGACAGGATTTAAACCCAGGCCTGACTAATTGGGAAGACCCTTCTCTCTTCTTTCTCCCCCTTTCCCCCAAAATGGGGTCAGTGAGAGCCTGGTTCTGACTGAGCCAAACAAAAAAGCACCCACCACACACACATGTGGGATTCAGGGGAGAGAAAAGAAAATACTTTCAGCAACTAAGCATTTCAGAGGTAGTTGTCTCCCTAATGTACCTTACTCTCTCCAGTATCGTTGGTGTCTAGCACTTGCCTGCATTCTTCCCTTTGCCTAGAAATTCCCCGCCTCTGACTAGGCTCTAAGGACCAGTTAAAGACTTCCTCCTCCAGGAAGTCTTGCTGATTCATCCCTCTCTTCCAGCCCTTGAAGTTTTCCCTCTACACAGTTGACAGCCCACATTACTGGTAATAAAAATATGAATATAAGGCACAGCAGTAGTAGTTTTTATTGAATTCTAACTCTATGTCAAGCTCTGTTCTCAGTGAGTAATAGATGTAAAGTTTAATCCTTACAACAACCCTGTGAGGTGAGTATTTTCAACCTCTTCCTCCAGCACTAAAGTTAGGTAATTTGTCACAGGTCACAAGTTCAGAAGCCACATGGACCACATGGACAGGATTCAGACCCAGGCAAGTCCAGCCGTGGGTCATTCCTTTCCATCCCCTTGCACTGCCTCGTGGTCCCAAGCTTCTTTACAAACAGCCTCCTCATTTTTCATCTCATGTTAGGCTCATAGCAAACTTCAATTATAAAAGGATAGAGGAATCTTAAAAGAAAGCAAAAAACCTGTTCAGTTAGGAAACTTGCCAAAGGAACATACTGGGTACATGATCATTCTGAGAATCCAGGTCCCATGGACCCCCACCCCCACGATTGGACTTGTAATTAAGTCTTGCAACCAACACTGAAATGCCTCCCAGAGGTGGCATGGCTGGGACCAAAGATCCAGAGTTATAAGACACTACATGTGTGACCATGAAATCATGGACAATATTCTAGATCCTGGGAAGAGGAGGCCACAGGTCCTGGGCAGCAAATGCTGACAATTCTGTGCCCTCCGGTAGAAGGTGTGAGGCTGCTGTGCTTAACCCAAGGCTGCATACTGCATGTATCCAATGGAGGATGGAGATTCAGTATGTGTGTTTCTCTTTTTCAGGAACTCTATGATCTGTGAAAGTCATGAGTGTCATCCCCTTCTTAGAGAAAATGAAACTAAGACTCAGAGAGAGGAAGGTCTGGACCAAGACAGCAGAGTAAATCAGCACAAAGAATGAAACCCAAGGTTTTTCTCCTTTTATGCTCTCTCGACCAGATATGACCCCAGCAGCACCCAGCAGGCCCAGACAGGGGACCATCACTCACTGGAGAGGTGGCAGGGAAACCCCAGCTATCTGGCTTCTGCCTGGGCATGTCTCCAGCCTCTGTAGACAACCACGCCACATGCAAGAAGGGTAGGGTGCTACCATCTGCACAGAGCCTTACTGAGAGGTCTGGGGTGTCTTGGTCGAGCTGTTAGCTGGTTCCAGCAAGCGAGCACCTTTAGTCTAATCTAATACAGGTCTTTAGCCCCCACACAGACTAAAGAAATCACCCTGAATTCCTCTCATCTGCTCTGTAAGAAACAGCTTCCTTGGTCAGGGAAATATTTTTTAAAAATCTTGGCAGCAGGAAAAGAATGGAATAAATCCTGTAGGGTTTATGGGTTTGAAAGGAAAATAATCCTGTTTTGGTCTGTCTCCATATAAAACAAGATTTCTTAATGTTCAATCTCCTGGGGTCTTCTTGCTTTGGAAGCCAGGGATGGTAACCCGACTGCAAGGGTCTGGGTTGAGATGTCCATGGGCAATAAGGAAGTCACTGAGAAAAGCAGAGGAGAAAGACAATTCTTAAGTCAGTTAAAGCCCACTAACAATTAATGTCCTTTGTCAATGGTATGGGTGGGCTCCACAGGACAAGGAGTCAAAGGGAGGCTGAATTAATCTGTTGGGGACCCTGTAGCAGATCCTTTGGGATAGAATTAAGTAGAGGCCTTCAAGGCCCTTCCAAATCTTGGGTTCCGTTCCCATGATTCTTGGAGGGCATCTGTTCAAATAGCATAGATTTCAGAATCAGGACAATGCAGTTCAGTACTTGCTCTGCTATTTAGAGGCTGTATGAACTTGGGGCAAGTGTTCCTGACCTGTGAATCACGGCTGACTTTCCTCTACCTCTTTGGATTATCAGTGGGGTTGACAATGGCAGGGGGAGGGGGGCTGTACCCCGGGAGTACACAGGTCCTCAGCAAATATTAATTCCCTCCCCCCCTCTAAGGGAGCGCAAGGAATTCCAAGATCCCCTGATCCTAAGACTCATAGCATTTCTTAAAGTCTGATTACAAATAAAAGAGGACAAGCAAAACATTGATATGGAAATCTTCTTTCCTCTCTCTCAAGAGCACTAAGGCGATCTCAGCCTTTGAGATGATGCCCATGTTGATTTTTATTTCCAAGCTTGCAATTTGGCACCCTTCTCTAAGCTTCTTTTTCCCCCTTTTCCTTCAAGTGACAGGTTGAGCAGTTACTTTAGCCAAAAAAAAAAACCAGGCTGAAGTCTGCACCCTTCCTTCCAGAAGATAAATTATGTTGGTTTTTGCAGTGAGTGAATTGGGGCAGGAGAGAGATTTCACTAGAATAAAATGTTCTGGCTGAAGAGGTGACTTAAAGTGGATCTGCTTGGTTTGCAGAAGTTTCCAGGCCCCTTGATGTCCTAGGGTTGCCACTCACTTCCAGGCCATCCAGCGTGGCCTGGGGGCAGGGTGGGTGGGGGGGCAGGTGGCAGTGCCAGAAGACTTTGGAGCACAGATGGCCCTGGGTGAAAGGGTCCCAGCCATTGCTAAGCTTGCCTTTCTCCTCTCCCTTCTCTTGGGGACAAAGCTATAAGTGGAGATAGGAAGGAATAAACCATCCTGTTTCTTTTCAGAAGGAAAACCGCGTTTAGTAGGATTGTCCGAGATATCACACCCGAGGAGAGAGAAGGCTTCCTTTCACTGACTCAGCATTTTCCAATCAGTGCAACACCCGCTTCGTGCGGTACAGGAGATGATTTTGGGTAAGACGCAGACACGACGTTAAATCACATTGAGTCACTTCGTGAAAAAGTTATTTCCTTTCCAACTCTCCTTAAAACCTTCTCATTATGAAGAAGAAAGTCTCCATTTGGTACCAGTGTGTCTTTCTAACACTCTACTGCCACTTCTTAATCATCCTTTTCAACAAAAAAAGCAGGCCCTGGCCGAGATCCCTTAGGCAACAATATCTGCAAGAATGTAATTACATTTTCTATTTTTGTTATATTTACTTTCACATCGCCTACTTCTTAAAGCAAGTGGTAAAGGCTTCCCATTTGTCGTAGTATATAAAGATCCTTTTAAAATAAATATACGTATGCTTTTTAAAGAGAACTGATTTTTTTAAAATATTAAGTAAACAATATAGCTGGTTCCCCGATAAGGCAGCAATCATAAAGCTAGGATACAAAACACTAAAACTGAAGAAATACTGGATTAGTGGGAAAGAAATACATGACATGCAACTTTTTTCCTCCTTTCTTAAATTAAATAATATATCTTGTTGCCTTGTTTTTTCCAGCTGAAATGAAAACTGAGGCTCTTTAACTTCCTTTTTCCTTTGTTTTCCCAAGGCTTCCCTAGCAACAGAGGAATCTGCAGCTGAAAAGAAATATGACTGCATCATCTTCCTTTCCCTTAGATTCTAGGTGAATGCTTTCAGCAATATAAATGCTCACTATACTCATTTACTTATTCATCTATTTGATTAACATTTGCAGATGCCCATTCCTTTGAGTCCTTCTCCTGATACAGCAAAGAAGAAAGCCAGGTCCCTGCCTTCCTCAGGCTTCTAGGCTTGTTGGGGAGATCGACTCTAACTACACAGGCAGTCATGATGCAATGTCACGAGGACTGGAGTGGACGAAGCACATGATGCTTGGAGCACCAAGAGGGGCTCAGAGGGAGCTTGCTGGGCAAGGGTAGCTGTACAGTTGACCTTGAATTGCATGGGTCCACTAACATGCAGATTTTTTTAATAGTAAATACTACCTGTCTGTTTGTGTGCTCAGTCATGTCTAACTCTTTCAAGATCCCACAGACTGACGACCAGTCTCCTATGTCCATGGAATTCTCTAGGCAAGAATACTAGAGTGGGTTGCCATTTCCTTCTCCTGGGGATCTTCTAGACCCAGAGATCAAACCCATGTCTCCTGCATTGCAGGTGGATTCTCTACCACTGAGAAGCCCAGGGAGCAAAGTAGAGGGGGAATATTTCCATATCCTGTTAATTCATTCAATAAAGAAATACTGATAGAGATTTTATTATGTGACTTCCAGGCACATTGGAAGATAGTGGATTTAGACTTTGTTCTCCAAGGACTACAACGCTACACAATCCAGGATTGGTTGAATCCACCAATATGGCAAAATATGGAACAGAGGAAACTGGCAGATGATGAGACTTTCCTGGTGACTCAGATGGTAAAGCATCTGCCTACAATGCGGGAGACCCAGATTCGATCCCTGGGTTGGGAAGATCCTCTGGAGAAGGAAATGGCAACCCAGTCCAGTACTCTTGCCTGGATAATTCCATGGACGGAGGAGCGTTGTAGGCTACAGTCCATGGGGTCGCAAAGAGTCGGACACGACTGAGCGACTTCGTTTCACTTCACTTCATATAATTTACACAGATTTTCAAACTGTGCAGAGGGTCAGCTCCCCTGACCTTCATGTTCAAGGATTAAATGTATATTGTTACTGTTAAGCCTATCAGTTCTAGATTAATCAGACACAGCTCCCAGTACCATCTCTCTCTTGCTAAGAGACAGTGGGCAAGTGACTTCAACCTCAGTCCCAGTCTATTAAGTAGGGATAATCATGTTATCTTCTCTTAACACTATGGAGAGTTACAGCACATAGTAAATGCTCAATAAAGGCCAAATAATTTCTTACAGCATCTTTCATCCAAATACTATCTCTTACATACACACATACGCACACACAATTTCATGCAAATATCCCTGCCTGAGCAAATTCTATGTGAAAAGTCAAAGAGAAGTTAAGAATGTTCTCAATGACTTCCCTGGCAGTGGCATCGGTTTGACCCCTGGTTGGGGAACTAAGATCCTGCATGCAACATGGCATAGTCAGAAAAAAAAGAAAGAAAGTGTTCTTAGAGCACTCAGCAGATCTAGGACAATACTAAGGAAAAATACTTTCTTGCTTCAGATCTGATAGTATTTCCTTAAGCACAATTTGGTCTGGAGGAAGGATCCTGGATTTGTAGTAGAGTTGATTACCAAGGTCAAGATGAAGAAACTCAAAAGAAAGAGGAAAGAGAGTACTTCTCAGTTACCAGTGAGAGAGGAGGGGGAAAAAAGCACCTGAAATCATGGTAAATAACCAGATAATAAATGTTAGAAGCAGAAAAATAAGATCGAATACTCCCTCCTTAGCTTAGAAAGACTTCCAGATTCCATTAGAAAGCATGAGGAACTGGAATGGGTATTTATGAATGCACAATGTCTGTGATGAAAGCTAGAACTATTGAGGAAAATCAAAACATCTCTTTTTTAGAATGCTTTCATGCTTATGAAGCAGATTCTCATGCTTCCAGTCCTCACAATGGTCCTAAGAGGCAGGTAGTGTCATTAGCTCCATTCATAATAAATGGAGACCTGAAGGGGGGAGAATGGACTTGGTGTGCCCAAGGTCACCTGGGGGCCAAGTAAAAGTGCAGGGGCCTACACCAGGCCTCCTGAGTCTAGGGGTTTGTGAACTTTTTCTACAAAGGGCCAGACAGTAAACACTTTAGGCATGTGGGCTGTGCCATCTTTGTCACAAATGCTCAACTCTGCCCTTGTGGCATGAAAGCAGCTATCAGTTCAGTCCAGTTCAGTCGCTCAGTCGTGTCCGACTCTTTGCGACCCCATGAATCGCAGCATGCCAGGCCTCCCTGTCCATCACCAACTCCCAGAGTTCACTCAAACTCATGTCCATTGAGTCGGTGATGCCATCTAGCCATCTCATCCTCTGTCGTCCCCTTCTCCTCCTGCCCCCAATCCCTCCCAGCATCAGGATCTTTTCCAATGAGTCAACTATTCGCATGAGGTAGCCAAAGTATTGGAGTTTCAACTTCAGCATCAGTCCTTCCAATGAACACCTAGGACTGATCTCCTTTAGGATAGACTGGTTGGATCTAAGCAGCCATAGACCTACATAAATAAATGGAAGTAGCTGTATTCACAAAAGAACTTATATTCGAATTTCATATAATTTTCATGTGTCAGAAAATATTATTCTTTCAATTGTTTTCAACCTTGGTAAAAAATGTAAGATCTGTTCCCAGCCGGCGGGCCACACAAAACCAGGCAGTGGAGCAGATCTGACCTACAGAAGGCACCTTGCCAGCTCCTACCTAGGAGACCTCAGAGATGAATGAGACATAACCTCTTCCCTCCAGATCTGAGAGAAGAGGATGCACAATCAATTCTCCTCCTACAGAATTCATTTCAGTTAAATTTTGGTCACTGCGTATGACTTCCACGACACTTGCCACAGCTGCAGAAAATTTCTATTATTTAATCCTTTTTGTCCATCAACTCATTTTCCTTACTTCCATAAGCTTCTTTTTTAATATTATAACATTTTTATAAACAGAAAACCCATATTACTGGCCAAAATCAGAAGATGAACCGAAATAAAAACCATGTAATTAAATGAGTGCTATTAAATTCTAGCTACCTACAACCACTCTGGGCCTGAGGCCTGCTCTGTCCCCTGCCGTTGTTTCAAAATGAGAAACTGGTGAGCGGCAAAAAAGTGTAAAGTCATAGCAGCACCAACAGGAGACCTTCTTGGTATAATCAGAAATACTGAAGTGGAAACAATTGCCTTACCACATACTTCATTTCCACATCTTTGTCCATGTAAAACCATATTCCCAGACACCAGGCCCACAAAGCCCAAAGTCTGGAAACTGCTCTAACACAAGCCAAGTGCCCTAGGTTCGTACAAGCAAGAGAGAACCACTCAGATGGAGTGCAGGAGAAACTATAGAGAGGAAGTGGTCTTTTTCAGCAGGACTTTGAACGATGTCTAACATTTCATTAGTCATCAAATTCAGAAAGAACACTATAGACCGACTGAAAAAAAAAGAGTAAAGAAATATGGAACAAAAGAGATATGACTTTTAAGCTATGAAGGGCCTGGAATAGCATGCCGCAGGCCGTGGAAACCAGCCTTCTTGTTTTCTCAGTGTTCCCCAAATCAATGGATGCTTGAGGCCATATGTTTAGGGTCTTCTCTGAGAGGGAGATAAGGAGATTGGACCAGGGTTTCTAGAGAAGACCCATAGGATCAGAGAGAAAATGAGGACTGATGGCTCCTGACTTTTGTACCACTGAAGACCCAGTTCTCATTTACCTTTGTGCATTCCTGGCTTCAGAATGTTTCAATGACTTACATCCTGAATGATTTAAGTGTCAGTGATTGTCCTTCTGTTTGCTTAACCAATGACATACATTCTTGTTAGTTACCATGACAGATCAGTATTGACCATACTGAGTTGCTCTAGTTCCAGCCAAAGTGAAGGGAAGTAATTGGGGTGGTCTCATTTGGGTGACTCTGTCTGACTTCAAATTAAGTGCTCTCAGTGCTCAACCCTGCTGCCCTGTACTGAGACCACACCTACCGATGGAGGGCCAGTTCTCCAAGGCCACCAAATGTATTAAACCGCACAGAACTGGCCCAGGCCTAGAACAGCACTGATGGTAGTTTTTAAAGAGAAAGAAAGAGGGTATCATATGCTCAATTGCTTGCTCCCACTTCCATTTGGAAACCCACACATAAATATGGGAACTGTTCTCCTTTACAGACTGCAATGTAATCACAGAGAAGCAAATGCGGTTTGCGGGAGCTGCCTCCCACCTGCAGCGCTCCCAGATTGTTTGATAACTCGATAACCTCACAATTGGTTGGTGGAATAACACTGTAAGGTGGTGTGGCTGCAATGCAGCTGCAGAAAACACCCAGCAGGGCCTCTCCTGGGAGCCCCATGGAAGCAGCAGGACTGGCCCTCAGCAGAATCATCAGAGACCCCACCCATCCTTTGCCCCCTCAGTTATCGTCACCATGCAGTGCACACGGGGCTTTGAGGCTTGCAGACAGTTCACCTTATCTCACTGCATGCACACATTCCCCGGGGCGAGAAGGGGGACAAGACAGCTGAGACCCTGTGTCTTACATCAGACGACTCCAAACTTCCACTCCCTAAAATGACCTCTCCTGACCCAGCCCACCTACCTGACATTCACGGCTTCCTTTCCAGCATGGAAGATGGTCTCCAAAAAATAAAAAATGGTTCAAATTCATTGTGGCCTTCCCACGCTCTAGTAGATACTTTCTGTGTGCGAGCTCCCACATTTTCAAGTCTGTGTTAATTTCTAACTCAATTTGGCCCAGCTTGCCTTAGCCCTCATTAAGCTGCTCTTGAATATTTGTGCAGTTTGGCCTTCACTTTGCTCTTACGCTTTATTCCTCACTGCTCTCCTCCATACCCTCTGCGGAGACCCACAGGCCATCTCCCAAGGGAGTTCTGCCCCTACTCCTGGCCCCAGGTAAGCTTACTATCTAGCACGCCCTCCTCTCATTGGTCTACCATTCACCTGTCTCCAAAGTCTGAATTCCACCTCCTCCAGGAGCTCAGACAGTAAGGAATCTGCCTGCATTGAGGAAGGCCCCGGTTTGATCCCTGGATTGGGACAATTTCCCTGGAGAAGGAAATGGCAACCCACTCCAGTATTCTTACCTGGAGAATTTCATGGACAGAGAAGCCTGGCAGGCTACAGTCCACAGGGTTGCAAAGAGTTGGACATGACTATCAGTGGCTATCACTTTCACTTTCCAGAAGCCAACAAGTCCCTCTGGAGTGTGCTCACAGCTCTGGTGCTGCCCTCTTCATGGACCTCGTCCTCCCTCCCCATGTTACTGGAGTCCACTTCCCAACTGATGAATCCTTTTGGGGAGGGACTGTGCCATCTTAAATCCAGCGCCTCTCCCAGGAGAAATGTTGTGTGACTGAAGAACTCACTCCTCAAATTAGAGGGTGAACACAGGTTTGGGAGGCATATACCACCCTGACTATAGTAGTGTGTCATCTTTAGATGTCATCTTTAGACTACACGTGACCATGAATGATGAACTCTCCAAACCTTAGCTGTTAGAGGCCCAGAATACACTCCTCAGGGGTTGTTGGAGGATTAATTGACATAAGGCACACCGAACTCTTAGCATATTCCTGGAGCAAGAAAAGCATTTAATAGGTGATACCCATTGATATTGAGGTCTTCCCTGGTGGCTCAGTGGTAAAGAACCCACCTACCAATGCAGGAGACAGGAGTTCAATAGCTGGTTCAGGAAGATCCCCTGGAGAAGGAAATGGCAACCTATCCCAGTATTCTCACCTGGGAAATCCCATAGACAAAGGAGGCTGGCGGGCTATGGTCCACGGAATTACAAAGAGTCAGACACAACTTAGAAATTGAACACACATGAATGAACCCACAGACATAGACCTAGAACCTCAACTTTATGCCAGATCCTGAAATAGGCACTGGAGATTCTGCAGTTATTCAAATAGTGTCTGCTTCATATCTGAATTATTTTCTATAAGTCTTATCTACCCAATTAATGGTGCTACCATTTATTTAGCATTTACTATAGTAATAAAATAATACATGCATTATGCTCAACAGTTTATATTAGTTACCTCCTATAATCTTCACAAGGTTACTCTATAAATTGGACACATTTACTACACTGGGAAACAAGGCTAGAAAGATTTAACTAACTTGCCTAAGGTCACACAGCTAATAAGGGACCACACATAATCACACATTATCTGACTCCAAAGACTGATCTCATAACCTCAACATCAAGCTCTCTCCTCATCTCTAAGAACTTGCTGTTGACTTTTTCCCATTCTCACAGCGACCTCTGTTACACAGGGGTTAACACTTTAGGTTACCATCAACTTAAATGTGTATCTGTAAAACCCTTAGGGGTAGGACAGGTACCAGTAAATAGGTTTCAGAGAGATAAAAGGAGTGGGGGGGCGGGTGAGGGGTAGGCAGGAGAACTGGTTTTCAGGTCAACTCTTCTTCACCAACTACCTGGCATTCAGTGTGTGGACCGAATGAGTGACTAGAAAGAGGAAGCCCAAGGAAGCACCGGACTGGAGACCCTGAGTGGTTAAAAGAAAACTAACAACTCAAGGTGTTGGAGAAGACTCTTGAGAGTCCCTTGGACTGCAAGGAGATCCAACCAGTCCATTCTGAAGGAGATCAGCCCTGGGATTTTTTTGGAAGGAATGATGCTGTAGCTGAAACTCCAGTACTTTGGCCACCTCATGCAAATAGTTGACTCATTGGAAAAGATCCTGATGCTGGGAGGGATTGGGGGCAGGAGGAGAAGGGGACAACAGAGGATGAGATTGCTGGATGGCATCACTGACTCGATGGACGTGAGTCTCAGTGAACTCCAGGAGTTGGCGATGGACAGGGAGGCCTGGCGTGCTGCGATTCATGGGGTCGCAAAGAGTCGACACGACTGAGCGACTGATCTGATCTGATCTGAACAACTCAAGGGATGGGGAAAGTGGGCAAAACAAAAAAATGAAGCAGAGGAGAACCAGAGCAGAGCCTCACATACGTGAGAACAGCTGCTTTTAACCTTTCTTGCCCAATCACCCTCTTGTTTGACAAGAGGCAAACCTCCTGGCCTCGGGTCTGTCATTACTAAAACAAGGTATTGAGAATCCACCCTGCCAGGCTTGGTGGATCATAGGGAGACCCCAGGAAGATTCCTCAAAGTGCTTTGAAAAAAGTTAAAGAAGGTATATTTTGAGGGTGATTTTTAAAAATTTCTTTCTTGGAGGGCTATAACTGTGATGTGATGTGATATGATGAAAAATGCACCACCTAAATGGTTTAGGTGGTACATTTTGATAGTTCTGTTGGTAAAGAGTTTGACTTCAATGCAGGAGACCCCAGTTCAATTCCTGGGTTGGGAAGATCCACCTAGAGAAGGAATAGGCTACCCACTCCAGTATTCTTGGGCTTCTCTTGTGGCTCAGTGGGTAAATAATCCACCTGCAATGTGGGAGACCTGGGTTCAATCCCTGGGTTGGGAAGATCCCCTGGAGAAGGGAAAGGCTACCTGCTCCAGTATTCTGGCCTGGAGAATTCCATGGACTGTATAGTCCATGGGGTTGCAAAGTGTCAGACACAACTGAGCGACTTTCACTTTCAAATGGTTTAGGAAACAGTGTTTTGCTTCTTGGGGCTGTTTTACTACTTTGAGTAAACTCCTTCACTTCCTGGAGTCTATTTGTTCCTACTTATAAATCAAGTATATGAACTTCGATGTCTGGGTTGTCCTGAGTGATAAACATGAAGATGTACACATTAGCCCATTGTACGGATGGGTCATCATATGAGTCTAGGGTTTCTACAACTGTGTTCTGTTCATTTGTTAAATGCATTATATAAATAATAAATAATAATATAAATAATAAATCCTCCCTTATAGCCCTCCTAATAGAAGACAGCATGATTCACTTTAAAATGATCCAAGTTTGGGGGGTCAGACTTAGAGTCTCAACTCTATCCCTTACTAGCTGGGTGGGCTGAGTTACTGTGACCTTTTTCCTGTACATTTAAAACAGAAACTAAAACACTACTTCATTCCTCTCCTTTAAAATGGAGATATCATGTAGATAAAACATTTACTAAGCACCTATGTATGTAATCATTTCTTATCAAGGAGCTTATATAAAAGAAAAATTATATAAGAGAGTCTTTGAGTCAATTTTTTCCACATGTGTTAAATCTCAAGAGGGCTTCCCTGGTGCCTTAGACAGTAAAGAATCTGCCTATAATGCAGGAGACCCGGGTTCAATCCCTGAGTCGGGAAGATGCCCTGGAGAAGGAAATGGCAACCCACTCCAGTATTCTTGCCTGGAGAATCCCATGGACAGAGGAACCTGGCAGGCTACAGTCCATGGGACTGAAAAGAGTTGGACATGACTTAGCAACTAAATCATTAAATCTCAAATCTCTCAGGACAGAGAATGAGTCTGGGAGCAACCTTGCTCTCAACCAAAGGATTGCCTGGAAACTGGAGATCTCCTCTTGCCCTGTTCTAAATGGCCAAAGGACAAGAATGGATTTTCTGATCCCAGAGTACATGTTTTGTTGATGCACTAATAACCCAAGCACTGGAAATTCAAGTCAGGGATTTGGGGGGAAACTGAAGAAACTGCCAACAGCCTTTTGGGAACCCAATGTTAGACATGAAGCTTTTAAAACAAAAAAGGACCCCTTGCTTCTGAAAATTAGAAGAAAACTGCCTTTAATGAGCGGCAGCAACCAAGATCCCAGGAGAGTAGAGAAATGATATTGTGTTTTTATCTTGCACTGTTGGCTTTGGAAAGTGGCTGGAGGCCTTAAAGGCTCAGATCTCCAATCTCAAAGTCAGCTGTCAGCTAACTGCTCAAAGGCAAACACTCCAGGGACTCTGAGAGCCCTGCCTGGACCTCTGAGATGTTACCAAGAGGAAGGATGGACACAGCCCCCAGGAAGCGCAGATCACACTCAGGCTAGGGATCATGGTGGAAGGGGAAGAGTGGTGGTAATAGCAATTATAATAATAATCCTGCACTTTCTCTGTGCCAGGATATGTTTCTTTTTTGTGTGCATGACTACACACTCTCCCAATGAGGTGGATATTGTTACCATCACCATTTTATAGATCAAGAAACCAAGGTTCAGAGACATTAAGTAACTTAGCCAAGGTCACACATTAACAAATAGCAAAGCCAGGATTTAGATGCTGAAGCCCACATTCTTAGTCATTGTGACCACCATCTATGTGGGTATCAACTGAGTAAGATTTACCTTTTGAGTACAAGTTTTTCTCCCTAGAGCATTCCACAACCAACCACACTGAAGATCTCTTGAACCTAGAAGCCTAACCCCTCCTAAGATGCTAGAATGTCCTCTTCACTCATCATCACCCCAAATCTGCTTTCATGCCTTCAATTACACATATTAACTACCTTTTAAGGCAGATCCACCACCTTTCAAGAGCTTTGGTTACAGGAAATCCTATATTGAGCTTAAACATGTTCCTCTGAAATGTCTACCCACTGGGCTTATTTCTGACTTTTAGGGTGGCAAGAACAAGTTCAACCCTTCTTCCACCTGACAGTCCTCCAGGTCCTGAAGAAACAATTCTGGTCCCTTGGAATACACCTTACAGGAGTGGTCACCTCCTGCCACTCTTATAAAAAAGAAAAAAATTAAGCATTTATTTACTTGTTCACACTCTTAGTAAACATTCCCCGAATACCCAGCAGAGATCAAACACTCTGCTATCTATGTGCTGAGGGGACAAGGGAGCTTAAATTCTCAGAAAGAAGATAAAACTATACACAGATCATTATATATAAGGTAGAAAATGATGAAAGCATAGGAGTACCTGGAGGGGTGCCACACAGGTTCTGACAAGAGATCTTTTCCAGCTAGGTTGTGTGTGAAGACAGCCTAGAAGAGACACCATCAGAGCCTGGTCTGGAAGAATAAGAAGTATTACTGACCATCTGCTGTTCCAAAGACCTGGGTGGTCAGAGGGTCCTGGTGTGGTAAGGAAATAAGAGTACTGGTCTTAGAATGGATCTGCTGTCCTGTAGCACTCGCTCTCTCTCTCTCTGAACCTTATTTTCCTCTTCTGTAAATAGGAAGTAGTAACACTTAACCCTGACTACCCCCACATTGCCATAAGGATCAGGTGTCAGGGTTTTGAAATAAGATGATAACAAGGGGAAAGTGCCCTGGGTGTGCAAGGAACTGATGAACCCTATTTTCCTGTTTGAGGATCCCTCTGACTCTTCTACAGTTTGGTGAGAGCTGGAGGAATCAGAAGTTATGTGCTTTGGTGAGAATGCCACTGAAGTGTTTCTATACCACTGAAGGGAGCAAAAGAAGAAGGAAGAAAACTGAAAGGATGGAGTTTGCCTAAGCATGAGCACGACAACCTAATCACAGCCTCACTTCCTCGGCACCATCTCATTACAGAATAATCCTATAAGGCATGATCAAAGAAAGGATCAGCAGCTCAAACACATTATCAGCCACCTAAGCCTTTAGAGGAGAAGGCCTACTGAGAGATTAAGACACTTAGGACCCGTCTGAGAAGTTTCCCTGCAGTTAAGAGTTTCACTAATTGACATCCAAGCATCAGCAGCCATTCCATCTGATTCATTATTACCACCACATGAGAAAGAAGTGCCCGCCCTCACACAGAGTCATGGTCTGAAAGCAGAGAGCAGAGGCAGGTACATGGTGAGATTTTCTTCAAGACACATAAGACATGCTTCTGCCTCTAGTCAGGCTACAAGGATGCACTCTTGGGTTAGGTACAAGTTGCATGTCCACATGGCCAATCAACCATCAATCAGCATTTATGGAGAACTACATGAAGCAGGGCTCTTTCCAGTGTAAAGGGAAGAGAAATGCAGCTGAAACTGGCTTAAGCACAAAATAAATGGATTGGTCCATTTAACTAAAGGGGACAGAGGAGATCACGGTTTGAGGCTAGCTCAATGCAGGTGCTCAAACAGTATTATTGAGAATCTGGCTTCTCTCCAACTCTCCATTCTGATTTCCTCAGTATTGGCTTCATCTTTTTTGTTTCCTTTTAATGGGAGTCGGGGGGTGGGAAGGGGAGTGGGCTCTCCAATTTACATCCTCAAGGCATTAAGTCTAACTCATTATGATTGGATAGATTTGAGTCATATGTTTATTCCTAAGCAAGTCACTGTCCAGGGACTGGAGTAGATTGATTATACAGTCCTGTATCAGGCTCTCCCACTCTTGGATCTTGGGATAACTCCACCCAAACCTCCTGGAGTGACAGTGGGTGAAGTGACAGGGTATTCCTCAAGCAAAATTCAGGTACTGATACCAGAAAAGTGAATAGATACTGGCAGGGCAAAAACAACAGACACCTATTCTCAAAGCTCCTCCTGGCACAAATCCACACAACACAGCCACATTTTTGTCATCAAGGAAACTATTATCTAGTTGAGAGGAAGTTGCCACATGTAAAATTAATAGAAAACCTAATTGATTATAATAAATAACCTGAAGTGTACAATACAGAGCATCAGTCTAAAAAGTAATGGTGGGAGTTTAAAGTGCAGGCTTGGAACCAAACCCCAGTACCACCAGTTACCTGCTATAACTGAACACTTGATCTCTCTGTGCCTTAAACATTATCCCTCTGTAACATGGGGGCAATAATAGAGTATCCTCCACAATGTTATTGTGATAACTTAATGAGAGAGTTTATCAGGAGAATGAGCAGAGTGCATGTTATATAGTAAAGAAATCTTGTAGGATTTCGTTCATTCATTTAAAGCTTACAATGTGCCAACAGGCATTGGCAATATAGGAGAGAAGAAGAAAGCTCCTATTATTGTGGTGCTTACATTCTAACATGAAAAGGTAAATATGTAAATGAACAAAAAAAATTTAGATGAGGCTCCAATCCCAAAGAAAGCCAATGACAAAGAATGCTCAAGCTACCGCACAATTGCCCTCATCTCACACGCTAGTAAAGTAATGCTCAAAATTCTCCAAGCCAGGCTTCAGCAATATGTTAACCGTGAACTTCCTGATGTTCAAGCTGGTTTTAGAAAACACAGAGGATCCAGAGATCAAATTGCCAACATCTGCTGGATCATGGAAAAAGCAAGAGAGTTCCAGAAAAACATCTCTTTCTGCTTTATTGACTATGCCAAAGCCTTTGACTGTGTGGATCACAATAACTGTGGAAAATTCTGGAAGAGATGGGAATACCAGACCACCTGACCTGCCTCTTGAGAAATCTGTAGGCAGGTCAGGAAGCAACAGTTAGAACTGGACATGGAACAACAGACTGGTTCCAAATAGGAAAAGGAGTACGCCAAGGCTGTATATTGTCACCCTGCTTATTGAACTTCTATGCAGAGTACATCATGAGAAACGCTGGACTGGAAGAAACACAAGCTGGAATCAAGATTGCCGGGAAAAATATCAATAACCTCAGATATGCAGATGACACCACCCTTATGGCAGAAAGTGAAGAGGAACTAAAAAGCCTCTTGATGAAGGTGAAAGAGGAGAGTGAAAAAGTTGGCTTAAAGCTCAACATTCAGAAAATGAAGATCATGGCATCTGGTCCCATCACTTCATGGGAAATAGATGGGGAAACAGTGTCAGACTTTATTTAGGGGGGCTCCAAAATCACTGCAGATGGTGACAGCAGCCATGAAATTAAAAGATGCTTACTCCTTGGAAGGAAAGTTATGACCAACCTAGATAGCATATTCAAAAGCAGAGACATTACTTTGCCAACAAAGGTCCATCTAATCAGGCTATGGTTTTTCCTGTGGTCATGTATGGATGTGAGAGTTGGACTGTGAAGAAGGCTGAGCACCAAAGAATTGATGCTTTTGAACTGTGGTATTGGAGAAGACTCTTGAGAGTCCCTTGGACTGCAAGGAGATCCAACCAGTCCATTGTGAAGGAGATCAGCCCTGGGATTTCTTTGGAAGGAATGATGCTGAAGCTGAAACTCCAGTACTTTGGTCACCTCATGTGAAGAGTTGACTCATTGGAAAAGACTCTGATGCTGGGAGGGATTGGGGGCAGGAGGACAAGGGGATGACAGAGGATGAGATGGCTGGATGGCATCACTGACTCGATGGACATGAGTCTGAGTGAATTCCGGGAGTTGGTGATGGACAGGGAGGCCTAGCGTGCTGTGATTCATGGGGTCGCAAAGAGTCGGACATGACTGAGCGACTGAACTGAACTGAACTGAAGTATTAGGAAGAAAAAAAAGAGTGATAATGATGGGGGAGAGGGACTTCAGAAAGGATGGTCATGGAAGGCTTTATTGAGAAGGTAACATTTTAACTAAGATATGAATGAGGAAAAAACAAAGCATAGGAAGATCTGAGTTCAAAGACAAGTGGAAAAACATCTGTAGCTTGCTGAGATAAGGGGAGAGAGGCAGGAAATGTGGTCAGAGAGGGAGGTCGGGCTGACCATGATAAGTCCATGGTGAGGAATTGTATTTCATTCTAAGAGCAAATGGAATTCAATGTGAAGATTTAATATTTTAAATATTACTCCACTGCTGTGAAGAATGAACTATGAGTTGGATGTAAAAGTAGAAATAAGAGCTAGCAAAGAAAAACTGCTTGAGGGAAGAGAAGAAGTAGAAAAGTAACAAAGGCTAATCCCTGAGGAAAGCATCAGGTGAGATAGACAGAAAGATGGGACCAAAAGTGAGCGCGTTAAAAAAGCCAGGCATATAATGCAGAGTGGTTGTGGGACACTGTCAGTGGCTCCCTATTGCCTCCTGGCTATGAAGAAGTAATTTGTCTGACAAACCCTCCTACTGAGAACAACTATAAAAACTGGACCAAAAATAAAATCAGGAGTTGGAAGGCAATGGGAAACAAGGCAATGTGTTCCTTTCCAGAGGAAAGGAAACATATTGAAGTGGGTCCTAAATTAGTGCTTTCTCCACTCATTGTATTTTCTGATACTCACTGCAGGACAAAAAAAGGCAAAACAGAAAACAGGGGCCTAGCAGTTCTGCTGGGCTGAAGGGACAAACAAAAAAATTAGTTACAGGCAGCCAGAAATTACAGTTACAGAAGAGCCAATATCCTAGAGAAAAAGGAACCACAGAAAAGTGAGCTGCATATTTTGCAAGCAGTTTCTGTTGTGGTTGTTCAGTCGCTGAGTCATGTCCAATTCTGTGCGACCCCACGGACTGCAGCACACCAGGCTTCCCTGTCCTTCACCATCTCCTGGAATTTGCTCAAACTCATGTCCATTGGGTCGGTGATGCCATCCAACTATCTCAGCCTCTGTCACCCTCTTCTCCTGACATCAATCTTTCCCTGCATCAGGGTCTTTTCCAGTGACTTGCCTCTTTGCATCAGGTAGCCAAAGTACTGGAGCTTCAGTTTCAGCCTCATTCCTTCCAATGAGTATATAGGGTTGATTTCCTTTAGGATTGGGTTTCTCCATACATTTGCCAAATTCTCAGATACACATGTATGTGGTGAGAGTCTGAGGAACCAAGCAAATCTAGCTGATAACCTCCTCTAGGAGGTGAAGCTCATTTTCCAGTCCTTGAGTAAGAGCTGGACTTAATGACAGAGCTACTTCCAAAGAACAGAAGATGAGAATGGACAAATAGTGACTCTGCAGTGCAGGAACCTGCCAGACACTACCTTACCCAAATGATCAAGGTTAACATCTACAGTGATAAATCATGGTGATATCATGTACCTGATGATATCACATGACAAGAAGGGCACTTCACCGCTCTGATATTCTTCCAAAAACTCATTACTTCAGTCTAATCATGAGAATAAACTAAAATCATTCAAACTCAAATTGAGTGACATTCTCCAAAATACCTGACCAGAACTCTTCAAAACTGCTAAGGTCATGAAAAACAAAAACTGAGAATCTGTCACAATTCTGAGGAGATTAAGGAGATATGATGACTAAATATGATGTGGTATCCTGGACCCTGAGGCATTAAACCAACAAGCAGGGGGAAAAAATGAATTGAAAAAATCCAAATAGATCCTACAGTTTCGTTATTAGTAATGTACCAATATTTATTCCTTAGTCCTGACAAATGTACCGTGATATGTAAAGTATTACCATTAGGGAAAACTGAGTGAAGGGCATATGGGAATTTTCCATAAATCTAAGCATAAAGCAAAAAGAATGATAGTGATGGGACATACCATAGGGAAGACGGTCAGGGAAAGCTTCGTTACAAAATAAAATTAAAAGACTGGTTTTGAAGAAGCACCTGCAAAGAGGTTTAAAAAAAAAGTGAAGCAATGATTTTAGCAGTCCCATAGATTTGGGGAAACAAAAGTTGGAATTTAGGGCCCATCAAAGGGAAGATACTGGTTTTCAGCTGAGACCCTGTAGGCTATACCCAAGGATAAAGGGAATCAGAACAGATGCCCCTCACAAAGCCTGAAACACAGCTTCAGATCACCTCGACCCACAGCTGGATCAAGGTGAGCTGTCCAAACTCTGTCAGCCACAAGGAAATTCAATCCTTTCTAGAAGATAACATGATTCAAAGCCACTATAATTTTTCATAGACAATTTAAGGTGTTCACTTCAAAAATACCAGGCATGGCAGTATACAGGCACAAATGACCTAAATCCAATTTTAAAAATACCAGGCAACAGAAACAAAGTAATAGATAACCCAGATTTTAGAATTATCAGACAGGAAATGTAAAATAATTATGATTAATATCTTTCAGAAAATAGGTGAAAAGATGGAGAATTTCTTCAGAGAAGTAGAATCTATTTTTAAAAAAGAAAAAGAAGTGGAAATGCCAACCTGAATATTAAAACAATTGAAATTAATTTAATAAATAAGTGAAAAACAAGGTTAAACACAGCAATGAGAAGATTAATCAAGAGAGTAGAAAACATCCAGACTGATGTGGAGAGAGGGATATAAAAATGCGGAAATAAGCATGAGCAACATAAGGCATATAATGAAAAGATCTAACATGTGAAACTGGGATTCTAGATGGACAAGAGAAAGTAAAGAAGCAATAATTAAAGAAATACTGAGTATTGATGAAATACATCAAGACACAAATTTAAAAGACTTTGAGCTTCAAGCAGTATACTCAAAAAGAAAATCTAAAGAGATGGGGGAGGAAAGGGAAGCCTCCTATACTCTTGGTGGGAATGTAAATTGGTACAGCCACTGTGGAGAACAGTAAGGATATTCTTTAAAAAACTAAAAATAAAGTTTCCAAATGATTCCACAATTCCAATCCAGGGCATATATCCAGAGAAAACTGTAATTCGAAAAGATCCATGCACTGCAGTGTTCACTGCAGCACGGTTCACAATAGCCAAGACATGGAAGCAACCTAAATGTCCACTGACAGATGAATGCTTAAAGAAGATGTGGTGCATATATACAATGGAATATAACTCAGCCATTACAAAGGAATGAAATAATGCTGTTTATAGCAACATGGATGGCCCTAGAGATTACCACACTAAGTGAAGTCAGAAAAAGAAAGACAAATCCATGTGATATCACTTATAGGTGGACTGTAAAATATGACATATATGAACTTATTTATGAATCAGAAATAGACTCACGGACACAGAAAACAAACTTATGGTTATCAAGGGGGTAAGAGGAGAAAGGAATAAATTAGGAGTTTGGCATTAACAGATATAAACTGCTATATATAAAACAGATAACAAGGTCCTATGGTATAGCTCAGGGAACTATATTCACTATCTCATAATAAACTGTAATGGAAAAGAATATATATAATATGTCTAAATCACTTTGCTGTACACCAAAAACTAACCCAATATTGTAAATCAACTACACTTCAATTTAAAAAAGAAAGAAACCAATCTTAGGGAGCCACTACAATGTAAGGCAGAAAGAATGAAATGACATCATTGAACAATACACTTCCAAATACCTTAAGGATTTAATATTTTAACTAGAAAATATTTTGAACTGAATAATATTGAAAATATAACAATTTGTGGGATGCATCTAAAGTAAAAATCAGGAGAGAATACAAAGTTATGTATATATGTATGTACATTAAATACATTGCATACATACATTATTAGAAAATAAGAAAAGTTAAAACCCAATTATATAAGCATCCATTTCAAAAAGCCAGAAAAACAAGGAAATTAACCCCCTACCAAAAAAACAAATAAGTTGAGAGGGGGAAAAAAAAATAACAGAAAACAAATTTATAATATAGAAAAAATTAAAGCTGGCTATTTGAAGGGGCTAATAAAATTGCTAATACCCTGGAAAGAGCAATCAAGAAAAAAGAGAGAAAGCACAAACTACCAGTATAACAAACAAAAGACATCACTACAGACTCAACAGACTAAAAAGATAAGAAGATGACAGAATTTTATGCAATTAAATGTGAAAATTTACCTAAAATGGACAAATGCTCAGGGAAAAACACAACTTATTAAAACAGATACCAGGATAAATATACAGTCTTAACAGTCCTACACCTACCAAATAAATTGAATCCGTAAAGTAAAACCTTCTACTAAGAAACCACCAGGCCTAAATGGCTTCACCAATGAACATTTCTAAACATTCAAAAAAGAAATAACACCAATCTTACACAGACTTTTCTAAAGAAAAGAGGAAACATTCACAACTCGTTGATGAAGCCACCACAATCTACACCAAAACCTGAAGACATTTTTAAAAAGGAACGTTTCATGTCAGTTCCGCTTGTGAACAAAGATGATTTTAATTAGACAAAAACAAGCAAATGAGAAGCAATAGAAATTAGAATAATATTAATATAGTCCCTTTGGTAGATAATGCCTGGGAGGGGACATAGAGAGGCAGGCAGGTTATGTTCTCTGTCATGATAGCTTGCTTTTTTTCCTCAATATCTTTTTTTTTAATTTATTTTTAATTTGGAGGATAACTGCTTTACAATACTGTGTTGGCTTCTGCATCACATCAGCATAAATTAGCCATAGGTATCCATATATCCCCTCTCTCTTTGCCCTCCTTCCCACACCCCAGCCCATCCCACCCCTCTAGGCTGTCACAGAGCGCTGGGTTGAGCTCCCCGTGTCATACAGTAAGTCCCCACTGGCTGTCTGTGTTGCATATGGGAGGGTGTATATGTCAAGGCTGCTCTCTCCATTCATCCCACCCTCTCCCTCCCCCACTGTGTCCACAAGTCTGTTCTCTATGTCTGCGTCTCTGCTGCTGCCCTGCACACGGGCTCAACTCTACCATTTTTCTAGATTCCATATATATGCATTAATATATGATATTTGCTTTTCTCTTGATAGCTTCCATTTTGTTAATAGTTTGTTCACTATATATACACACACACACACATATCTGTTTTCCCCATTTTAAACAGTTTTTAAAGATGCAGTACAAGAATCTCTTTTCATCACCTCCTCCCTTCAGGCAACACTGTGTAGGCTCTTCTTGTTTTACTGTTTGCCATAGTTTCTAGCACCAAGAAGGTACTTAAATAGTTGTTAAAAACTGAATGAACAAACCTTTGGTGAAACACATAAAACCACAGCACTGTGTACATGTCCTTTTAAAACGAATGAATGAATCACTGAGTGAAAACTCAGAAAAAAAGGTGTATCCTCTGCTGAACCTTGTTGATGCCAAAAGTCCTTGTAGAGGCAGTAGAAAATGAGAGACCCAATAAGAGGAACAGACTGAATAAACATGAAATCAGAGGTAAGGGCAGATTGAGAAGAAAGCAGGGGAAAAAGAGGCTGAGATGGCTTGAGGGAGAAAAGAAAATGAAGCACGAGGGGTAATAAAAAGTCTCACATGGATGTCAACCTGCTAGAGCCCAGGGTGGAGGTACAGACCTGGCAGTGAAAGAGAATCCAAGAGTCTCCAGGCAGAAAGCCAGGGTCTGATAAACATGATATGAAGCTTTTGTCCTCTCTCATCCAACCTTCTCTGCTTGTATTTTAGGTCTCTGAGTGAAGGCATTGGGAGTCATGACTTGAGAGGCAGGAGTTTTGAGGTCTAGATTCAACTTTGTGGTGGAACATTAAGGCAGTCACACCACTTTCCTGACCCCGGGGTAACCAGGCTATAAAGTGGAAGGAAAGCTCTCTCTCAGTATTTTATGCATCTGCCTCCTGTGAGACCTGTATGCAGGTCAAGAAGCAATAGTTAGAACCGGACATGGAACAATGGACTGGTTCCAAAGTTAGGAAAGGAGTATGTCAAGGCTGTATGTTGTCACCTTGCTTATTTAACTTGTATAAAGAATACATCTTGCAAAATGCTGGGCTGGATGAAGCACAAACTGGAATCAAGATTGCCGGGAGAAATATCAATAACCTCAGGTATGCATATGTCACCACCCTTATGGCAAAAAGTAAAGAGGAGCTAAAGAGCCTCTTATGAAGGTGAAAGAGGAGAGTGAAAAAGCTGACTTAAAACTTAAAACATTCAAAAAACTAAAATCATGGCATCTGGTCCCATCAATTCATCACCAATAGACAGGAAAACAATGGAAAGTAACAAGACTTTATTTTCTTGGGCTCCAAAATCACTGTCAGTGATGACTGAAGCCATGAAATTAAAGGACACTTGCTCCTTGGAAGAAAGGCTATGACTAACTTAGACAGCATATTAAAAAGCAGAGACATTACTTTGCTGACAAAGGTCTATATAGTCAAAGCTATAGTTTTTCCGTTAGTCAGGTATGGATGTGAGAGTTGGACCACAAAGAAGGCTGAGTGCCAAAGAATTGAAGCTTTTGAACTGTGGTGTTGGAGAAGATTCTTGAGAGTCCCTTGGACTGCAAGGAGATCAAACCAGTCAATCCTAAAGGAAATCAACCCTGAATATTCATTGGAAGAACTGATGGCTGAAGCTGAAGCTCCAACATTTTGGCCACCTAATGTGAAGAGCCAACTCATTAGAAAAAATAAAAGCTGGAGGAGAAAGGAACAACAGAGCATGAGATGGTTGGATGGCATCACTGACTCAATGGACATGAGTTTGAGCAAGCTCTGGGAGGTGGTGAAGGACAGGGAAGCCTGGCATGGGGTCACAAAGAGTTGGACATAACTGAGCAACTGAGCAAAAACAACCTTTGAGACTTCCTAAATAGTTCTGAGTTCCCTTCTTTAAAGCCCAAAGAACATAGGACTTTCCTGGTGGTCCAGTTGCTAAGATTCCACACACCCAATGCAGGGGGTCCAGGTTTGATCCCTGGTCAGGGAACTAGATCCTATCTGCTGCAGCTAAGACCTGGCACAGCCAAATAAATAAAAGATCTTTTAAACCACAAAGAACAGACTATTGCTTTGTGACTAAAAATGTTTAAAAGTAGCAAGTGCATTCTCTAAGTTGGGTTAGGAAAGGCTGGCAGCAAGCTGGCAGCTCCTTGGAGGAAAGTCTCTTCCTTAGTCCCATTTTAAGACCCAAATTCATCATAACACTTTAGCACAATTAGGCAAGTTGCTTAGTTGCTCCAAATATCCATCGCTCTTTACAAAGTATCACCAGAGCCTGTCAAAGCAGCACTGAAGTCTCCAGCACTCTCCTCTGTGAATGTCATTCTGGACAGAGGATTGCCATTGTGTTAATTACATTAGCTGGCTCAGGACAACATAATCTCACCTGAATAACACTGTTCCTTCCTGTTCTTTTCCTCCCTTCGGGTTCTCTGCCTGAACATTTTTGTTCTTTCATTCACTCACTCATTTATCCTTGCACGAAATAGTTACTGAGCATTTTCTATATGCCAGGCACTGTGCCAAGTGCTAGGTATATATCAGTAACAAGCCTGATAAAGCTCTTCCCTTGTAGATTTCCTTAACCTTTATCTTAGTTGGAATTAAAAAAAAAAAAACAGTGGAAAGATCCTTTAGCCAAAATTAGGGTACCTGTATTCTTATCCCAACTCTGCTAATTTTCCTCTTCAATATATAAAAGAGTGGAATAGGAACAGTCTCTAAGAATCTTACATGGATTTTTTTTTTCAGTAGCTCCTAACTAGTCTGAAGCTTTCATTTTGCCTTTCTCCTCCCTGCACATTTATTCTAAACACAACAGCCAAACTAACCTTGTTAAAATGTTGTCAGATGTTGTTACTGCTTCGTTCAAAACTTTCCAGTGGGTCTCACTCAAAATACAACTCAAAGTCCTTACTATGCCTTGGAGGTAGAATACAGTCTAGTCCCTAACTACTTTCTAAACTCTTTTCAGGCACCCTCTCGTTCACACACTCCACCCAGGCACACTGACCTCCTTGCTGTTTCTTGCACACTCTAAGCATACTCCCCCCTCAGGGCCTTTGAATTTGCCTTTCTGATGCCTGGAAAGCTCTTTCTCCCCTCCCTGAAGTTCACAGGGCTCATTTCCTCGCTTTCTTCAGTCATTTTTTCAAAGATCTCCTTTTCAGAAGGCAGTCCCTGATCTGCCATGCCACAGCTGCAGTCCTCCAATGCTGCTGCTAGTCGCTCGAGTCGTGTTCAACTTTCTGCAGCCACATGCCCTGTAGCCCGCCAGGTTCCTCTGTCCATGGAATTTCCCAGGCAAGAATATTGGAGCGGGTTGCCATTTCCTTCTCCGGAGGATCTCGGCAACCCAGGGATCAAATCCACGTCTCCTACTTTGCAGGCAGATTCGTTACTACTAGTGCCACCTGGGAAACCTGATCCGACTGCCCTATGTAAAAGACCATCTCAGTGCTGGTCTCTGACCCTTTACCCTGCTTTTTTCTTTTTAATCCTTATTATTGCCTAATGCATCATAATTTACTTATTTATCTTCTGTCTCCATCTGCTAGAAGATATTCTCCAATGGAAGAGGGATATTTACCTGTTTTATTCTCTGCTGTATACCCAGTGCCTAGAGCAGTGCCTGACATGAAGTAAATGTTCAATAAGTGTTTGTTGAGTTAATGAAAGAATGTGTCTCCTCTAGTAATAAAATAAGGTCTCAGTGCATGTCATAATTTAGTCATATTTAGAGGGGTTCAAATCTGGCTACTGGGGCCTATAAGGGACCAATAAAGTACTGGACTTAGGCCACAAATGATGTTCACCAATAGCAAAAGACCATCAACTGAAGCCAATCCATCCCATTCCATTAAGAGTTCTGTTTCAGAGTATGGTGGTCACCCTAAGATTAGACTTGAATGCCATTGCTTCTATGCAGCTTCTTGTTGGGAGAGGAGTGGGCATGACTATCTTTGTTTGACTTAGGCCAGAGAGGTTTGGTCATTTATCCAATGTCATCCAGGCTTTTTAAAGCTGAGAGAAAATAAGAACAAAAATCCCTGACCATGGAGGTCATGGTTTTTATTTTCGAAAGTGACATACACAAGACAGGAAGATCTGGGTTTATTGTTTAAGGCATAAGAAATATGTGAGGTATGAAGTAAAAATGAGAAACTTTTACCACTGTAAATCTGAAGTGACCATATGTCCCAGAGGTACAAAGTACTAGTTATCTTATGTATTATTACATCCCCAATGCTTGGCACATACTCAGGTTATGTGTGCTAGTTAAATAAAAGTAGAAGCCTCACATTAAACAGAAGCCTACTAGAAAACAGGCAATAATTACTCTCATCTCCTGCAGAGGCCACAGTCTTAGAGCCATTCACACCCATAAATAGCAACACCACATACACACACACACACACACACACACACACACACACATACACACACAGCATCTCCTAAAGGAAAAGAAAAACTAACTGTACACGCGGCATCCCTACCTGCCTGCAGCTTGCTAACCAGGTCAGGAGCAAAAACAAAGTTGCCAGCTCACAGTTTACTTCAGTACCTCCACGGGCACAGCAATGACACAGATAGATACAAACATATACGCCTATGTGGACAGAAACCTATTCACAAACCCAAATGTACAAATACACATATACATTTCACATTCACTTCAGAATTAGGCAGGTGGGATAGGCCAGTTTATATCCACAGAAATATGTGTGCTTGTCTTTTCCAAGCAAACTCAAGGTGGGCACATAAGGAAGTATAGAAACTCATTCACAAAGATAATATTTATTTCAAGGTATGACTGTAAGAAGTAAATGAGATTATGTGAAGTGCACAACAGTGCCTGGTGCATTGAAGGCATACTAATCAAGGTTACTGATAGATAGATAGGAGTAGATAGATAACAGACTGACAATATAAATTTGTATCAGACTCATGTGAATATTCACCTTCAAAGCAAAATTTCCTACTCAGTCACTAGTCAGAATTTCATGGGAGTTCTAAACAACTCATCACTGTTCTGGTGTGGGGGAGCCAATAGAAAAGGAAGTAATGAAGGGTGTGCTGTAACAGCGTGGAAAGTAGGGGGCGAATCCCTGCTGATAGGAGACTAGTGGACAAAGTTTTCCAGACTTCTTTGCCCAGAGAAAGCCTGAGCTTGGAGAGAAATAAGCTGTTAAGAACTATTCTAGGGAGAATTTTGGAGGCTATTTTGGAGGCTATTCAGCCTCCAAAAACTCAAAAAAAGGAATTTCTAAAGCTACTAGGTAAGAGGGAGGGGTTACCTCCTTTCAGTAGGCTGGGAGAGAGAGAGACCCCAGTGTCCCAGCCAGTTCAAATCAGCCAGAAAATCCTGCAGAGGCTATTAATCCACTAAAGTCCGATAGCTTGGAGAAAATCTGATTAACTCCACCTCCCCAGCTGGGCTCTAGAGTGAAATGTATAGCTGGTTTCTGAGATTCAAATAAGCTGGGGAAACAGAAGCAGGAGGAAGAAGGAAAAAACAGAGAAAGGGAGCGTAAGTACTGGATACCTGTATGTACAACTTGGCACTACTATTATTTTGTAGCAAGCCGCAGCTCTCTGAGGCTCTGTTTCCCAAGCTTATGAATGTAAATAAAACTGTCTCCTGCCCAGTAGAAAGAGGACATATCTTGCAGTGAGACCAGGACTGCTCCCTCTCGACTGTGTAAACCGCTCAAGGAATTTCTTCTGTCTTTTCCTGCTGCAGTGGTCCTGAGGAGAGAGGGAGTGGGGAATCTTCCTTTATGGATCAGACTTCTTTCTGAAACCTCTCCTCCCTTCTTCTTCTTCTTTTTTTTTTTTTTTTTTTTTTTTTCCTGGAGCCAAACCATACTACTTCAGAGCTCTAAAGAAACTCAGAGATCAAGTTCAAATCTTCCCTTTCAAGATGATAAACTAAGCCCAAAGTCACGTCTGAACTGGGACCCGTGGTGTCTGCTTCACTAACGTACAACTACATTCTTTAAAAATAAAGGCAATATTTTGAAAGACCTCGAGAGATTAACTCCATAACCTCCCCCACTCCACCACCAACCTGCAATGGAGAGGGGAGACACGAATCTCATTCAGCACTCTAAGCGTTAAACTCAATCCAGAGTCTAACACACGATTGGCCAAACACTGGGAAAAGATCTGGTTTTCGCAGCCACAGGCCAATGAGCGCTTCGAGTGGGAGGGTTTGAAGATACTAAGGAGTTTTTCCCCCCTTTTTTTCTCTCCACCCCCTCCCGTCAGCCATCTCCCGCCACCCCCCTACCACCAATCCCCCACGCCGCCAGTTTGTTAAATTAATGCAGTAGGAAAGTCTGAAGACCTGAAGGAGTCCTGGCCTGAAGAAGATGGGCGAGCTCAGAAGCCGAGATGCATCTGAAGCCTTGCGCTCCTGAGCCCCGCGGGGTCGCCATGGACCCTGGCAGCCCCTGAAACTTGCCCTGAGCTCTCTCACGTCTGCAGCCCCAAGCAATGGGACACCTCTTCTGCAGCGATCATAACTTATTCGGCGGGGACCAGAGAACAGGGATCGCAAGGCGACAGCAGACGGGTACGCAGGCAGGGTAACGAGATTCCGGGACTCGGTGGTGATGCACCAGCCTGGCACATTCTCCAGGATTTAACTGAAGGCAACACCGTCAATCGCTTCCCCTAGCCCCTAACCCCCTCAGGCCAGCCCAGGGGGCATAAAGCCCTCATCTCCCTACCCAGGATGCTCGCCCAATCTAACGGTCCGAGGCCAGCGCTCTGATCTCCACAGATTTTTTTTTTTTCCTTTCACGGGGCTGGCCGTTTAAACAGAAAAACAGGGGTAAAAAGGAAAATATACCCACCCCCAAACGTGCCTCCCCAGCGCCGCAGGGAGCCGACAGACACGCTGGAGTTTAACAAACAGCAATACTCTTCGCGCTCCTGAAAAGCAGGGCTGGACGCTCTCCGTGGTGCTGAAACGCTTAGAGGCTGCCTCTGTCCGTGGTACCTAGAGCCCCGTTGCTCCGATTTCCCCTGGGGCTCTCCCTCCGCGCCCCTGTTCCCCACCTCCCCTTAGGATTTGGATTATTTTCTTCAGCAGCGCTCGCAGGTTTTGTAAGTGCCAATTTGAAACATTTTTGCCCCCATAACTCGTGGACTACAAAGCACAAGGACCTGAAAAATGTACAGCTTCAATACTCTTCGACTCTACCTTTGGGAGACCATTGTATTCTTCAGGTATGCAATTTTTTACTGACCACATCGCTCTGATGGAAATGGGGGAAAGGAGCATGGAGGCTGACTCTGTCCGTGATCCCCTCATTCGGGGGGAGGAGGGTGCTGTATTCCGCGGCAATCGGGTCCTTCCATCCCCCGCTCCCTCCCTCCACCCCCCCTCCAACCGCCCGCAGGGTGTCTGGCTTGTGCGTGGAGGTCTGAGACAGTGGCCGCCCTGGCAGCTGTTTGCCTGTTTCTTGCGATTTGTTTGTCCTTCTGCCTTCTACACTCCCTGCCCCATCACTCTCCCCCAAACCCCCTGCATATTGACTCTCACTCGGCTGAGGACTTTAAGGGGAAGCTTTAGGAGTTACTCAGTTTAATTAGGACTGCATTCTCTCTAACCGCAGTGCCGAAAATCTCAGCTCTCCCGTCTGGGAGCCAAGTGACAACTAGCGGTGACGGGGAAGGTTGCACTCGAACCCACTGGACATAGAACATATTATTTTCTCTCCTTTTTTGTTGTTGTTTTCTTTTTCTGCGGTGTGGGGGTGGGGGGTTGTTGCTGAGGCTCAGTGATTGGAAACAATAGCGTTATGACCTCAGGTTGTAAAGCTCTGAACGTGGGTGCAGAGGGGAATCTACTCAGGAACAGACTCCGGAACACATTTCTCTTTTGAAACTTTGACTCCCTCCTATCTCCCATTCATCTTTCCAAACTCTGCTTGCTAGCTACAGATCCTGAACTGATGGACAAGTCTCATTTGTTTTGTTTTGTTTTTTTAATTTCTGTCTATCTCCAACTCAGAAATGAGTTCCCCCTGCCACCATCTCCTAGGTTAAATTTTTCTGCCCATAGGCTTAGCATTCTTACATTAGCACAAGTGAAAAGTGAAAAATCACCTCTTCAGGAAGCATTGAAATGTACAGTCTTTTCGTAAGTGGGTGAATCATGCCATCTTCAGAGATGGTTATGATAAATTCCATTTACATGAATTGAAAAAAATTAGTCTTCTCCCATGACCTGCAGGGATCATTAATCTTCTTCATTTTAGACGTCTGCCTCTCATGTTTTACCATCACATTGGATTAACTATCACTTGAAAAATCCACTCTAGGTTATTTTTAAAAATAAGTAAACCAACACATATTAGTCTCTCCCATCATAAATCTACAGCAAATATTTCTCGTTGGATTTTTTTCATTATTACATTATAGTGAACTCTGCATATGAATTGCTGGTTTGATTAATCCAGTGGTTGGTTTATTAAATGAATGACACGTCTCTCCAGATTGTAAGGGTCTACACGTGATCCTCTCTTCATATATTTCTCTTGGGATGAAGAAAAGACCTCTCTCCTTCTCTGAGATACCCAACACTAAAGCTTCTAATCTCCAGTTCAAATAATTATTTGATAGGCCATGGTCCTGCCCATAGCTCAGAATACAAATACTCAAGGAATCAAATTGAAAAAGTGCAACAATCCAGGGCCTTGTGAAATGTAGCTGCTTCATGGGCTAAAGGGCAGGAAGTATGCTCTGAACAATACCAAATTCTTTCTCTTCTACATACATAGTAGAAGTGGAAAATGCTGTGGAGGTGGGATACTTGGTAACATTTGTATGCAAATTGATTCTGTTTGGCTTTCTGAGACAGAACTGAACCAGAGAGATTAAAGAGCAAATTAATAGGACCAAGTACATCCTTCCTTCCAACTCCTTTTTTTCTTGCTGAACAGTATGTAATGCTTGATTTTTCTTCTCTCAGACATTGTCTTTCACAATAGGGAGACAGTCTGAAAGGTTGGCACTGTAATCATTTAGATAAGGTTAGGAATCCACTGTGTTAATTTTTTAAATTATGGGTGGTGGCTTATCAGGACGCATAACTCCACATCTCCATCCCCTACCTGCGACAAGGCAGACAGGAGCTACAATGAATATGGGATATAATGCCATGTGTTTATAAGGAAAGAAGAGTCATGACTATGGAGAGCTGGGAAGGGAACGGTGCTGTTGCACTTTCAAAATACAGAAATGGCTACATTATTTGGGGAATAAAGGTTGTTTTAGAACATGAAACATAAAATAGGAAATATAAGAATTGAACTAGGGAAATACCCTCAGCAATTTTTCAGAGAGATGAGAAAAATAAAAAGGTCACAAGGAGAGAAAGTACTGTCTATGTCTAATTGGCATTTTCATTACTAACTCTCTCATTTTTTAAAGTTTAGGTGACAATACAGAAGCATTAAAATCTGGGGACTCAAGAAAATGTATGTAGAGGTAATTGGAGACTGGTTCCCTAGCAGATTCCATGTGAATAACCCCTTCTCCCCCAGGGGACAGGTACCATGTTGCAATGAGCCAATCCAATCATCTCAGGCACCCAGGTAGTCCTTAGATTAAATGAAGGCCAGCTGCTCACCTTGCTGGGGAAATCTGGGGGCTAGGAAAAGAAAGGCTCTTGATGACAGAAGTGCTGCTGCATCCACACACAACCAGCAAAATGACAACAATGACAGCAAAACAAACAAAACAACACGCAAAGTGAGTTTGCGTGCCAACAAAGAGAAGGAATTGAGGCCTTAGAAAAAACTGAGGGGGAAGAGATGAGAGGGTACAGGGGGACAAACAGCATTGCAGTCCTTGCAACTGTGTCCCTGTAAGTAAAATGAAGTGAGTTGGCTGAAGTTCTTGTCCTGATATTTTAAAAAACCTGCGGTTCTAAAATTCTATGAGTGATATTCAAGTATTCAGTAAACTAAATGCTGTCTCTTTGTTTTTAGTTTGGGATGGGGCTTTATATCCAGACTGGTCAAAAGCAATAAGCAAAGATATGTTTTTGTTTTTGTTTTTGTTTTTAATGGGAGCATATTCCTTTCAAACCTCTTTTTAAGTAGAAGGAAACTTGATTTGATTCCCAGAGCCCTTACACTGGCTTATGGCTGGGAAAGGGCCCAGGGTGAGCCCCATATTTTCTCACCTTCTGAGTAACTCAAATAGATCCATGGTATATAATCATGTTTCTCGATCTTGGCACTACTGACATTTTGAACATTTTGGAAAATTCTGTGACATGAGGGCTGAACTATGCATTATAAGATGTTTAACAGTATCTTTGGCATCAATAACCCTCTCTACCTTAGTCATGACAATCAAAAACGTCTCCAGAAGTCTGGCATGGGAGGAGGGCACAAAATTGCCCACAGTTGGGAACCACTGGTATAGAATGACCAAATATTTAACCTAAGACTCTGATGAACCAATTGTAATGAGGAGGAAAGTCTTTTCTTTAAGAAAATTCCCCCCTGGAGCACAAAAGGCACAAGAGTGAAGCAAACAAAGACCTAGCTTGTGCTTGAGACTGGAATAAAGGCAGAGGAGATAAAGCACGTCTAACCCACGGGTGGTTTTCCCAAAAGATAATCAGCTTTCCTTTATTATCACTTCTGTCTGCCAACCCATAGCTGTTTCCTTGCACAGGGTTTTGTACTGAATATGGTACTCACTGGCTAAGAAAGGTCATCAAAACCTTGAAGGAAAGCTGTCTCTACCTCACTGAGGTCAAAAGGAGCATGGTAAACAGATTGCTTCATATCTTAGTCCTGAAAAACCACCCAGCTGAAAGGTAAATGAACTTTCTTCTGAGGTAGCTCTTCTGGCTTCCCATTCTCCAAGCTTGCCAAGAGGAGCAAATGACAACCTGGATCTTTTCCTCCTGGTAGCATAGCTGTATTCCTTCTCAAATCTTACCTGCTGCCTTTTGGGCACTGCAGAAAGTGTCTAGGAGCTTCTGCAGTGGGCCAAGGACTTTTTCCCAAGGAAAGATGCCCCTTGGGCAACTTTGCATTAGGGCCAATCAAAATGTCAGTCTACCCTCTTTGGGGGCTCAGGAAGCTTGAGAAAGAGAAAATCTCATGTTTTTTGTTCCTGAGGGACATTTTGGACAAGAACGTCAACCTGGTAAATGGAGTCATGAATCACCACATAACTTTTGCATACTTACAAAACTGGGAATGACCTATCAGGGGAAATGGAGGGAATTTATTTTTGAGACCACCTTATGAAAGAGGCTGCGACCATTGTGGTGCCATGGAAAGAGCAGTTAGGCTACGATTTGAGAGCCTTCCTTGGAGAGTTTGGCTCTTCTCTTATCCTGCAGCATGGCTCTGATGAATCCCTTTCCTTCATAGGGACTCAGCTATCTTACCAATCCACTCAAACAGTTAACTCCAACACCTCTAATATCCCTCCCAACTCACATAAGGTCTTCATAAAAGACAGAGGTCCATTCCCACAAAGGCTCAAGCTGAATTTACCTCAGTGACGATACTGCCTTCTTTCCTACACCAGGCATTTATTTGTGTTGACGTGCTCAGTCCAAAACTAGGCACTCTGTAGGGGAGATAGAGCTAGTAGATGCCACAGTCCCTGTCCTTGCAGAAAGGGGAGACACTGCTCCTTTTAAAGCTCCATTAAATACCTTTTTCCTTCGTCAGAGGGCCCGCAGAGCTCCCCTTCAGACAGTCTGTGCACGCGGCCTGCGACAGCATCACATTTATGTGGGCGTCATTAACTTTATTTCCTTCATCAGCTGGCAGAAGCCAGAATGATTTTTAAGATGGATGGCACTGTCTCCTGCCTGGCCATCTTGACACTGTTCTGCAGGTTCTCTGCTCCTTTAGGCAAAGTGGCCTTGGCCCCAGGGGTAGAAGACCCAGGATCTAGAATTTAGCTAGTGGCATGCCCTTGAGAGGGTTTCCTGACCTTTCTAGCCTCACTTTCCCCAGCTATAAAATAAAGAGAATTGACAAATCACTGTCTCTAAAATTAATTTTCCCTGTGCCAGTCAAGGATTATCACCTCCCAATCTCCTTCACAATAGAGCAGTTTTGGTAGCAGGGTATTTCAATTATTATAAGAATTATATTCACGTTCAAAGGTCTAAAAGAATTGAGGACCATAATAAATAATCTCACTTCCTGGAAAGCTATCCCAATCTGGACATGATTATTGACAGATTCCATAAATATGTCAGTTTCCCCAGAAAATGCTTTGTATGATGAGAAAATATGACGTCTGGTCACTATCCTCAGAGATCTGAAGAGAGGCCTAAGAAAGAGACCAAAGGTGTCTATGCTCTTATCAGTGATTCTGTTTAGGTTTTTCCCTCCCCTATAAGGCTAAGTTTTTAAAAATTTTGTTTACCAAACCCCATCCATTGTTAACTTGTTTTCCCCACCTTTACTAACCAAAGATAAACTGCCAGAAATACCGAACATCATGTGATAAGCAATGCCACCACAATGAGTTAACCTAAGAAAATACAAAAGAAAAGGTGTGATGCTTTCTTGTTAGTCTATAGAGCCTTGTCAGAAGTAAATATGCAATTTGATAACCTCTGAAATGTTTAAAATGGATTCTGAGTCCTCAATACTATTTCATAAACCCTCTAGGTACTCAGGGACCCCATTTGGGAAATATTAGATTTGAATTATTCTATATGGCTCCGAGAGAAGAACTGGAATTAATAGATAAATATATTTTTAATGCACACACACAAATTCTGTTTTAATGTAATTCAGAACCTTCTGACAGATCAGTCAACTGTGTACCGGCTGCCTCAGTTGTAGTGAGGGTCCCTGTCTGTGGAGGTATGCAAGCAGAGACTAGAAATCCACCTCCCAGGAGGGATGTAGAAGGAATTCAAGCTACTTTTGTGAATTGGGATTTGTAATTTGCTGCAGAAAAGTAAATGAAATGCAGGTCAGAGACAAATCGTCCCCCCGCTCCTGATCTCCAAATTATCATCTGATCTCTGTAAATTTTCCGAGTCATGCCATAAATACACATCCACTCGTGCCTTTTCCTTCTCTGAAATGGCTTGGATAATAAATTGGGCGATGAACACGCACATACATACACAAACTCATATGCGACCAAGGATTATTAAAAGGAAATCACCTTGGTTATGTAAGACTCTGGCTTTAAGAAATGAGAAGGACCTCAGAAATAAGACAATGTCAGAGCCAGAAAGACCACCAGAAAATTCACAGACCAGTCCTCAGGCACAGATGGTGTTCACAGGACTGAATGGATGAAGGCCTCGCAGCCCTGAACTCCAGCTGTCTCTCCTGAACCAACTCCCTGTTCAGCCTCCCACAACTGAAAACACCATCAGGCCAGCCAGGAAATTCATTCAGAAAGCACATTGAAAGGGAACAATGCCCTGAGATGCTGGGGAGAGGGGCTTATATGCACAGTGCCTATGCTTTGTAGTGCAAGCCCTTATGAGGGGGTGCTGAGGCCCTGGCGCTTTTGAAACTCCTTATAAAGGATCCCTTTGTGGTTTTCTGAAGTTGATATTGTCCGAGTCCCCCGAGGCTAATTCAGTGCAATTAGATTACCACTCTCTGCTTTTGAATTCGGCTGTTTTTCAGTGTCTGTTGCTAAATGAGTTTACCGTCTTAACGGGGAGCTGCTGACAGTCATTATCCCAGCCGTGAAATGGGCAGCGTTCTCTCTTGCCTCGTATACTGGGCAACCCCAGGCCCCTAGAGAACAAGGCTCTGCTCCCTCTATCGCAAAGTCCAGTCTCCATCTCCCACCCATTCACGCCCAGAGAATATTTTGCTAGAATCATGGAGACTTGGGGCAGTTCTGTAATTCAACAGCTCTCACATCTAGCTATGAGGGGCTTGTCAAGCATACAGTTTCCCACCATCATACTAAACTAACTAAAACAGCATCTCTGAGGATGGGGACCCAGAAACCTCTAAAGGTAACAGGAGTCACTAAGTCAGAGCTTCTCAAACTTCAATGTGTGTGGATCCCCTGAGGATCTCATTAAGATGCTGATTCAGACTCAGGAGGTCTGGGGTGGAGCCTGAGAGCCTGCATTTCTAGCAGCCCCCAGATGATGCTTCTGCTTCTGTGGACCACAGGTTTGAATAACAAGGCTCTAAACCATTCTGACCTGGGACTCTGGACATGGACCAATCCATTTATCTTGCAGATCGGGAGAGAACAAATGACTTCCTCAAGAGTGAATGCCAGCCCACCCAAGACCCTACACAAATGTGCTCATCCCCCAAACTTATTCTTCCACAACACGTGCCCCGGACTCTGCTGCTGTGCTTTGCTTCCTTTGACCCTTTCACATGCTGTGCTCCCTCATAAACACAAACATGCACCTTAAGAAGGGTTCCTCAGGGAGCTATTTGTATCTCCAAACTAGGGGGGTAATCCTAGTGCACCAAATAGTCTCATTCACACAGCTGGGAAGTACAATTGTGTGATGGGTGGATGTACAGAAGGGGCACCTGAGGAACTGGCTTTGAATGCTGGCACCAAGGGGCCCTGGAGCACAGCAGTGAGTCTATAGGGACTGATGGGAGAGGCAGATCAAAGGTGATCAGAAGGAGGGAATCTGTGCTTTCTTTCTCCAAGGATGATCTCGCTGACAAGTCTTCCTGTGGACATTGTACTATTAACTCTGCATAACTGGAGGCTTATTTAGGACTCCCCAGATGTTCAGAGACTGCCGTCCCTTCTGTCATCTGTCTGATCTCAGAGCGATGTCCTTCCTTCCTTCCTCTCTAGCCCTTTAACCCGTCATCCTTTCCAAAAAGCATATTAGTATCTTACACATCTAATAGAGTGACTGTCAAGATCTTCAGCCTTTGAGAGCTGCGTGTTTACTGCTCTGCGCTCAGTTCTGCAACACTCCCCAGCTCCAGAGGAATGCGGCAAGGCTGCTGCAACCCTGGCTGCCAGAAGACTTGCGGGGTTCTCTTACAAGAGCACTCCACAGTCTATAGAGTGTTTCGCACCTGCATTCCCATATGAGCTTTCCAACCACCTTAAAAAAAGAGATATAAGGCAGTGGCTACTATCCCCATTTTAGAGTCAAGAAAACCGAGACTTAGAAAAGTGACTTCCTTAAGACACACTGTTAATCTCAGGGTTACATCAGATTCAAATACAAACTTCCTTCCTCCTAGCTCACCACATTGCCTCTTTCTTCTTAAAGTTGGTGTGTGTGTATATATATATATATACATATATCCCTAACCTACAGCTGGACTATCTACATCCCTAACATGTATATACACTGCCCTCCTTAATAGGTACCCCTCTTTATATATTCCTTTCAAAGTTGCAGCCCCTGTGAACTGATATGGCTATCAGGCTAATAGCCTCCACCCTCGACCAGGGGCCCACAGGGGTTATGAGCTGGGAATTTCCCATCAGGGTTTTGATTTGATAGTCATTGTCTTCAGATTCTTAGCCAGATAGGTATTTCTTTCTCTCTTCTTAACCTTTTTAAATTGTGTATGTATATATATATATATATATATATATATATATATATATGTTCTCTTTTTAAAAAATGCTAATACTAGACTTAGACCTAAAATCCCATTTGATGATGATCTCCAGGTCCCTCCCAGCTTTATTTCTTCAAGAGGTAACCTACTTGATAACTTTTATTCATATATGTATATATTATATATACACACACATATATATAAATATACACACACAAAGTGATAGTATATATAGTTCAATAGTTATACATACATATGTTTAAATATATATTGAAATCTATTGAACTATATATACTATCTATTGAGCTGTATATACTATTCATTGAAATATATATGCTATCATTCCATGGAATCAAATTGCCCATATGATTCTACAACTTACTCTGTTCACATATCAGCATGTCTTGGAAAGCTTAATCTGTTGAGGCAAACATCTCCACCTCATTCTTTTAGCTACTGCAGAACATATGTTATGGATATCCCACTGTTTTCCAGCCACTTCCATATTGATGTACATTTCTACTTTTTTCCAATTTTTCCACTGAAATCAGTGCTGCAATAATCACAGTGATCCTACATCTCTGTGAATGAACACAGGCCATTTTTCCAGGCAGATAACAAGAACAGAAATGGAATTGCTGGGGCACAGAGCTAGCATATCGTTTACGTTAACAGATACTGCAGGCGGGTATCCCTTCCTTCCTTCCTTTACGATGCTCCATCTCAGCCTTGACTGCAACCACTCAATACCAATCGTTACTATTTATCAAGTGTTCATTGAATGCTAGATCCTGTGCTAACAACATCATGTGCCTCATGTCACAAATCCTTAGACATAAGTATTATGATATTCCCATATTACAGGTGACAAAACTGAGGCATAAATAGGTTATGTAGTTTACCCAAGGTAAGGCAACTCATAAGAAGCAGAGCTAGGATCAAAGATAAGTCTGACTGCAGAAAACATTCTCTTAACCATTGTATTGCCACTGTTATTCCAAGAATGAACCTGGGAGGAAAAGCGGGGAGGAGACTGAACTGGAAGAGGAAGATGGAGGCAAAAAAGAGATGAGTTTGCTTCTTCAAATAATCAAAAGCTCATCTCCTGCAGGTGGTTCTAGATATAAAGTTAACATACATCCATAAATGGATATGAGTGTTTAATCTCCACCCTTCACAGAGGAAGAATATTACACTACTTTCCACCCTGGGCAGAGAGCATGTGGTTAGAGCTCTGTCTCAGGGTAGAGATGGGTCCCTGCAGTACAGCCTTTCTTTGTCCCCTAATCACTCCACTGAAAGAGCGATCAGGAATGATGGGAGAGAATGACTGAGCAGGGAGGCAAGGGAAAAAGGCAGCATAATCTCAGGCTCATCTTTTTCTTTTTTAACTGCCGGTCCCTGGAATTCAGACCAAAGACCTTTTCAAGCCTCATGCTCTAACCTCCAAACACACAGGATTGAGGATACCCAGTTTCCCTTCACCTTCTGTATATAAGGTTGGAGAGGCACCCCAATCTCCAGCATTGGAGACCTCACCACAAACTCGGGACCTGCTGCTCCCAAAGCAGACCCCGAGGGTGTCTCAGAACACCTCTACGCCAGGAAAACATACCCAGATGAGGGCAGGGAGCAGAACGGGGAGAGGCAGCAAGGACCAGGCTAGCTCTCCTTTACAAGCAAGAGCATCACTCTAGACAAGGCCTGTGGGAAACCCAAACAACACGTCTCAGACACCTATTCCCAGCAGCCATCTGAGTGACACCAGAGACAATTCTGAATGTGTCACTAGCAGGCCTGTTGCCAGTAGGAGAAAAAAACACAATAGAAATAAAGTCTTCTCATTTCAACCTCCTAATGTTAACTTTTGAAATAAACTTGCTGTTTTGTCTGTTTACATTATAAACATTATACATGTTTGCCATAAAATATTTAAACCACAAAGGGAGATATGTTTAAAGCTAAAAGACACAGAAGTCCTACTCCCTAAGGTAAATCACTTAACAATTCAATATTCATCTTTCCAGATAATCTTAATAACATGATAATCACAAGACGCCTTTCTAAAATTTGAATATGCATTAACTCATGTAATCTTCAGAACAATCCTGTAAGGATATACTATTATTCATCCCATTGTATAGATGAAGTTACAGATGAGGAAACAGAGAAGTTTAGTAATTTTCCTAGGGCTGCCCAGCTTAGAAATGGCAGTGCCAGACTGAAATCCAAGCAGTGCGACTTCAGAGTCTTTAACAGCTGTGCTACAATCCTGAGCTCTTTCTGTTTTACAAAAATAAGGTTATATTAAATGCTATGCTCTGCAACTTCCCTTTTTTCACCCAGCAATACCTTGTCAGTACACATACAGATGGATCTCATTCATCTGTGCATTCTCTGAGAACACCAGGCTCAAGTATGACCCCACTTTCAGCTTGCCACAAAACAGCCACCACTTACATTTCCAACTCTTTCACTTCACACAAACCAAATTCTACCTCAAATGAATTTTTCATTGGTCTGTTACATACCCATTGTTCTCATCTCTGTACTTTTCGCCCACTGGTCCCTAATGTTCTTTAAATCTAGAAAGATCCCTCCCTCATTTTTGCCCTGAAAGACACACCCACCTATTCTGGATTCAAGTTCATTTGATTTTTGAAACCTGTCTCTGTCACTTCCTAGCTGTATTATCTTGGCAGTTTGCTCAAGCCTTCTGAGCCTCAAGTTCCTCATCTTAAAAAATGGAGAAAACTTTGCCAATAGACAAAGGCAGTCACCTTTAAGCACTTTTTCTGAGCAGAGCACAAGCCCTTAGTGAATTCCCTCTCCACACCTCACGAGCCACCTCTAAAAACACTTCCTCCATGAAGCAACCCCAGACTGCCACCATCCCTACCCAGAACTGGGCATGGATTCTCCTTCCTAAATCTCCTCAGAAATGTAGGCATTACCTTCAGCACTCAGTTCGAACACTGTGGCCTTACAAACATTTGGGTGCCCTTCTACTTGTTCAGTTGGACGATAAGCCCTTCAAAGACTAGGGACTTAATGGGTTTCTTGGTTCATGTGAAAGGCCAACATGAAGAAAAGGTGCTCACCAGGGTTTTCAGCTTACTCCATTCCCCTCATCGATAGTATTACCCCAGTGGCTCATGTATGTTAGATATTCAGATCTTGTTGAATTGAATTGTTTTGTCCCCATATACCTGCTCCCATCCTTCTCTTATTGGCTCTGCTGAAGCCCAGGACCAGAAGGCTTCCAACCAGCCAATGCAATGCACTGCTATGTCTCACAGTGACACCTTTTTGCTCCAAGAAATGAGTCACAGTGAGAGTGAGCTAGACATACAGCTCAGCCCTGGCTCGAGAGCTGTTGCAGAGAGTTGTTTAGCCTTATCCTTGCTGTCTAGCCAAGGATGTCCAAACTCTGGGCCTCCCAAAACATCTGTGCCATTGCACACATGGCTGCTTCCCACTGGGGCCTGGGTCCGCAGAGAGACCCCTTTTCATAAGACAAGGCAAACTTTTGAAAATGGCTTTCAGTTGTGCAGGAAACACAGACCTCACTGGAGCCAGTTTTTGTGATGTGACCTAAAACATCTAGTTGCTGCTGATGCTAAGTCACTTCAGTCGTGTCCGACTCTGTGCAACCCCATAGATGGCAGCCCACTAGGCTCCGCCGTCCCTGGGATTTTCCAGGCAAGAACACTGGAGTAGGTTACCATTTCCTTCTCCAAAACATCTAGTAGAAGAGAAAAACTCTTGACAGGAGCCAAGAAAAGACTGCATCATGCCCAAAGGGAAGGGTCTTGGAGGAATTCACTGAAAATGCCTTGGAATATGAAAAGCTACATCTCCTGACAAAGAGGGTGACAAGGTTCAGTAAAAGAGTCAACTTCCACACCACCTCGATTGGACAGCCTAGAGATTAGAGCAGAATTTTCCTCCCTCTGAAAGCCCTGCTCTGACTTTGTAACTGAGTCTCTGTTTCTCTATCCCTAAAATAAGATTGGACTTCATAAAAATCCAACTGTCATTGCATAATTCATAAGTTGACCCCAGCAGTTAAAAACTCTGGCTTTCCATCAGTCAAATATGTTGTGGAATCCTTGTTAAACCACTTGTCATGGTATGAAAGAAAAGAAAGTGAAGTCACTCAGTCGTGTCTGACTCTTTGCAACCCAATGGACTGTAGCCTACCAGGCTCCTCCGTCCATGGGATTTTCCAAGCAAGAATACTGGGGTGGGTTGCCATTTCCTCCTCCAGGGGATCTTCCCAACACAGGGATTGAACCCAGTTCTCCCTCACTGTAGGCAGACGCTTTACTATCTGAGCTACCAGGTAAGTCCAAACACGATAGTATACCACTCTATGACTTGCAGCAAGATTGCTTTTAAGATGTCTAAGCCTCAGCTTTCCTCATCTGTAAAATGGCAATGATAATTATCCTGCCCTGCCAAAATCACCCTAAGAATTCAACAGGAAAAGACATGAAGAGTGATAGCAATGCAGGTGCAAAGCATTGTGGGATCATAAAGAAGAATCTGACTAACTCTGCCTAGGGGCTTCCTCGGTGGCTTACATGGTAAAGAATCTGCCTGCAATGCAGGAGACCCAGGTTCAATCCCTGGGTCAGGGATTGAAGATCCCCAGGAGAAGGAAATGGCAACCCACTCCAGTATTCTTGCCTGGAAAATCCCATGGACAAGGAGCCTGGCAGGCTATGGTCCATGAGATCGCAAAGAGTTGGACATGACTGAGCAACTAATACACACACAGCTCTGCCTGGGGTTGGGGGATGGGGGGCAGGTGTGGTGCAGTACAAAGTTGAAGACAATTTTAATAGGTATCAAGGCACTTAAACTGGGCCATAAAGAATGACTAATTCACCAGGTGACAAAGAGGGCCAAGAGAGGATGATGCAGGCAGAGGGAAAGGGCTTACAGAAAGGGGAAATGGGAGGATGGGGAGTTCAGGAACACTGGATGGGCCAGCTATCTCCCGTGACCTAAGACTAAGCCCAGTCCTGCTCTGCCCTGTTCTCTCCCTATGGGCCTTTCATCATTCGGAAGCAAGGCTGAGCAGGGATAATTTCTTCATCATCTAAAAAATATTTATTGACTTCCTACCATAAACTAGTAATCTTCCTACATTTGGGGGACAGATTCGGTGATGAGCAGAAGAGATGTGGTCTTTGCTCTCACACAGCTTAACTTCTAGAGGTGGTACAAAAAAAGAAACAACCTGGGAAATCAGAATTTCAGGTCACGGTCAGTGCTCCAAACCCAGTCAAACAGGAGAACAGGACAGAGGAGGGTTCACTGGAGGCCACCGCAGGGTGCCTACACTTTCACATGCTCTCTCCCTTAAAGCTTACATCACAGGGAAGTGGGAAGGGGCTGTTTCCTTTTACCGATGAGGAAACTGAAACCCTGAATGGAAGAGTAATTCATCTACAGTCTCACAGTCAGTAAGTGCCAAAGGCAGATGACCTCATTCCATGCAAAAAAGTCAAAAATACTGAGGAAAAAAGATTCAATAGGGGGGAAAGCAAAAAGCAAAACAGTATGTATAGTAGGATCCCATTTTTATTTTTTTAAATGTTTCATTGTTCTCACATGGGAAAAAAGTCTAGAGAAATGGACCCAAAACTGTTTATGGTTGTTATTATCTATTGAGAATGAGACTATTGGGTGCTTTTATTTCTTACATTAAATATTTTAGTAATGCTTGGATGTTTTACAACAATATTTATTACTTTTTAAAGCTGGAAAGTATTTTTTTTTTAAAGAAAGAAAGAGGATATCAGAAAGCATGGGCACAAAAATAAACTTGGAGCTCACCTTAATAAAAAGACAACCTATACCAGGTAGGGAAAAAAGACACTTGGAGAAAGGTGAACCTGGGCCCAGTTGCTTGGTATCTTCCAAGTAAAATCAAGCCTAGGGGCTAAGACAGTTTGGGGTTTCTGAAGGAATTTTCCAAGCAAATGGAAGTTGCTTTTCCCACTGAAGTCATTGTGCTGGAAGCAAAATGTCATTGGAAAATGGAAGCCAGAGTTACATTAGAGATTTGGGTTTTTACAACAAGTGATGGTTGGAATATATTTTCATCAGAGTGACTAGAGCCCTGCACAATTCTGTATGTAATTTCATAGCATCCTCTAGGTCATTTAAAAAAAAAAAAAAACTTAGGGAAAGAATTTTCTGACCCCATTCCTTCAATTCCCAGGGGGAAACTGAGGCCAGAGGGAAAAGTCAACCATGAATTAATGTCCAGCCAAGACAAAGACGAAGACCTCTAACTCTCTTCACATCGGGATGATTTTCCCTAAAATTTCATGATTGTCCCACTGATAGTATGTAACATAGATTTCAGTGGTTCAGGATAATTTTGTTATACTTTATCATGAATTTTATTTTCCTAGGTACTAGAATTATCAATTTCATTATAATCAGTCAGTCAGTTCAGTTGCTCAGCCGTGTCTGACTCTTCGCAACCCCATGAATTGCAGCACGCCAGGCCTCCCTGTCCATCATCATCTCCCGGAGTTCACTCAAACTCACGGCCATCGAGTCGGTGATGCCATTCAGCCATCTCATCCTCTGTCATCCCCTTTTCCTCCTGCCCCCAATCCTTCCCAGCATCGGAGTCTTTTCCAATGAGTCAACTCTTCACATTATAATACTGAGAGTTTATTTTAAACAAAAACAAAAAAATCAAATTAAAAAGCAATTAAATCACAGTATATGAATTGGACAAAACTTGTCAGATGATATGTAACTGATTTGGGCTTGGGGAGTACTGTACCCTATCATTCTACCTTGGACAGTGCTATTGTTTTAACTGGAAAATGCCAGTAAGACTTGTGAGATTGGGTAGGTTCTGAGCAAGGCTTAATTTGAAGTCCTAAACAGCTTCTCAGAGTGAATCATAGACATGAGCTGCTATCTGAATTCAAATGTTTGGGAAAAGATGGCACATTTGGGTAAAAAGTAGGCATATTCGCCTGGCAGAACACAGCAGGGATGAGGTCATCAACAAGTGTCTACTGAAGCTACTTTCATAGGTTTCCATCCCCTTCTTATGTAAGAATGACATCTGTGACTCCCAACCCTGTGCCTGACAGACACGAATTCCTCTAAATAAGATCTATGATTAATAATTTTATACAAAGCATGCATTAAGAACCTACGATATGCCAGGAACTTCTCTAAATGCTCCACATACGTTAATTAATATTTACAGCAGTCCTCTGAAGTAAGTACTAGTTTCATCCCCTTTTGTGGATGACAAAACTGAGGCAGGGAATCTTCCCAAGCTGGATGCCTGTAGGCCAGCCACCTTGCCAATCCAATACAAAGTCTTCCTAAGACATTGTACAAACCTCTCCAAAGATGTGGTGGGGCAGGGGGGAAGGAACAGAGCCTCTGAGGCAGAAAACTGAGAGGCTTTCTCCAAACACAGCCTTTGTCAGTGAGGAAGGAAGGTGAGGAGGAGCTGACAACACCCTTCCCTCAGATCTGCTGCTCAAAGCCCTGATTTCCTTTCCATCTATCACCATGGGGTTTACAAAGAGATGGGAAAAAAATAAGGAATAGTACTGGGCAAGGAATAAAAGGGGGGGACAACAAGGGAGAGAAAAAGAGAGAGAGAAGAAGAAGAAAGAAGAAAGAGCACTTATCTTGGGTCTACTCTGGGTGGGTTTGGCCAAGAACTCACATGGGAGTCTCTTTCCCTTCCAGGACCACAGTATTCTAAACTGTAAAATGGATGGAGGGACTGGACTCAGTTCAGTTCTGTTGCTCAGTCGTGTCTGACTCTTTGTGACCCCATGAATTGCAGCACGCCAGGCCTCCCTGTCCATCACCAACTCCCGGAGTTCACCCAGACTCATGTCCATCGAGTCAGTGATGCCATCCAGCCATTTCATCCTCTGTCATCCCCTTCTCCTCCTGCCCCCAATCCCTCTCAGCATCAGACTCTTTTCCAATGAGTCAACTCTTCGCATGAGGTGGCCAAAGTACTGGAGTTTCAGCTTTAGCATCATTCCTTCCAAAGAAATCCCAGGGCTGATCTCCTTCAGAATGGACTGGTTGGATCTCCTTGCAGTCCAAGAGACTCTCAAGAGTCTTCTCCAACACCACAGTTCAAAAGCATCAATTCTTCGGTGCTCAGCCTTCTTCACACTCCAACCCTCACATCCATACATGACCACTGGAAAAACCATAGCCGTGACTAGACGAACCTTTGTTGGCAAAGTAATGTCTCTGCTTTTGAATATGCTATCTAGGTTAGTCATAACTTTCCTTCCAAGGAGTAAGCGTCTTTTAATTTCATGGCTGCAGTCGCCATCTGTAGTGATTTTGGAGCCCCCAAAAATAAAGTCTGACACTGTTTCCACTGTTTCCCCATCTATTTCCCATGAAGTGATGGGACCGGATGCCATGATCTTCGTTTTCTGAATGTTGAGCTTTAAGCCAACTTTTTCACTCACCACTTTCACTTTCATCAAGAGGCTTTTTAGTTCCTCTTCACTTTCTGCCATAAGGGTGGTGTCATCTGCATATCTGAGGTTATTGATACTTCTCCCAGCATCTTGATTCCAGCTTGTGCTACTTCCAGCCCAGCGTTTCTCATGATGTACTCTGCATATAAGTTAAATAAGCAGGGTGACAATATACAGCCTTGACGTACTCCTTTTCCTATTTGGAACCAGTCTGTTGTTCCATGTCGAGTTCTAACTGTTGCTTCCTGACCTGCATATAGGTTTCTCAAGAGGCAGGTCAGGTGGTCTGGTATTCCCATCTCTTTCAGAATTTTCCAGTTTATTGTGATCCACACAAAGGCTTTGGCGTAGTCAAAAATGTCTCTCTCAACTCTATCATTCTAGGATTTAGAAACAAATGAAGGGAAAGGAAAACCTAGAAGACCAGGAGGGGAAAGGAATGTTGGTGGGAAGAAGCAAATGCTAAGCAGGAGTAACAAAAGGAGGAGGAAATAAGAGGAGGAGAAAGGAAGGCATTTCCCAAAGCAGGTGACATCTGCTTATTTTGTTGAAAGAGGAGAAGGAAGAACTTTCACATAAAGAATTACAATAAAATCTTTATTCTCAGCAGCCAACTCATGTCTCCCACCAGTGAGTCATGCTGATGTTGTGGGGAGCCATGGTTAATGTTGGTGAGAGGTATGGCTGGTGTTGGTGAGACGTATGGCTGGTGTTGGTGAGAGGTATGGCTGATGTTGGTGGGGGCCATGGCTGATGTTGGTGAGAAGCATGGCTGGTGTTGGTGAGGGGCATGGCTGGTGTTGGTGAAAGGCATGGTTGATGTTGGTGAGAGGCATGGCTGGTGTTGGTGAGGGGCATGACTAATGTTGGTGGGAGCCCTGGTTGATGTTGGTGAGGGCCATGGCTGATATTGGTGAGGGCCATAGCTGATGCTGTTGGGGGCCATAGCTGATGTGGGTGAGAGGCACAGCTGATGTTGGTGAAAGGTATGGTTGATGTTGGTGAGAGGCATGGCTGATGTTGGTGAGAGGTATGGACAATGCTGGTGAGGGGCATCACTGATGTCTGAAAAACAGGGGCCTAAAAGGAGCCCTGAAAGGAGGAAGGATTGGCTTGTTCTCTGTGTCTAAGAAGGACAGCCCTTCCTTAGCAATGAGCAACAATGATCAGTATACTCCCAGGTTCTAGGAGACGTCTTAGGGAGATGACTAGAGAATATGCCCAAGGGAGCTACAACTGCAACATTACCACATAGTGCCTATGAGGATGCAATCCTGAGAACCATTGAACAGAGAAAATCCCAGGCCAGAAAGAAATCTTCCTAGATCATTTTTTCCAACCTCCTGCCTCTAAGTATCCCTTCCCTAACTGCCCTGTGCCAAAGGACTCAGCACAGAATGACATTCAGTCTTATTCTTTCATCTTTTCATAGCTGTCTGAGCCAATCCACGCACTGAGGTCCTTGAAGACAAAGAGAGTGCCCCCAACTGATTGGATATATGCTTAATCCACATGGAAGGTGCTGGGCATACAGTGGGCCCTTCACACCCATCTGATAATTGATCAATAGGGTAAAATGGTTCTAGTCTCTCTCTCAATAACATCTATATTGTTGCTTAAGATTACAGTCTAAACATACTTCATTTCATTCACTCCACTATCTACCCCTGTTCCAAAGTCCAATCTGTCATTTTCTTGAGAGGACACCTAGGTACCTGCCTCTGCAGAAGTGAGCTAGAGTACCTACTCTGCAGGTAACATCTCCAAATCTGGAAGTGACCTCCAGGAAGAAATGAACAGATAGGCTCACTCTATAAAACGAGAAGCACAGGTGCAGATAAATTTTTTAAAAACCATAGATAAGTGTTCACTTAACATATAATGAACAGATTCCTGGCTAAGCAAATTTATCTGAATGTTTTACTTTTCCAACAAACCTAAAATTAGAATTAAGTATTCCTAGTTTCTAAAGGAAGAAACTGAGGGTCAGAGAAGATAAGCAACTTTCAAGGTCATACAATAAGTAGTAAACTCGACTCTAGCTTACTCCCTGACTGGTTCATCCTTGCAGTATGATACTAAGAGTTCAGCCTGTGTGTGAACACCTCCAGAAGCAAGAAACTCACCATCTCCTTAGGGAGTCTCTTCCATTACCTGATAGCTCAAATGGTTAAAATATTCTTTCTTCACATTGGGCAGCCTCTTCCCACTCTGAAAGTCCCATCTGCCTTCCCTAGTCACTTGGAACAAGTCAATAGCCTACAGAAGGTACCTAAACTGTGGAACCAGAAGGATCAGGTTGTATTCCTACCCTACCACCTACTAGCCATGTAACTTTCAACCAAGTCATTTCTGCCATCTGTGTCTTGGTTACTTCATGTGGATGACAGGAACACAAATACGTACCTCATGTAGTGCTCTGGAGAAGACATAAACAATATCTGCAGAGGGCTTGGTTCAGTGCCTGGCAAACAGTAAATATCCAAGAATATTATTTTACTAAGTTGAGTCTCTCTTCCCCATGACAGCCCTTCAGAGATTTGTTAAAAAATGATCTCTCTGTCCATGTTTTCTCTGAGCCAAACACCCACAGAGTCTTTAATTATTCCTTACAGGTCAATTCCAAGTTTGTTTACCAGCCCAGTTGTTTCTTTCTGGACCTGCTCCAACCTGTTAATGTCCCTCTTAAGATGCAGGACCTGTGATGGAAAATAATAAATTAGCCAAGATGTGAAGTACAGTCCACATCCAGTATTTCTTGCCATATCAGCTTATTTTATCTCTAGGTTTTTCTTAATTTCTTCAGAATTGTCAGGTGTAATCTAGACTACATAAGATTTTAATGAAGAATATTTGAGTCTTACCAACAAAGATTTTTGTTTGTAATAACGGCTAAGATACTAAGTAGTTTTTATCTAGCACGATATCAACACCTGATTTTCTCCTTTAATTACAACAACCCTAGGAGCACTATTATTAACACTATTTTACTGACAAAAAATTTAAAAAACAGATTTGAAGAGGTTAAGTAACTTGCCCAAGATCATACAGCTACATGGTAGAACCAGATTTGAGTTCGCCATGATATCCTACTCCCCATTGCAAGTGTTTATGGTATACTCATTATATATAAATATTTTCAGGGATAAAAATGGAATATGACACAGGCAAAAAAACATAAGCAGGGCAGTTTAATAGCAAATGAAATGCATTGCACCAAACTACGCTGAATTGCCAAACTCCACTGTCACCAAGATCTCTCTTTCTCCCCTCCAGCACATTCCAGTGTCTAGGGCTTCTTGGGTAATATGCATTAAAACAGAAAAAGGAAAAAGCAGTGGTCACCTCTCCTCTTCAGCTTCCACTTACTCACCATTGCCTTCAGCGCTGGCCACTAGCAGACTTCCCCTTGTGAGGAATTCATCTTCAGTGAGGGGCCAAGCTGCTGGTCCTGGAGTAGGGAGGGCTCCCTTGACATTGCTAGAGGCTTTCTGCCTTAGAAACATTTATACCCTTTGACTCAGCAGTTTTGCTTCCAGGCCATGAACACAGGTTTGTGAGCACGGGGGCTTTTCACAGCATAAATTATAATAGTTCAAAATTGGAAATAATATAAATGGCCATCAAAGAGGGACAGCTAAATGAATGCTGATATAGTCACACACTGGCTCATGCAGTCACTCACAATTATCTTTCTAAAGGTTTAATAACAAAAAAAAATAAAATTCTCATTTAGAACCTTCAGTAAAAAAGCAGGAAACAGAACTGATTATAAGCTATAGAGGAGAAAAAAAAAAAAAACCTAGAGGAAATTTACTAATATGTTAACAGCAGGTATCTAGATAATAGGATTTCCAGGTAGGTTTTACTTTTTCTTTGAACCTTGTTGTATTTTTCTAATATGCATTCATTGCTTTTATCATCAGAGGAAAATGTTATTTTTTTAAAGGATGGAAAGAACCTGGTCTGAGGGCTGCCAGCCAGCTTGTGAAGAACAGTTTTTGCCACTGGACAGTTTCCATCTGTGCAGCAGCAATTACTACTCCGTTACCATCAGATCATCTTAATCCTATTGATTGAAATGCCAAATTAATTCTATTAATTTACTACTTAGGAGATAAATTACTAAGAACAGAGCAGAAGAATTACCAGAGTGCTGTAGTATTCCTCTAGGTGTGAATGTGGGTGGTCTTTGTAGATTCAAGTGTAAAATGCAAAGAAGCCTCTAGAAGTTCATATATTCATTCCCTATCATACAGCCTAGAGCAACCAATGAAAATTAAAATCAATAAAACCTGTCTTGAACATTTACAATGTTCCAGGTACCAAAGTAAGCACTGCAGAAGAACTATTTGATCTCTGTCACAACTCTGTGAGTGGCAACAACAATACCCATTTTACAGATGCAGAAACAAAGATGATAAGTAACTTGTCTGAGGCCACACAGGTCATAAACAGAAGAGCATGGATTTGACAGCAGAATTTGTGTGCTTAACCCTGGACCAACTTCTGTTTCAATCCGGAAATGAATGAGCTCTTGTAAGTGCAGTATCTTACTGCACCCAGTAAGACTTCTTTTTTTTTTTTTTTTTTTTTTTGGCCACACTGTGCAGCATGAGGAATCTCAGTTCTCTGCCCAGGGATCAAACCCACACCCCCGGCAGTGGAAGCCTGGATTCTTAGCTACTGGACCACTAGTAGTGATCTGTAAGTTAGGACAGGAAGGATCTACACTCTATGGATGAGGAAAGTGATGCTTCAGTATAACAAAGGATGCATTCATGATCACGGAAGAAAGAATAGAAATGAGTAGTAGCCAAACTTAGGACTTCTGATCCTACACCCAGTCTGTTCCATTTGCCTCAGAGCCATGCAACAAGAAGCAGAGGGCAGTGGAATTTGGATCCCTATTTGGTCCTCCTATGGAGCACAGGGAGGTGACCCCGCTAGAGGATCCTGAAGGTATAGGGTGAAAAGGGAGGAAACCCTCAAAAGGAAAAGACAGTCTCAGCAATGACCCTTGCCACCCTTTCACCACCAGCCCTCCTTCCTCCTAAAACCAGGAAGGGACACTAGCCACCTAGCATCATCATCCATCTACCTTGCTTTCAGCTCATTGAGTCCCTCAGGCTTCACGGACATGTCTTCTGAATACTCCTCAGTAAATACTACTTGCAGAAGCTGGTACTAAACTGCAGAGGAGCAGGAACTTAAAACAATGCATATTCAAGTTGAGTGAGCTATATTAGCACATTTTAACAGCTGCTCCAAAACATATGGCAAAATTCCACCTCAATTAGAGTCACATATCAACTCAGCCACCAAATTACCTTGATTACGTCATTTAACCTTTCCAAGTCTCCATTTCCTCAAGTGAAAACTAGAGAAGAAAATGGTACCCACCTCACCAAGTGGTTGAGTGGATTAGAAAACATGTATGGGAAACTTCTTAACAAGGTGGGCAGCAATTAGAAAACGTTTGATCATTGGTAGCCATTGCGATTCTTGTTAGTTAATCTCTTTAGTCAATTTCCTTGTCTATAAATGGAGATGACATTCCTTCTGAATCTCATCTAAATCATTAATTTATATAAGGTGCTCAAAAAATATCTTTTTTTTAACACACAAGATGTCCCAGTTCCATAATTCTATGACTCTTCTACCCACTTCTTCCCCAAGACGTTAGAACCTGCTAAGTAAGACAAAGAAGTTCCACTCCACTAAGCATAGCTGCAGCTCTCTGTCTTAGAGGATTCAGGGGAATCAAGGAGGGCTATTTAGAGCCTTATTAGAGATTGGGAGCATCAGTAAAACTCTGTATTTACATACAAATACCCACTTCAACTAAATCCTCTCAACTCACAGTTAAGTGTGCTCTTTCTGAAGACCGTTCACTCAGTTTATTAATGGCAGATGCAGATTTGAATCCAAGTTGCTTTTTCTACAGTTTAAGGTCATTTCTTCCCCAGTGCCCACTGAAGACTGTTTACTATTTTCTCAACACCCTCCTTTGAATCATAGTCTCTTGGATGCCTGAAGACCACACACATCTAAGATTCACTCCTAGGAAAGAAAACCTGTTTTCTCTGGAACAAACAGACCCATTTTGCCAATACATTTCCTAGGGGTTCATTGCAACTTGGCTTATTTTCCACACTAGGCCTGAACCAGCACAGATCTGGGAGGGGAAAGTAATATGGTTTTCTAATAGGTTCAGACATCCAAGCACTAATTTGTCTTCACACAGGTTTCCCTCAATTAATTTGGGAGTTCTTTGAATACAAGAGCTATAGCGTATCTATTATTAAGATATTTAAAAGAGAAGTCTCTGGATTTTGTTGATCAGTAGCTCAGTCGTGTCCAACTATTTGGGACCCCATGGACTGCAGCATGCCAGGCCTCCCTGTCCTTCACCAACTCCCGGAGATTGCTCAAATTCATGTCCATTGAGTCAGTGATGCCATCCAATCATCTCAGCCTCTGTCATCCCCTTCTCCTCCTGCCTTCTATCTTTCCCAGCATCAGGGTCTTTGCCAATGAGTTAGCTCTTTGCATTAGGTGGCCAAAGTATTGGAGCTTCAGCATCAGTCCTTCCAATGAATATTCAGGACTGATTTCCTTTAGGATGGACTGCTTGGATGTCCTTGCAGTCCAAGGGACTCTCAAGAGTCTTCTTCAACACCACAGTTCAAAAACATCAATTCTTCGGCACTCACCTTTCTTTATAGTCCAACTCTCACATCCACACATGACTACTGTTTCACTAGACAGACCTTTGTTGACAAAGTAATGTCTCTGCTTTTTAATATACTGTCTAGATTTGTCATAGCTTTTCTTCCAAGGAGCAAGTGTCTTTTAATTGCACGACTGAAGTCACTATCTGCAGTGATTTTGGAGCCCACGAAAATAAAGTTTGTCACTGTTTCCACTGTTTCCCCATCCATATGCCATGAAGTAATAGAACTGGATGCCATGATCTTAGTTTTTTGAAAGTTGAGTTTTAAGCCAACTTTTTCACTCTCCTCTTTCACTTTCATCAAGAGGCTTTTTAGTTCCTCTTCACTTTCTGCCATAAGGGTGGTGTTATCTGCATATCTGAGGTTATTGATATTTCTTCTGGCAATCTTGATTCCAGCTTGTGATTCATCTAGCTCAGTGTTTCTCATGATGTACTCTGCATAGAAGTTAAATAAACAGGGTGACAATATACAGCCTTGATGTACTCCTTTTCCTATTTGGAACCAGTTTGTTTTTCCATGTCCAGTTCTAACTGTTGCTTCTTGACCTGCATAGAGGTTTCTCAGGAGGAAGGTCAGGTGGTCTGGTATTTCCATCTCCTTAAGAATTTTCCACAGTTTGTTGTGATCCACACACAACAAACTCTGGGGTTAGGTGTACCTAAATAGGGCTTCCCAGGCGCTGCTAGTGGTAAAGAACCTGCCTGCCAATGCAGGAGACAAGAGATGAGGATTAGATCCCTAGGTTGGAAAGATCCTTTGGAGGAGGGCATGTCAACCCCCTCCAGTATTCTTGCCTGGAGAATCCCATGGACAGAAGAGCCTGGCAGGCTGCGGTGCAAAGTATGGCAAAGAATCAAACCCGACTGCAGTGACTTAGCACAAATAACTTATTTAACCTCTATAAATCTCAGTTTCCTCATAAGTAAAATGGGGGTAATTAATCTAACCCAAAGGATTATTACTGAACTGACTGACTGAAAGGATTAGATTCAGGATTCACTATCATAAATAAAGCTCTTTGTGTAAGGCCTGGTCCTTTATAACCACTCAATGCTGCTGCTGCTAAATCGCTTCAGTCGTGTCCGACTCTGTGTGACCCCATAGACAGCAGCCCACCAGACTCCTCTGTCCATGGGATTATCCAGGCAAGAACACTGGAGTGGGTTGCCATTTCCTCCTCCAATGCATGAAAGTGAAAAGTCGAAATGAAGTCACTCAGTCCTGTCCAACTCCTAGTGACCCCCTGGACTGCAGCCCACCAGGCTCCTCCGTCCATGGGATTTTCCAGGCAAGAGTACTGGAGTGGGGTGCCATTGCCTTCTCCATAACCACTCAATAAGGGCTGTTATATTTTTATTATTTATATTCTGCTCAGTCACCTAGTACAACCTTTGACATACAGTAGGCACTTCATAATTATTTCAGATAAATAAGTAAATAAGTGAAGTAATAAATTAATGCCATCTCAAATGAGATGATAATGATCTCAAAGTACTTAGTGAATGCAAAAAGTTGACTGACCTAAGAAAGGAATTTATTCCTACAGCATCTTTAAGCATCATGTCCTTTTACCACTCAAATGATACCTAAAGTTGATAAAGGAAGGTGGTATTTCAAAGATGGGTGAACTGAGACAGAGAAAAATAAAATGAAAGACAAGTTGACTACAGAGAAATTCTGAGTGACAATTTAATAAATAGTCAAGAAGGATTTATTCACTCCCTTCCCATCTGTTGGGTCTGGCCAAATAGTCAAGCAGAAGATGCCCCAGACCCTGGTCACGTTAGGGCTCTGCCATCTGAGATGCTGAGATGAGAGCTTAACCTTTCAGTTGATCCTCAATATCATCAGCTGTACATGGAGATGCTGTCATGCAGGTGGCAGGAAGGTCAAATGAATTGGAAGTGCCAAGTATACCAAAAGTGTTATTTGTGTGAAAGTGATCATCATATTCTTCCCAACCCATAATTTCCAATTCTCAGAGCTCCATGAATTCTCACTCACAGTTCCAAAGAGTCATACAAACATTTCTACTATAAACCAGAGCAGCACCTCAGAGGGACTCTGGAAATCTCTATCACTTGGGATAGTCAATAAAACAGTGTGGGCTTTAGATACCAACTAACTATTGACTGTAAGTGGGGTCTGCCACCTACAAGTTATATGACCTCTGCTAAATTTCAGAAAATGCAAGCATCAGTTTCCCCATCTAAAAAATGGGGGTAATGCTGTCATCATCATAGGATTGAAAGTGCCCAGCACATAGTAAGTTCTCAGTGAATGGTAGCTATTACTATCATTAGCTAATAACACATCTTTCTGTTTTTATCATATTACTATTAATATTTCTCAATATTCATACTCCCAGAACTTTGCCACATCAAATGACCATTCCCTGCTGATCAATGCAGTCTTTTTTCCCCACATTTTTGGATAGAATCCCTGAGCTGCATTCTCTACAAAGACATACTTTTCCAGTGGGATTTATCTGATTAAAAAGAAAACTGCATTGAAGGTAATGAGAGCCATTTGCTCTCCTGTCCAACTTGTGGGATGCATGCTAATTGCACAGGGCCTGCTAAGAGCTTTGACTCAAGCAGAGTAACCCCCATAGGCCTGTTCAGCAATCAAGCCTCTGAAGAATAGCCCCCGACCCGAATTCCTAACATTGTGACTCATCTAGGTGGTTTCTTGAAGCTAACAGGCTTAAGCCAATAATTCTTTGTGGAACCAGACCACTGAATGACACTGAAGATCAGAGGCACAGGAAAACTTCCTTAAGTGAGATACACAGGGACAGTTAGGGCAAAGTGAGACGGTGGTTGCGGAATTATAGTTAGTGACCTAGGAGGGAGAAACGAAAGGCATAGGTTTGACCTAGGACATTAATCTCAGTCATTCTGTAGGATGGCTATACATGCTCCTGAAAGAAAAAGGGATGGTTTCTCCTTTTATTTTCCTGCCTTGGACTTTCCCAGAGGACATCAGGTATTTTCCCCCAGAGACTGATTAAAGCTATCAGGGCCAGAATTCAGGGCTTTTTGACTCCAGTCAAATCACATCATTGATGCTAAGTACCTGCACAGCTAAATTCTGCTTCCTCTGAAGTACCAGGTGTATACAAGCCATTTAACAAATACCTATTGAGCCCTGACCAGGTGCCAGGCTTCGTACTTCATGAAAACCATATGGAAGAAGTTTGCCAAAGTCATGTTTTAGGGGTCTTGTCCACATAACACATAACTGTCCCAATTTGGGGAAAAGGAAGGTTGGAAACATGAAGGTTGAGCTTGAACCAGAAAACATTAAGGACTGCCATGATTCTGTTCCTGAAACAAGCAGATGAGGTAAGAAGAAGGGAGATGAGAAGAAAGAAAACATTGGCACGGTTTAAGCAAATGCAGTGTGGTATGCCAGAGTTAGACAATCAAGCCACAAGCTCCTTAAGCCTTAATTTTCTTACTTTAAAATGGGGGCAGACATCCCTTCCTCTCAGGTTGTTTAAAGGATAAATTGTGATAAAATATTTAATGTTAGGGGATTTTTGCCACCAAACAAGAAAAACTAAAATGAAGCTTTCTGAAAATGAAATGAGATGCTGTGAGAGGCAGACATCCATCTTTAGGTGACCACACTTGATTATCTACAGGAAACTCTACCTTTGATTGACTGGGTTTGAGGACCTAGGATGCTCTAGGAGGACAAGGACTGGGGTAAAGCAAGTGAGGCCACAAACTTTAAGGAGGCGCTCACTTTCAGGGCTCTGCACGTGCAGGGTTGGTACCTACACAGACCTCAAAGTAAGCGCCTCTTTGAATTTTGCTAGGCGCCTCATTCTTCTCACCCTACTTCATGAGGATACTTAAATAAAAGCAACAGAAGAATTAATGGAGGGAAACCTATCTAGAAGAACAGACTGGAAGCAATGCTAAGGAATGTGAGATATCCCGAGAGAATCTGACTTCCCTAAGGGCAGGGGAAGAACCAGATGGAATCTCAAGGTTCCTTTCAGCTCCAAGGATCCAAGGTTTGGTTTTTTTTGTTTTGTTTTTTTAAATCTTTGGCTGCACCACTGAAGCACATGAGACCTTAGTTTCCTGACCAGTGATCGAACCCCCATCCCTTGTATTGGAAGGCAGAGTCTCAACCACTGGACCACTGGGTACGCCCCCAAGATTTCATCTCACTGCAGACAAGAACCCTGTTCAAATACTTGCACTTCTTATCCAGATAATGGTTCCTTATAAGAGGCAGATCTAGCTGCAGAAGGTAAGACAGAAAAGGAAAGGGAGTCTTGCTTCATAAGACCTGGAGAAGCGGGCTCAGGGCATGCCAACTGCGCCATTCTGCTCCCTAAGGGGTGCTTAGCAGATCATGAAGTGAAACTAATAAAATGTCAGGCACTCCAGGCCAACCTAAGCCCCTTACTGCAATCAAATAAAACCGGAATTGCACAGCTGGCCAAAGCCAGCCAGCTGTTGACCTGAGGGTGCAACCCAGGCAAAGCTGACAGTGACCAGCAAGGCCCATACTGTGCAACAACCCCGAGCCCCTGGTGTCATGGTCACAGACAGGGAACTGGTTCAGCCCACAAGGTCAGAGAGTGCCAGCCTTACTCGGCCTCATCCCTTCCTAGGACCTAGGATACCTACCCCTCACACCATCCCTCCATTCCTTTCTAAGGACAGCCCCACAGGCAGAAGAAAGCTTTCTCCCCAAAAATATACAACACGGACATCGACAAATGTCAGGTCTTCCCAAACGGGTACAGAGGCGAAAGTTCACAAAACTCAGAAAAATTCTGATTTCTGTCCCCATCTGCCTCCAAATACTGCCTTCCTCCTCTGAACCACCAGAGTACTCCAGTTATGCTCCTTAGGCTGAGGGCAACCTCTTATAGTTGTTTATATGTACCTACTCTAGTCTATCTGCTGAACTATAAACAATAAGACGGCAAAAGCTACTCATCGACAAATGATCATTGGAAATTCCCTGGCAGTCCAGTAGTTAGGACTCTGTGCTTTCATGGCTGAGGGCTGGGTTCAATCCCTGATCAGGGAACTAAAATCCCACAAGCTGTGCGGTATGGACAAGAAAAAAAAAGAAAAGAAAAGATCATTGATTGCTACTACCTGTCAGGCACTGTAGACAAACACAAACTCAGTCCACACAAAAGGCTTCTTCTGTAGACAGCAACATTATTTATCCGCCTCTCCTCCACAGTGCCTTATTCTTGTAGTAGGTGCTTAATAAATTAGAAGGATCAGAGGACTGTAGAGCAAGAGAACCCATAAAAATCTGACAAGCCCCCACTCAACAATCTAGTCTCTTGACAGAGACTGATTATCCACCCTGTTCCCCTTTCCTGCTGGGTCAGGCTCCAGACCCATCTTCCAAGCAGCTGCTCAAAGTAAAGTGTTTACCATGGCTGACCTAATCCAAAACTTCCATTTCCCAGATGGAGAAACTGGGGACCATCTGAGAAAAAGAATTAGCCCAAGAATTAGACCAAGAAAAATTTAGACACAGAGCCAAAACTATATCTCAGTTTCCCAGCCCCACCTTCATATTTCTCCTTCTATTCCACAATGACTTTTATAATTGTGTATGAAGTAAAGGGAAAAAGTGGAAACAGTGTCAGATTTCATTTTCTTGGGCTCCAAAATTAATGCAGGTGGTGACTGCAGCCACAAAATAAAAAGATGCTTGTTCCTTGGAAGAATAGCTATGACAAACCTAGACAGTGTATTAAAAGTGGAGACATCACTTTGTTGACAAAGGTCCATATAGTCAAACTATGGTTTTTCCAGCAGTCATGTATGGATATGAGAGTTGGACCATAAAGAAGGTTGAGTGCCAAAGAATTGATGCTTTCAAACTGTGGAGATGGAGAAGACTCTTGAGAGTCCCTTGGACAGCAAAGAGATCAAACTAGTCAATCCTAAAGGAAATCAACCCTGAATATTCACTGGAAGGATGAAGCTGACGCTCCAATACTTTGGCCACCTGATGTGAAGAGCTGACTCATTGGAAAAGACCCTGATGCTGGGAAAGATTGAGAGGGCAAGAGAAGAAGGGGGTGACAGAGAATGAGATGGTTGGATGGTATCACTGAGTCAATGGACATGAGTTTGAGCAAACTCTGGGAGACAATGAAAAACAGGGAAGTCTGGCATGCTGCAATTCATGGGGTCGCGAAGAGTCTGACATGACTTAGTGACTGAACAAAAACAACAACATGAAGTAAACGCTCCTGGAAACATAGACAGACCTTCTGTCAACACCTGACTAAGTTGACCTGGTACTTTCTATAAGGAATAAACACCAGTTCATTAGATTACCTCCCTGCCAAGGCAAAGGGGATGTTCTGGCCCAAGTCAGAGGACACATCTGCCTGGAAACCAAGTTGGACACCCACCATTTGGAGGGGTCTTTTGGAGACTGCATTTCCCAACCTTGGCCAGGCTACAATTTAATTTAACCAGACAACAGCTGAGAAATCCAGATGGATTATTTGTACTAACAAGGCATCGAGGAGGGACAATCTTCCTTAATTTCCAGACCCACCACAAGGACACAGAACAGGGGGTGCATTCCTGGCTACTCCCAACTTTGAAGACTCAGTGCTCCATTCTCAATTCTTCATCCTTTCCCTTTTTCTGTGTCCCTCCCACTCTCTCTCTCTCCCCTCTTCATTTCCCTCCTTCACTCCCACACATGCTCACTAAACTTCTCTTTAATTCTCCAAGTCCTCTCTCACCTCTAGACTTTACACATGCTGTTCCTTCTACCCAAAACACTCTCCTTCTCTGTTTCTTCCAGGTCAATTCCATACTCAACCTTCATGTTTTACTGTTAAAAACACTCTCTCCACAAAGCCTCTTGGAAGCCACCTCCTCCCCCCAGGTGCAGTTGGTACACACCCTCTGTGCTCACTGACTTCCTCGTTTGTGGCACTGGCCACACCTCAGACACCTCCACTTTCCTCTTCCTCTCTCTCCCACCCCCACTTCTCTTCTTACTCTGTGTCTCCAGCTTCCTCCTCCAGCTCCCTGCATCCCTCCCTTGGCTGTCCTCAGCCTCTGAATCTCTCTTCTGCCCCTCATTTTGCCCTTCCTCCCTTTTCCCCCCAATCCCTGACCTCCTGACTTCCCTCCCCATGATGAACTCAGGACATGGAATCTGTTGGTGTCAAGATGGAGGGACCCCCCCCCCACTGCTACCCTCACCCACCGTGGTCCTTGGGCATGTGGTACCATGAACGGTCTAATTGAAATAGCTTCTCCCCAGGCTAACTGCCAAGCCCAACTCATTTGAAATTCAGATTGACAACTGCACATTGATTCCCTATTTCCAATTGATGCTGCAACCAGGGAATGAGAATCTGAGCATTGATCGGGCCTGGCTTCCAACAAATCCCTCAGAAATGAGCTGTTCCACTGAAGAAAAATGAGGGGACTGAATGGGAAGGCAGCAAGACACACACACACTCATCCTCCCCTGAGGGCTCCAGATAAATTCAGGTCCCAAGACCAGATGAGTAAAGAAGAAAATTTTAAAAAGAGGGAATATTATAGATTATTAAAATGATGGTTTAGAACCAGAAGGACTCTTAGAGATTATTCTAATCCCCTCATTTTATAGCTTGGGAAACTGAAAGCTCAAAAGGGAAGTGATTCATCAAAGGTCACAAAGCCCCCTCTTTACTCTGTCACCCTCCCTCCAATGCCACTGTAGAACAGACTCCTGGACTTTTGCTTAATCTCTGTCATTAGGAGTCAAAACTGAGGTCCTTTAAGTACCAAAGTCTCCTAATGCGACAAATGCCCTAAGAGGCGCTGGACAGTTCAAGGCTCTGTCCAGTCAGTGCAGCTATCGCCATAAGTCTTCTCAACGAGGGACAGAACCCTTGGTCCCAGGAGACCTTACGGACATTCTGAAAATGACTATTAATCAAATCTGTCTAAATCAAGTCTGATTCACCACATTACATCTCAGTAATCCCTGAAACAATTTGCATCATTTCCAAATACTTTCATAGGGTCAACAAATCCTAACAATCAAGTATTTCATTTCTCGGACTCACTCCCAGGCTCTGCGTCCAGTCCCTCACTATCTATAAGCAAAGGCTTAAGCGCACCAGAGGCAGTGGCTGCAAACGTGCATGAAGGGCCCCTGGACGCCTATTTTCTCCGCACAGAGGCGCAAAGCACAGATTTACTTGAGGGGGCCCTAGAAATAATTCTGTGCAAAACGTGCTCTCTAAATATAGCCAGAAATGTACAATGATCATCAAGTGGAAAGGCATGGCTATTTGACATTCAAATGGAAGATTTATCAGAAAAAGAATTAGAGAAATTTTGGACAAGGGCAGTAAGGGATAGGAGGTGATTTTAGGCAGTTCAAAACATAATAATAACATAGAATCATCATTTCAGTCATTTGCATTATCCCAGGAAAAAAGTCTCCATTGGGTGCTACCGTGTCTCTAACACCTTTCCAGCACTCGCTGATCTTCTTTTGGAACTGAAGGCAGGTCTCAGGTTTGGGATGTCAGCCAGCAACAGAATTTAACTAGGATTTTAAACTCTTCTCTTTCTGTTTTGTTTTCATTGTATTCACTGCTTTGGTTGTCCTCTATTACGGCAAGTAATACTGGTTTTTCATTTGTGAAGAGTGAAATACAAAGTTACCTTTCTTTTTAAAGAAGTGAGATAATTCAAGGAGAACTTTTTTCCCTAAATAACAAATATTTAAAACATATCACCTCCATATCCACTTTTAAATAAGTATAAATATTTCAACATCTGACATTACTGTGACTGAAACTATGAATTTTCAAGATGATTAGAAATATACACAGAAAACAAGATAAAGCCTTCAAAACATACATGTCAATGCAATGAAAACTTTAAAGTGACTAATAGTAGAAATGATTAAAAAAAAAAAAACTCAGAAAAAACTGTCAATGTTCCAAAAAACCATGATACATGGGAGGGGCTAGACTAGAGAATCTTAAAATTTCCAAGAATTCTACTCTGAGTCACCTGACAAAACAGAGACGCATTTGCTAAGTCACACTACTTCTTCCCCAGTTTCAAGTGTGGTAAATTCAGAGTGTGTACAGGGATTGCCAGGGGTCAGACACAGGTTTTTATTTTCTTGGCTGTAACAATACAACAGAGCTTCAAAACTTATATTCTTCATAGTTTACAAAAGTTTTTCCTATACATCGTAGCGTTTGGAAGAAGCAGGGCTTGAAAATATGAGTTCTAATCTTTTCCCTTACTCAAGGGCTGTGTGATGTGAGGCCAGTTAATTTCTCAGAGTCTCGATTCCCACCAGTTCAGTTCACCATACAAGGACTGTTGGTGAGTCAATGGCCAGGTGACCAGACTGTAAGTGCCTTGCTGCAGACGTGTGAGCTAGGATATTCAGAAGATGCTTCAGCTTGGAGAGGATTCGGATATTAAATGGCATATTTTGCTAACAGCAAATAGTAGGGAATATTTTGGGGCAAATTCATTTTCTCACTGTACTGCCTAATGGGATTCAGGCTTACGAAAGAGGCCTGAGGGCAAGAGAAGTCTTATGCTATAGTAACTGCTAGGAGAGAGGACCACGTTCCCAAACCTTATTATCTGAGGGGAGGGGCTGAGAGAGGATAGGAGCTTATGAAAGCTTCATAACTGCCACTCCTGGAGTGGTTTGAGAAGTGAATCATAGCAGCAGTGAAGTCATAAATCACCGGTTACGTGCCCGTGGTCCCCTTTGTCACACCAGAGTCACACAGAAGCCATGGGTCTGGTGCTAAATGGAGAAAAAGCTGGGACTGTGGTAAAGTAAGGCCACAGAAGGTGTTTGGCAGGACTTCCAAGTCATGCAGGGGCTACAGCTGAAAGCAGCAGTGAGACCAGGAGAAACTCCAGACTGACTCTCAACTGCCACACACACACACACACACACAGACACACACGGTAATGGAAGAGCAAGACAGTAGACTGAGTGCCGGCTGTGAACCAAGAACCATCTTTGACATTTTTCACCTGTGCTACCTCGGTGACTCCTTGTGCAACACTTCTTTTGGTGTATCAGGCAACTGCAGTTCAGAGAAGTTAGGTAATGTTCCCACGGTGACACAGCCAGTAAATGACTGAGACCGGATTGGTTCCAAATCATCTGTTCTTTTCACTCTTTATGAACCATTCTATACTACATGTGACAGTACATTTCAGTAACACACATACAATATATATACCGCACACGTACAGCCACAAAGGCATTTGACATTTTCACACCCTGTACCCCATGTCTACATACATGCCATGAAAGTGAAAGTTAAGTCGCTCAGTCATGTCCAACTCTTTGCGACCCCATGGACTATAGACCACCAGGTTCCTCCATCCATGGGATTCTCCAGGCAAGAATACTAGAGTGGGTTGCTATATGTACACACAAAAACACCCATAGTAAATATCACTCTTAACAACACACTTTGACAGGAACACTTCATATTTTTGTATATCCAAATCTATGTAACACAGTTCACTTCAGTTCAGTTGCTCAGTCGTGTCCAACTCTTTGCGACCCCATAGACTGCAGCATGCCAGGCCTCCCTGTCCATCACCAACTCCCGGAATTTACTCAAACTCATGTCCATTGAGTCAGTGATGCCATCCAACCATCTCAGCCTCTGTCATTCCCTTCTCCTCCTTCCTTCAACCATTCCCAGCATCAGGGTCTTTTCCAGTGAGTCAGTTCTTCACACCAGGTGGCGAAAGTATTGGAGTTTCAGCTTCAACATCAGTACTTCCAATGAATATTCAGGACTGATTTCCTTTAGGGTGGACTGGTTTGATCTCCTTGCAATCCAAGGGATTCTCAAGAGTCTTCTCCAACACCCAACACCACAATTCAAAATCATCAATTCTTTGGTGCTCAACCTTCTTTATAGTTCAACTCTCACATCCATACATGACTACTGGAAAAACCATAGCCTTGACTAGATGGACCTTTGTTGGCAAAGTAATGTCTCTGCTTTTAAATATGCTATCTTGGTTGGTCATAACTTTCCTTCCAAGGAGTAAGCATCTTTTAATTTCATGGCTGCAGTCACCATCTGCAGTGATTTTGGAGCCCCCAAAATAAAGTCTCTCACTGTTTTCACTTTATCCCAATCTATCTGCCATGAAATGATGGGACTGGATGCCATGATCTTTGTTTTCTGAATGTTGAGCTTTAAGCCAACTTTTTCACTCTCCTCTTTCACTTTCATCAAGAGGCTCTTTAGTTCTTCTTCGCTTTCTGCCATAAGGGTGGTGTCATCTGCATATCTGAGGTTATTGATATTTCTCCCAGCAATCTTGATTTCAGCTTGTGTTTCATCCAGCCCAGTGTTTCTCTGTACAGAGTTTCTAGGTAACACAATCCTCTCTATATCCACAAATGCCCTCATACACACCCTAGTCCCCACACATCCACCCATATCCATCCATTTATAAACAAAACATGCATATTCATCACACCTAGAAACCTACCCACATCACACAAACTCACAAACATCTATACTCACACTTGTAAAAACAGTATAATGCATTGTCCCTTATTCTTTCCATCAAAACAAGCCCTTTTCAGCCTAGATGTACATCAACAGATGAATGGATAAAGAAGCTGTGGTACACATATACAGTGGAATACTCAGCTCAGTTCAGTCGCTCTGTCGTGTCTGACTCTTTGCAACCCCATGAACTGCAGCACTCCAGGCCTCCCTATCTATCACCAACTCCCAGAGTTCACCCAAACCCATGTCCACTGAGTTGGTGATGCCATCCAACCATCTCATCCTCAGTCATCCCCTTCGTCTCCTGCCCTCAATCTTTCCCAGCATCAGGGTCTTTTCCAATGAGTCAGCTTTTCACATCAGGTGGCCAAAGTATTGGAGTTTCAGTTTCAACATCAGTCCTACCAATGAACACTCAAGACTGACCTCCTTTAGGATGGACTGGTTGGATCTTCTACTCAGCCATAAAAAGGAAAGCATTTGAATCCATTCTAATAAGGTAGAAGAAGCTAGAGCATATTAAACGGAGAGAAGTAAGTCAGAAAGAGAAATGTAAATATCGTATACTGACCCATATGTATGGAATCTAAAGAGATGGCACTGATGAATTTATTTTCAGGGCAGCAATGGAGAATCAGACATAGAGAACAGACTTATGTACATGGCGGGAGGAGAGGAGGGAGAAGGGGAGATGTATGGAGAGAGTACATAGAAATTTACAATACCATATATAAAATAGATAGCCAATGAGAATTTGCTGTGTGACTCAGGGAACTCAAACAGGGGCTCTGTAACAGGCTGAATAGTGGGATGGGAAGGGAGATGGGCGGGAGGCCCTGGAGGGAGGGGACATGGGTGTACCTATGGCTGATTCTTGCTGATGTATGACAGAAAACCACAAAATTCTGTAAAGCAATTATTCTTCAATTAAGAAATCTTTTAAAAAGAGCCCTTTAGGATATGAATAAGGAATCTTCAGATTACTAAGCATGAGTGCAACCATCCTAGAAAATTTTCTGAAACTTCAAAGGAATAACTGATTATTTTCACTATTTTTCATTAGTGAGTATAATAGCCTACTTATTTTAAAATTGCTAATCCATACATGAATATTTCTGAATACTTCCTACTAACCAAGATATTTGACTAATTAATTAAAATATTGTTTCATTCATTCGGCCATTATTGAGCACCAAGTAAGTGTGAGACATACCATGGTAGACACAGTAGAAGATTAAATAAACAGACAATGAAGGCACCCCACCACAATTGCTGGTCTCGGAACACAAACACGAGTAACTTCCAACAAGATAGCACAGTCATGACACCTGCATGACTGGAAAGGCCCCAGTGAGTGAGGCGACGTGGCAGGAGAAGGGACACAGAGGCAAGACACTCCTGAAGCATCTGGTCCTAGAGAACGGGAAGACGTCGGTGCCACCAGGGCAACTTTGGGAGGGAAGCTTAGGAAGGAAGCTGCAGCATCTGGTTTGGAATGCACTTGAGTCATGGCTTGGCAGGACATCCAGATGGACATGTGCCCCAGGTGTCTGCAAATGAAGAAAGGGGGCCTGTGGGAAAAGACAGGGTGGAGACAGGGCTATGAGGGCCATTCATTAGAGGGAACCACTTAGACAGCGACAACGCTGACACCAGAAAAGGAACCACGGCAAAGAACACAAGAGGCAGCGCAAATCCTTGGGGAGCACCACGTCCAGCTTGGCCAGGTGACAGAAGCTCTCGTTTTTTGCGACACCCACGTGCATCTCTACACACGCACCTCCGCCAGCATACAAGCCCCAGAGCACACACAGTGGGGCTGCAGCAGCTTCCAGCTATCTCCTGGATATAATCATTTCAGGTCAGGGAAGCTCAGTCACCCAAAGCAACAGAAATAATTGATCGTCAACCCTTCAGCTTCCAATCTTGACTGTTCTAGAAATGTGCATGCCTCAGAGAGTATGGCAGGGGAAGGGCCTTGTTCTTAGACCTCAGTCATTTGTACTACGTACTATGGTACAAAGGAACACCTAAAACTACTTTGCTGTGGGGGCAAGGTGACAGAAACAATGTGAAGCATCCCCAGTTTGATTTCAAATCCCCCACTTCTGGCTACATCCAGGCAAGTGACCCCTGATTTACCTGGAACCTACATCTCCTTCACTAGCTGTGTCTCAGTTTTTTGAAAGTGTTTTGAAACTTTTTTGAGAGTGTTTTTGAGAAAGCATTTTTGAAAGTGTTTTGAGAGAGTCCCATAAGTATAAGCATCTAAGTTTGTCAAAGGTTCTGAGAAGACCCAAGGTAAAGACGCCTGTTTCTATTTGTGTTCCCAAATGCATTTGACTTGGGCATCTTCTTTAAAAAAAAAAAAAAAAAAATAGTAGCTCATTCTGAAGAGAAACTTTGGGGAAAGACTGGACTCTTGCTGTTGTTTAGTCACTCAGTCATGCCTGACTCTTTTACAGCCCCATGGACTGTAACCTGCCAGGCTCCTGTGTCCATGGGATTTCCCAGGCAAGAATACTGGAGTGGGTGGCCATTTCCTCCTCCAGGGGATATTCCTGACCCAGGGATCAAACCCACATCTCCTGCATTGGCAGGAGGATCCTTTACCACCGAGCACCTAGGGAAGCCCAAAAAGGCTGGACTACTTGATCTCTAAGATTTTTTCTGGCTGCACTGTTCCATGGACCTCTGAAAGTACAGTCTCCCAAAACACAGGGCTGGGCCTCGTGGGAAGTTATCCCTTGAGTCTCCTCTCCCAGGGAAACCAGCAGTCAAGGGTGATTGCCCAAAACCTTAGAGATGCAGCCTTAAAAGAATCAGCAGTTTCTTAGCATCAATCAGACACTCTCGGCCACCTGCCAGGATCCCATGCAGGCTGATACCTGGGCTGGATAAACAAGGTAGCCTAGGCCTCACCTCATTAAGGACCCATATTACCTACTTCTCCAGTGGTTCTTAGAACTGGGCTGAGCAAGGCTGGGATCTGATCTCAGTGTGAGAAAAGCCCTCATTAACCATCTGCCTCCTCTCTCCTTTCTTAGTCTTGCTGCTTCCAAGGAGGCTGAAGCTGCTCGGTCTGCTTCCAAGCCCATGTCACCGTCCGATTTCCTGGATAAACTCATGGGGAGGACCTCTGGATACGACGCCAGGATCAGGCCCAATTTCAAAGGTAGATAAACTTGCCTTTCAGAGCCCCAGGGATCTGCTTTCCCAGATTGTGGCAGCAAGCCCACTGAATTGTATGCAGATGGTATGAATTCCATGAATCTTTTCTCTACCCCCAAGGCAGATACTATTAGTCTATTCACCAAGGCCAAACAAAGCCTCGGAGAGTACAACTCAACAGGATCTCTGGTTGCCTGTGTCAGTATGGGAACTAAACCCACTTGCTAGCTTTACTAATGGACAAGCAATGAACGCAGAATGTAGAGAAATGCGTTCAGGTTTCGCTTCGGGTACAAACTTATTCTCTGAGCTTAGATAAGCCTCTTCCTTTTTCTGGGTTTCAGTCTCCTGGCCTGGGCAGGGATGGAGCAGGCTATCTCTGTGGTTTTTACAGTCCTGGCGCTTCTTCCCTGTGTCCCAAAAGAGAGAAACAGAAGACATGAGCAAGTCCCCCACCTTGCTTCTCCCCCAAGCAGCTGTACTTTTATTTGTCTTAGATGAGAAGCTTCTAACTACAGTTCATCCACTGAAAGCTTCCCCTGGAATAACAAATAATTTTGGAACTCTCTCACCTAATAAGAGCCACAATTTCAAGTGCCTAGTAAGACAATAGGGAGTGGTAGAAATATGGAAAAAAATAGTGGTGCAGGCCCCTGGAAAGTAGGCAGCCCTTCCGTCCCTCCAGTCCCTGGTCACCCTACAGGACTGTGGGTCTTGTGCTGCCTGACCATCCAAAAGTCCAAGAAAAGCCACAAATCAAGATTTATGAGAAACTTCCTAAAACCTAACACATGTAAATACAAGCAAAACATGTTTGGGAGCCAGATATGCCCTATGGGTAGCCCATTTATTAACCACAAATGAAGTGATCTGAGAAGCTTCTTCTGGCTCACAGTCCTCTGAGCTCTTACGTCTTACAACAAGAGGGGCCAGTTCCTGTCATCCACTGATGCCTCAGGAAACTGTAACCACCTCTAACTGCTGGGTAGGTTTCTGAGGGGCCAGTTCCTATCATCCACTGATGCCTCAGGAAACTGTAACCATCCACTTCTAACTGCTGGGCAGGTTTCTGCATGCGCAGACTTGAGGACCTCCTTGGGAGCCTGTGCACCCTGACCTTCCTCCCAGCACCCCTGCAAAAATCTTATTTCAAAGACCCACAGCCAACCCCCTGATCAATCCTTGATTCCAGATGCCCTTCCTTGCTGTTCCTTTTGGCTCAAGTCCAAGACCAAACAAGAGATGTGACAGCTGCTAACAGCTTCCTAGTATCGGCTCCCTCAACCCCCCACCCTCCAAGTCCCCTTCTCAGAGCGCTCTGCAAATGGAAAACAGGCTGGGAGGTGCACTGAGGCTTGTTTGGGGGCCCAGTTCCCACAGCTGTTGATGTCGAGGTGTTCTTGCTCCCCAGCACCTCACTCCTGAGGCCATTCTCTTCCAGGATTGAACACCACCTTTCTTCCCTCAAAGACAGTGAGTCGGCACACAAGCCCTTCACCAGAATCACAGTCTCAAACACCCAGAGGGGCCCAGCAGGTACGGTGCACAACTGAAATAGGATGGGGGTAAGCAGAGAGAACCAGAAAGCACAGGCTCTGCTAAGAGCGGGCAGGTTCCCGCCAGGTAGGAAGCAGGCCCTGGGTGGCGTGCCTTCCCAGATGAGACTTAAGTCGGGGGGGTTATGTGAAATCTTCCAAGTTGGCAGCTAAACCGTATCGTTGGGAAATACCATTGGCCAAATCAAACACATCAGAGAAAACTGACCACCAGTTTGCATCTGCAGCTTCGCAGTTTTCAGCAATTCCGTCCCCCAGCGCCCCCTCGTGGGCTCCTTTAGAACTCCAGGTTGAGTAGAAGTGCCTTGGTCTTGTCCATCTGCTGAACATAGGGGCATCCGAGTTTCATGTGCTAGTTATCCTTTGTGCATATCACTGTACTTGGCACATAGAAGGGCCACAGTAAACCCATCATAAACGAACGCATGAGCAAATTCCCCTAAAAATATGCTGCTGCTACTGCTAAGTCGCTTCAGTCATGTTCGACTCTGTGCAACCCCATAGACGGCAGCCCACTAGGCTTCCTCGTTCCTGGGATTCTCCAGGCAAGAACACTGGAGTGGGTTGCCATTTCCTTCTCCAATGCATGAAACTGAAAAGTGAAAGTGAAGTCGCTCAGTCGTGTCGGACGACTCTAGCAACCCCATGGACTGCAGCCTACCAGGCTCCTGCATCCATGGGATTTTCCAGGCAAAAGTACTGGAGTGGGGTGCCATTGCCTTCTCCAAAAAATAGGCTATGTAGAACAATTAAGTGACTTACCCACGTCATGCTGCCAAGACTGGGGACTTTAACCCAGCTAGCTGCTCTGACTCAATTCTGTCTAATGCTAGTGATTTATTTAGTTGCTTACTGCCTGATTCATTTATTTACTTACTTACATAGCGGTGGACATAACCATTGAATCAGGGCCCTTTCCCTCCCCACCCTGAAAACATTATTCCAAACACTCGGACCCAAAACATACAGGACAAGACAATCCCTTGGGCCTTTCCCAACCCTACACTATCTCTACCCACTATAATCTCCTCTGACTTGGGCTCTGAGCAAAGCACATCTTCTTGGAACCCCACCCCAGGTGAAGAGGAGCAAGATCTCTACTTTCCCTTGTGGTGAGGGCTGAAACATTGATTGCAGGGTACCTCCTGCTTCTGAGCCCCACGGCCCCTTTCACATGTCCCAAAAGCCCCCCACAAACTACAGAGCTCCTGTAAAGGCCAGGCAGAGTAGGCCCCTATGACCCCAAGACAACAGGAAGGGGCCTGCTTTGTTTGAGGACCCCACAGAGTGATGAATCACTCAACTGTTTCGTCTGAAGATATGGGTGCTGGGGAGAGTGGGCTCTGCAGAACACAGTGGCAGTGAAAATCCTAACACTGAAGTAGAGAGCTCAAAAACTGGATTCTAACCCTCTCACTACTTACCTGATGTCTGTGACCCAGAGTAAATCACTTGACGCTTCTGGGCCTCTGTTTCTGCATCTGTGAAATGATCCAGGAGAACCAGGCCCTGCCAGCTTTGATATGCTGTATCTTCGCTAAGACTCTGTGTATCACAATGGCTCCCAGGATCAAGGGCACAGCCCAATGCAAACATACACACAAGACCAAAATTAAACTTTAATATTTAATGAAATATATACATTACACTGCTGCCAAAGGCAGCCAGATTGTAATTTTCTTGAGGATAATTTAATTTCAGATTTATTTCAATGAACCACACCTCCCCATGAGGTCCTTTTGGCTGGCGCCCTCTCGGACACATAAATCAGGATCTAATTTATATGGGAGTCACAGCACCAGATACTGGCAGGGCCTGGGTGGGAACTCTGTGCACATCATTTCAAGGCACAGGCAGTAACTCTTTGGGGCATCTTAATGGTATGAAGCTAAATGAAAAGAGAAACCTGGATCTGAGTCTAAATAAGGGGTGGGGGGGGAACCCTAATGGGCCTTTGTTCTGGTGAAAGTGACCAAGAAGGCAGATTTCTGCTCAGCATAAGGAAAAAATTTTTAGCAGGCAGAGCTATCCAACTATGGAAAGTGTTGCTCGAGACAAAATGAGTTCCCCACTGCTAGAGGTGATCAAGCACTCAGCCCTGAATGAGTAGCAGTGGTTCCTAAACCCAGCTCTGCATGAGGATCACTCAGGCCACTCATTAAACAATAAACTCTGGGCTAAATCCCTACAGATTTGGGTTCACTGGGTCTGGGGTTGGGCTGAGGAATCTGTAGTTTAACAAGTTCCCCAGGTGATTCTACGTCTGCACCTCAGTTTGAGAAACGGTTGGTTAAGTGATCCTTCAGAAACACTCCAGCCCTGCAATCCTATACAGTAACCATGTAATTCAACTGAGAGCTTCCATAAGGGAATTCCAAGCCCATGGAGCTGAGAATGACTGCCCAGATCAAAATCTACTCTCCTAAGTTGATGGGGAAGTTGCATTCCAGAAAAGGGAAGGGGCATGCCTCAGAGAAAAGAGCCAGTGAGAGTCTGGGGCTGTGTCTCAAACACAGGGATCCTGGCAAGCCCTTGGAAGGAAAGCCTGGATCCTCACAGCAGGACTGAGTCCCTTTCTATACCCTAGGATTTCTAAAAAGAAAAGAATTTTGGCTGAGTTTGGGTGAAATGCTTGGGCTAATTTTTCAAGATGAACAGAGAGGAGTGGGTATAAGAAAACTTGGATTCAAGTCCTGGCTCCACCACTTGCTGGGTACAGAAGCCCAGGTGAGCTACTAAAGTTCTCTGCTCTATTATGAAGCTGGGAATCTCATTGCTAGAGGGACCTAGCAACAATAATTTTGCCCTGCCTACCTCAGGACCTCTTGGGGATCAACCAGAAAGTGGACCTGGGAAAAATTCACAAATGGCATGTTGCCATTTTCAAGTGAAGGATTATAACCTATTATCCAAGTCTGAACCCCCTTTAAAATCAGCTCAAGGTCATCATCACCTTCACAAGGGCTTCCCTAATGCCTCGCTCTTCAGAACCTCTCTCACACCTGGACTCTTACTGCTTATATAACTTTTACCCACGGCCTCACATTCTTTCCTGGTTATTTTATGCTGGCCCTCTTGCCAGCATGAGTGGAAACCCAGTGCTTAAAATCCTGGATTTTGCCACATTATGATCTTGAGCATGCCCCTTCCTTTCTCTGAACCTCTCTCCAGAAGTATAGTCATTAAAACCACTAGCTTCAGAATTAGACCAATCTGAACTCAGGCTTGACCGTTTACTAGCTGTGTGGCTGTGGACAAACAGCCTCTCTGAGCCTGCTTCCACGTCTGTAAAATAATGGGAATAACCGTGTCTTCTCATGGAGCTACTGAGAGGATACAATGAGATAACATTAGTAACACTCTCAGCACAACAGAAAACCCTGCTCAGTTAATAGTAACTAATTGTACAAAATTAAGAGACTGGGCTTCAATTGGACAGAGGTCCTGCTAGCAACAAGATTCCAAAGGGCAAATAATCCTCCTCTTCTTTCCTACCCTTGCAGTAGGATTCAAAAAGCTTGCTTGGAAAGTATTTACCAAAGACTTATGGACTTTCCTTGAGGTTCCCTCTAGATTCCTCAGCTGGTAATTCCCATCAACGCCCTTTCAGACAATCATTCTTGGTTCAGAAGTTTAAGGCAAGGAACTTGCTGTTTCTTGCAATTCCCAAGATGGCCTCCAAATGTTGTAGCTGTAAATACATTTCGGCCACAAATTAGAAGGCAGCCGGTGGGGTTTGGGGAAGGCATTTCAACCATATGGCAGGATGATGAATCATCTCATGTTAATGAAAGTACATCTCAGCCTCTGGTGTTCTGTACCTGGTGCTCACTTGGGGACCTGGGAATCTGGCATAATGATGTGGCTACGAGTCCCTGCTGCCCAAGAGTGGGGCGGAGGACAAGTAAGGGTCTCCTCCACCAAAGGGGATCTATCCCTAAATTCAGCATTTCATGAATGGGTCTTGTCTGGGGGATTTTTTTCATGGCCATGGAGCTAAGCAAGAATCTCTTTTAATTGGCAGGTCCCCCAGTGAATGTCAGCTGCAACATTTTCATCAACAGCTTCGGTTCCATTGCTGAGACAACTATGGTGAGTGAGTCAAAACACAGGCTGCTACTTACTGCCTGGGAGATCTCTCCCCCCGAAATATTTACCCTCTGTACTGGTCTTGCTCAAAGAGGTGGGAAATCTGGTGTTTTTCAGGGCTTCATGGGATTTGGACATTTTTACTGTCCTGTTCAATGTTTTGAGTGAAGACATATATCTGAAAATGGCCAAGGAGCTAGGGGGCTGGCATATGCTAAACACTCAGGATTACAAAAGCAAAATTCTATCAAGAGGTGAAAGTTTTAGATTAAAAGAAAATATAAAGACCTGCTTGTAAGTTTAAAATTCAGCTGTAGAATAGCAAAAGACGGGTTATACAAGCTGAGATGGGTATACTTGGTTGATTCTTCTATGTTTGTATATATTTAAAAATTCCCACAGTTAAAATTTTAAAATAAATCTGTTATAGTAGAAAAAATTCTAGAAGGAAAAACAACCAAAATGTTAATAGCAGTTATCCCTGAATCATCGTCTTATGGAGGATTTCATATCCTTCAGTACTTTTATATTTTTCTAATTTCTGCAAGGAGTAAATCTTATGTTAATAATTATAAACAAATGTAATCTACTTTAAAATATTTTTCTCAATGCTTGAAAACAAAAAATCAATTGTACTTGTTTTGAAGGGTGCAATAAAGCTTGTGAGAAAATAATTAAAGCGGCCTCAAATCAACTCTTTATGAGCAGAGTGAGAAGCAGTCAGTCAATCACCAAGTCCTATAGATGTTACTGCCTTCAAATCCCCTAAACCATCCATCCCTGGATGCCCACCTGCCTCTAGTCTAGCTCAGGCTGCCACGGTGCCTTGCTCACATTACTGCAAAGTGTCCCCAACTTGCCTCCTGACCCCTCCAATCTATTCTTCCTCACACTGTGGTCTTTCTAAGATACATACCTAACCACACCAGTCCCCTGCTTTAACACCTCCCCAGAGCCCCCTCACCTTCAGCATCAAGCTTGCAAGGCCCCTCTGATTCTGGTTGGCTGCATCTCTTCCCTCTCACTTCCCATTCTGGATGAATGGAATTGCTCAGCCTTCTCCACCTGGGAGGTGCTTGCTCTCTTGTTTCCAGCCTTCTCTTGATGCTGCAGAGGCCTCTGCTCAGGGCCCCCACTCCAGCTTCCTTTCCATTGCCAACCCTCCGATTCTCTTAACTCCCTGCTTAGGATGACCGCCACAGGAAGCCTTCACACTCTTAACACGCATGTACACGTGTGTAAGTTCATATGTGCACTTGACCTAATGCTAGGATGGGTTCCTTCTACCCGTTCTCATGACGTGTGCTGCAATCCCCATTGAACGCGCTGGCCGTGCATTCTCACGCTGTCACCGTCTGCCCATGTGTCCCTCCTCTCACTGGAATGTAGTTCAGTTCTCTGGGGGCCAGAATCTTGTCTCATTTCCTGTGGTAACCTCAGCACCTGGCACAGTGATTTAATAACAGGTATTCAGTAATTTTTTTTAAATAAGTAAGCCAAATCTGATATATTGTCTGTTGATTCAAACCATTATTTGGTCTGAAATATTTATGCCAATTAGATCTAACTTTTTAGTCCCAGATTGGCAAAAACTGCTGAGTTCTATATGTCATGGGGCAAATGATCCAAAATCTATCCTTTTGCGGAGAGGTCTGTTTTAATATGGTCAAATCAAGCAATCAAAGTCCCTAAAACTAACAGGCCTTTAATCTCCATGTGGAGATTGTCCCGCCTATAGACTAGAACAAGCATGGCTGCTTTTCACTGGACCTCCAGGTCCAAAAGCCAAGTCATTCCACCCTGTGAATGGATGCCTTCTCAGAGCTCCTAGTGAACCCCTCTGCTGTTCTTCTCCCTCCAGACCAGACACGCACGGACATCTGCATCATTCATAGTGCATGTGGCAAATGTTGAAACTTCCACTCTTCTTCCAAAATGGTAGTTATCAAACCAAGTAATGGTTTCCATATGACCCCGTTACGTAAGGAACTTGGTTATTTGAGACAGGTGTACGTGTCTGCACTCCAAGCCCACCCCTGCTTTCCTATTGCAGTCGCACAGAAATCTATTTCCTTATTACAGATTACTAATGGAGTGGTGGTTTGCCCTTGTTTTGCATGATGGTTAAAAGCTGAGGCTCTGAAGGAAACCTGGATTCACTCACTTTATGTAAGAGGCTGATTTGCTTTATCTTTAAGCCTCAACTTTGTTGTCTGTAAAATCCCAGGGGTGATTAATATCATACTACTTCACCAGGTAAATTTCTTTTGCCTCCTGAAGTTATTATGGATGTAAATTACAAACAGGAAAGTGTTTCTCAGAGTAAATGCTTTGTAAGTGCTCTTACTGTTTCCAATGACGATGATGGGAACGATGGGGGCAATGATGGGGGCTCTGGGCACTGAAGCCCCAAAGTCACCCCAGATTAGTTGTGTGATCCTGAGCAATTCCTTGAGTTCTCTGAGCCTTAGTTTTTCCTTCTCCAGTATATCCTGTCTACCTCTTCAGACTTTATTCCTGCTACATATGCTTTCTACAGAGACAGTATAGCAATCAGGACATAGTCTTTCATGCCCGGACAAAATTTGAGACTCAGCTCTGTGGACATGCACAAGGTAGCCTAAGTCAGCCTCCTCCTTCGTAGAGCAGGGGACCAAGAGCATCCACCTGGGACTGTTGTGAGGACTGGGAGATGAGGCATGGAAGTGCTGAGCACAGGGTCGGACACAAAGTACACACACAATGGATGGTAGTTATTATTTCAGATGCCACTTGTAATTTTCAACAGCTTTCACATTCGTTCTCTCATTTCATTCCTTCACCAAATACTTGCTCTGAAAACCACTCTATAAAGCAGACTTGGCAGACACAATACTCCCCAGCGTACAGCTGAGAAAATGGAGATTTGGAGACACCCCCATCCCAGAACTAGTTAGTGACTGAGCAGGAATTAGGGTCCAATTCTCACAACTGCCAGGAAACCATCCCCAAGAAAAAGACATGTAAAAAGGCAAAATAGTTGAAGAGCACAGACATGGGAAATTGAGGGACCCCAGGCCCACAAACACACTTAAGCAACAACCTAAGTGTTATCCAAAGTGGAAACCCAACCTCAAATCATGCCAGGCTCAGCATCGCTCAGGAGAAAATAGTACTGAAAATGGAGGTAACCAACGAGGGGAGGAGCCCAGGGAGATGGCTGCCTGGGGCAGAGATAAATAATGTTTAGACAGACCATGAAGGACTGGCAATGAGGTACTTCTCTGGGAATGGGCCACAGCTGACACAATGTTGTCTTTATTAAGTAAAGTTAATGCAAAGTAGAGTTGTCATTTTCTGGCTTCCACGTTCAGTAGTACTGTGATTTTTTTTTCCTATGGGGTCCTTAATTATCAATATGTGTTTAATATACATTGCAGATAATTCAGGAGAAAACCTAAAATCTCAAAGGTAGAAAAACTGCTAAGCAACTAAGTCAGTCTTTATTTTACTGAAAGGGAGTCCAATGTCTAGAGTGGTGACATCGACTGAGCAAGGTCACACAGCATGCACTGGGTGCGACAGAAACCCAGGTCCAGGCCTCCTTGCAATGGCCAAGAGCTCCACTCCCCTGCAGCTTCTTTCTCCCCTAGATCCCACCAACCAAACCCTCTGGATCACTTTCCCATTCAAACCTATTTCCTTGTCACTCAGAATATGCTTAGAAAACAAGATTGCATTCAAAAGCAAGACTACAGACTTGTATTAATATGGAACACAAAAAAGGGCAACAACCCCACGTTAAATGCTACTGTGTGTCAGGCGTTACGCAGAGCACTTCCATGTGTATCATCTTATTTACACCTCACAACAACCCCCATGAGGCAGGACATGTTATCTCCATTTTTGTTGTTTAGTCACTAAGTCATGTCCAACTCTGTGATCTCATAGTCTGTAGCACACCAGGCTACTCTGTCCTCCACTATCTCCTGGAGTTTGCGCAAATTCATGTCCATTGAGTTGGCCATGCTATCTAACCATCTGATATTCTGCTGCCCCCCTTTCCTCCTGCCCTCAATCTTTCCCAGCATTAGGGTCTTTTCCAATGGGTCAACTCTTCACATCAGGTGGCCAAATTATTGGCGCTTCAGCATCAATCCTTTCAATAAATATTCAGGGTTGATTTCCTTAGGATTGACTGGTTTGATCTTCTTGTAGTCCAAGGGACTCTCCAGAGTCTTCTCCAGCACCACAACTCAAAAGCATCAATTCTTTGGCACTCAGCCTTCTTTATGGTTCAACTGTCACATCCATATATGAGTACTGGAAAAATTATAGCTTTGACTCTATGGACCTTTGTTGACAAAGTGATGTCTCTGCTTTGTAACATGCTGTCTAGGTTTGCCATAGTTTTCTTTCCAGAGCAAGTATTTTTTAATTTAATGACTGCAGTCAACCATCTGCAGTGATTCTGGAGCCCAACAAAATAAAATCTGTCACTGCTTCTACTTTTTCCCCTTCTGTTTGCCATGAAGTGATGGCACCAGATGCTATGATCCTAGTTTTTTGAATTTTGAGTTTTGAGCCAGCTTTTTAACTCTCCTCTTTCACCTTCATCAAGATGCTCTTTAGTTACTCTTCACTTTATGCCATTAGAGTGGTATCATCTGCGTATCTGAAAATGTGCGTCGCTCAGTTGTGCCTGACTCTTTGCAACCCTGTGGGCTGTAGCCTGCCAGGGAAGAATACTGGAGTGGGTAGCCATTTCCTTCTCTAGGGGATCTTCCTGACCCAGGGATCAAACCCAGGTCTCCTGCATTGCAGGCAGATTCTTTACCACTTGAGCCACTGGGGAAGCCCATATCTACATAGCTGAGGTTGTTGATATTTCTCCCACCAACCTTGATTCCAGCTTGGGATTCATCCAGCCTGGCATTTCACATGATGTACTTGGCACAGAAGTTAAATAAGTAGGGTGACAATATATAGCCGTGACATACCCCTTTCCCAATTTTGAACCAGTCTGTTGTTCCATGTCTGGTTCTACAGATTTCTCAGGAGGCAGATAAGGTTGTCTGGTATTCCCATCTCTTTAAGAATTTTTCACAGTTTGTTGTGATCCACACAATCAAAGGCTTTAGTGTAATCAATAAAGCAGATGTTTTTCTGGAATTCCCTTGTTTTCTCTACGAGCCAACAAATGTTGGAAATTTGATCTCTGCCTCCTCTGCCTTTTCTAAATCCACTTGTACATCTGGAAGTTCTCAGTTCATGTATTGCTGAAGACTAGCTGGAAGGATTTTGAGCATAATCTTGCTAGCATGTGAAATGAGTGCAATTGTGCGGTAGTTTGAACATTCTTTGACATTGCCCTTCTTTGGGATTAAAATGAAAATTGACCTTTTCCAGTCCTGTAGCCACTGCTGAGTTTTACAGATAAGAAAACTTAGGCTCACAAAGGTTAGGTCCCTTGCATAAGGACACACAGCTAATCGGTGGCAGAAGTAGGAATTGAAGTCAGATATCACCCCAAACCCCATGTTCTCCTGAGCCAAATATAAACACTTAATGTCCAGATATTTGGGATTATCCAGCCCTTGCTTTTTTTTTTTTTTTTTTTTTCATCATAAGGAAGTCAGAGCTGAAAGGGAACTTCACTGAACAGACATGCCCAGCCCCCCATACTTCCAGCCCAGGGCTCCGCCTCACCAACCACACAATGAGCTGGTCGTGTACCCTGGGTCTGTGGTAATATGGTCACAGTCCAATGTCAGAAACTTTCCAGGCTGTGTCTGTTCTCTAAGAGCAGCAGGAGTGCAGAGCAGCTCTATAACCAGCTGGAGTCCCCAGGCCTGACTGTCTGCCTCCCAGGGCCCAGCTTTATTCACCAGAGCTGAGAGTAGGCAGGCAGCCAGCAAAGCAACAGGGGTCTCCATCCATTCCTGACGGGGATAGCACTGAGGCTAGCTGACCTTCATTCAACCTTTGGAGTGATTCTGAATCCGTGCAAAAAGACGAAAGTAGAAGTTGGGACAGGAAAGTAGGAAGGAGAAAGGGAAGGAGGGCTGCTGGTCTACAGCAGTACCTCCAGCACTCTATAAGACAAAAATGTGGACCTAGGACCTCAACGGGACCAGCCAGCTTGTGTGACCACACATGCTTACGTGGGCGCATCAGTGTGTGCTCTGCAGCATCTATATGTCATTGGAGGATGTGCACGCATGTGTATATTGTGGGGCCATATGTTTGTGCAAATGCACACATAGGCCTGTGCCTGTGTACCTGTGCACACTAGTTTGAATATATTTAGACAGGTAGTGTTAGTCCCTCAGTCGTGTCTGACTCTTTTCGACACCATGGACTGTAGCCTGCCAGGCTCCTCTGTCGATAGAATTCTCCAGGCAAGAATACTGGAGGGGGGTTGCCATTTCTTTCTCCAGGGGATCTTCCTGACCCAGGGATCGAACCCAGGTCTCCTGCATTACAGGCAGATTCTTTACTGTCTGAGCCACCAAGAAAGCCCATATAGACAGGTAACCTCAGAGAGAAAAGTGTCTGATCACGTATGGATATGAACATAAGTAGGTATACTTCTATGGTTACAATCGCACATGTGAATGTGTGTAATGGGGATGTGCATGTATCTGCATGTACCTTTAAGAATATGTGAACGTGGTTAAGAGTGAAAACACATGAAGGGTATTATTTTCAGTTATGTAACTGTGTGCGGATATTTGTGAATATTGATACATGCATTTAAGTATGTATCAGCATTTGAGCCATCCCTCAAATATGAATTCTGTGTGCCTGCATGTGAGAATGTATGTACATACAAAAAGATGTGAGTACATGAAAGAATATTTAAATGTGTATCAGCGTGTGGGTATGACTACACAGAGTGCAGGTGTGCATGTGAGTGTGCACACATGGGGACACATGGACAGCTGGAATTCATGTGGAACTCAGTGTCAACAGACGTGAGAGAGAGGCAGAACGTGCGAGCGTGGCTACTGACGTCCTTTGGGCACGAATCCCGGCATTTCCACGATAAGCATGTGTGCTCCAGCCTCTCTTGCCAAGGGTTGGGCTAGCCTGGCATAGAGACAGGCACACTGTGGCCAGGACCTCTGGTGATAGGTGACAACCGAGCCAACTAGAGCCCACGTCCCTGGCCTTATTTGTAGATATTAGGGGAGAATTGGACAGAGCCCTGAACCAGGAAACAAGAGACGAGTGTTTGAGCTCTAGCTCTGCCACTGTCTAATACCACTGAGACTCACTTCTCCCTTGACACCTGGCCCTAGGAATGGAGTGTAGGAATACACAAGAAATGGATATGAGAGTCCTTTATGAATGCTACAGAAATGTAACAGATTATTAACTACTAAAATAATCAGCCACAGTCACCAATACATAAACCTAAGGGTTTTTTTCCCCCTTCTGTTCCCTATTTATTCATTGTTTCCACCCCCATTTTTAAGGTCCTATACTGAATGTCGGAGAAGGCAATGGCACCCCACTCCAGTACTCTTGCCTGGAAAATCCCATGGACGGAGGGGCCTGGTGGGCTGCAGTCCATGGGGTCGCTAGGAGTTGGACACGACTGAGCGACTTCACTTTATTTTTTCACTTTCATGCATTGGAGAAGGAAATGGCAACCCACTCCAGTGTTCTTGCCTGGAGAATCCCAGGGACGGGGGAGCCTGGTGGGCTGCCGTCTTTGGGGTCACACAGAGTCAAACACGACTGAAGCGACTTAGCAGCAGCAGCAGCAGCATACTGAATGTACTGAAGGCAACATTACATAGGCTCAAGGGATATAGATCAGCTTTACTCACATTAGGCTAGGCTTTCCTGTACCAACAACCACCACCCAAACCCTAGAGTCTTAAAACCACAAAGACTGATATATCCCTCTTCTAAAGCCTGCCACAGATCTGGGGGACCCTCCAGGACTACTGTCCTCCACGTCATGGCTGAGCCTTGCATTTCCACATTGACACATGGTTTCACACTTGCTGTGCAAAGACAGCATTAAACAGTAGCACACTGGCAAGTTAATGCTTTCCACCCAGCAGTGACATCTACCACCTCTGCTCACGTTTCACTAACCGAGGAAAGCCTCGTGGCCCTATCTGAAAATGACTGTAATCCTCCCATAAGGAAAGAGACACCAGACATTTGTGACTAGCAGGGCCCTGCTTTTAAGGAGTCTCCTAGAGAAAGGAAACCAGAGACAAGACCACAGTGTGATGAGTGAGATTACAGAGGTGTGCACAGGACACTGCTGGAACACAGAGAATGGCCGCACCAGCAGCAAAGTTAGGGCGTGCTCACTAAACAGGCACGACGTGCCAGATGCTGTGAAATGCTGTGTTGTGGTTTTGAGTAGCTTTTTTTTTTTTTTGGAGTAGAAGTCTGATCATGGTTTTCTCCATGTTAAAACCTTTCAGGAGAGAATGGCTTAGTGGAATAACCCAAAGAGAAGGGGTTTAAAAACCAGTATGTGTGTTCAACGGTGCTAAAAGAGGAGCCATGTCAACTAAGAAAAGAGAACTGTATTCAGTGGATTTGGCAATGGGATGTGAGAGGAGGGAAGCATGTATGAAGGTGGGGAATGTAATTCAGGGACATGAAGAAAGCAAAAGACAAAAATATGAGAAGACACTGGGAAGATAATTCTTTCACAAAGCTTGCTGTGGAAAAGATGAGGTGGTGGTGGTGGTCATTTATTGAGCATTTTTCTAAAAATCAGGCATTGGTAGTTAGCAAATTATGGAGATTATTTCATATAACCTAACAATTCCATTTTATAGATGAGGAAACTGAAGCTCAGAGAGGCTTAATTCACCCAAGCTTTTCCAGCCAATAAACGTCCTCCCTAGTTATGGGGTAAGAGGAGAGGCTACAGTGCCAAAGGGAGG